>NC_135764.1:3645539-3928039 GCF_052425735.1 Oculina patagonica
AGTAAATTAATAGCTAGTGAATACCGCAATGAATATCTTCCGCTTTCTTGTCCCAGTTGTACACTGTACTGATGTACCGCCACTTTAATGTGCAAAATGTTTCCACTTAAACGTTTCCCATGCATTAACCAATAACAGGTTTAAAAATTACTTTATTTGTAGCTTTTTCTCGAGAATTGAAACTCGAAATGTTTATCACTTATATATCCCTTTCTCTAACTATTTATACCATGATTTAACACTTATTTAATTCAGAAAATTAGCAGCTAATGGCTGCGGTCACATCTACGACGTAACTAAAGTTTAACTATAGTTAGTCTCAAGTTACGTGACGTCATACCTAACTATAGTTAGTGCTTTCGGTCGTCTTTGCGGTCACACCAATGCAGTTAACTATAGTTAGTTCTGATTAGGTTGTGAATAATTTGGTATTTAAATTATTTCATGACAGCCCTTGCTGTTTATTTGTGTCCAGTTGTTCCTCTATTTTTTCAATCTTTGCACGGCATTTCGGCGTTGAAGAGAATAAAATGAAGTAAGGATGCTAGAAACCGAAGAATTCGAGCTTAATTTTTGCTAACATTGATGATATGTAATTTCTTGGCATGTTGTTTTTCTTGTTTTCCTTCCCTTGACGCTTTGTTTTGCAAATTTATGTTCATCTCGCACGTGCGAAAAGAATTGTCGCATTCTGATTGGCTTTTCGTTTGCAAACTTAAGACTAACCCATGAACCTTGCTTGGGTATAACTATAGTTAACGCCGTCCTAACTATAGTTAGCAGTCTAGATGTGACCGCAGCCAATATCTTGTTTATTCCGCAATGAATATTCTCCGCTTTCCTTCCCTTACTTCGAGAAATATAATTATTGTTCAGTCTAAAATAGGATTATCGATCATTTTTTTTAATTTCAAAATCCCTTGTCACAAGCATACGACGAAATGGAAAATAATTGATTGTAGAACCACAAAATTTGGATTGACTGTTTGTTGCGGGTCTTTTTTATGCAAAGCTCGCTGGTAAACATCAGCGGCTGAGTAAAATGATAAAGCCATTAACTGGTACAAGTTATTTTTCCTGCATTTTCAGCTAATAAAACAAACCAATACTGGGACATTCGTTTGTCGCCTTCAGTGGTAATCTTTGTAAAACTTGATCCGTAGAGGTTGGTTCATGTCGAGTCGAAAGTGTAAAAGTCTCTGGGAGATTTATTTGTAGTCCTTCCTAATATACCGACACTTTAATATTGAAAATGTTTCCACTTAAATCTTTCCCATGCATTAACCAATAACAGGTTGAAAACTGAATTTATATATAGCTTTTCCTCGAGTCGATTAGGAGTTAACAGCGAAGTAGTCTTGAGAACGTTTCATTAAGCCTCAGTTTCGGAAAAACATGCGCTGCAATTTCGGGGAAGAAATTAGAATTCAGTGAATTCAAAACAGCCAATCGAAATCCATTAAAAGTGAAGCCACTTGTCTCAGAATTGTATTTGCAACTGGCCAAATGTTTATCGCTTATATTTTCTACGCTTTAATTGTTTAAATTCCATAATTTAACACTTACAGAATATACTCGGTAAATTACCGTATTTATTCGATTAAGCGCCCAACCTCGAATAAGCGCCCACCCTATAGGCAGGAAAAGTTAATAAGCGCCCAGCCTCGAATAAGCGCCCACCCCCTATACCCCTTCAAAAAATACTGAAGTGCACAAGAGGAGTACTTTAATTAATATTGAAATTGACTAAGTACTACTAAGAAACTTCCCCGAAGACCGAGTTTTCTTAGTATTTTACAGAAACTTTCAATGAACAGTTAAAATTCTGCTTTGGCACATCTTCACGTTTTATTATTATTCATTGTTTTGTTGTAAAATAAACTAACTACTTGCGAGAAATGGTGAAAATTTAATAAGCGCCCAGCCTCGAATAAGCGCCCACCTCGAATAAGCGCCCACTCTCAAGGTCCAAAAATTTAATAAGCGCCCAGGGCGCTTAAGGTGACTCGATCGGATTTTTGAGTGGCGATACCTTTGAACTTTAAGCAAATTGTATGCCACGGTAAACAATAAGGCTGAAAATCGATCAATGCAGCTGTACTAAAGAAAGATGAAAGTTTCGAATGAGATAAGTTTTATCGAAATCGGAGTAACCATAGCAACATAATGACGTCACCACCCATTTTACACGAGACCGATTTTCTTGTAATGGAGGGATAATTTTGAAATAATGCTTCTAGATCTTGGACTTGACAAAGTTTTCTCAACGTCTGCAAAATTTGAAGAATTTTTATGAGAGCGTTTTCGAGAAAATTTTGGATGAAGTTTTCAGGTGCTAAAATACAACAAAAACAAAGCAGTCTTAAAACAGTATTGAGAAAACGTTCATAAGGCGCAATCAAGTAACATTTTGGCCTTAAGTGAATCTTGTACTATCTTATTACCTTGGGAGAAAATCTCAGAGAAATCGTTTCATTTAATCTCTTGAAACATCGGCTTGAATATGAACTGGTATGAAGTGTTATTTCGCTCTTTTATCGAAAAAGGGCTTTTGCTTACTAAAAAGATCGCAAAATAAAAAGCGCTCGATAGAATTTTTTTAAACTTGGCAGTCAAAAAGAAGAATAAGTATGTAATGAAATGACCGATTTTCAAAATAATTGAAACATTAAAAGGCAGTTAATTGTAATGGTAATGGTTAGCAGAAATAAAAAAATCACATATTTAGGTTCTTTAGGCCGGAATTAAGCTATATTTTCTTTGTATGTTCATATACAGACAAAAAAAAAAGCGATTCTTGCATTCAAGAATCGAAATCCTACAACGAAGTGAAACAAAGTTTGTAGTTACAAGGAACAGTTTTCTAATCTCTCTTTTATAGTGTTTGGTTAAATATAACTATAAACTTACAATATTAATTTATATACATATTCAAAAGCGTTTTACATCAAGTTGAAATTACCAAGAGCTAATAGCCTTATTAAAAGGCGGGTGTAACGAAGGTCAATTAAAAGTATAAAGTTGGATCAAACATATACAGGGAAATAAAACTTGCATCTATTTACATCATGAAAATGTTATAAGCATTCTTAAAAAGTTATGTCCGTATCGTTCATGGCGGGTTGCACGGCATGCCGACAAGGAACTCGGAACACAAATTTTCTCATTTCTTTCTGGCGCAAACAGTAGATCAATGGATTCAGAAGCGAGTTTAACATGGCACATGTGCGAATTAATGGCATCAATACCACGTACACTTCAATGTCGACTTCTTTATTCAGTCCTGTGACTGAAAATAAGAGAGTAAAGGCCATTGGAAGAAAGCTGAGCACCACAGCACTCACTACAAACACAGTTGTCTTGAGTGCTTTGCTCTCTTTGGCGAACCTTTCCACTTCTTCTTGTGGTAGCTGTTGAGTTTTGATCTTCTTTTCGTGGCGACGTGTTTCCCGATACAAAATAACATAGGCTGAGGCAATGAAAATAATACAGAAAATTATCGCTAGGAAAGTTGTGAAATTACGCATTTGTAGTATAATAGCATTATTCGATATAGTCGTTATTAGTTCAAATATGATAGTAAACGCCCAAACAGAGATTACTGCCACCTTAATGTTCTGTTTAGTGACAATGTTATGGTAGTTCATAGTAAATTTAATCGCTACAAGTCTCTCGCAAGTAACTAACATTAGATGAAGCAACGAGCAAACAGACAAGGTTCGTAGTAAGGAGTTATGAATTGTAATGGCGACTGCACTGTTAATAAAATTGAAAAGGTAAATTGATGTCCAGGCGATAAACGATGGCTGCACTGTAAGACCAGTAAATACATCAGTTACCGCTAAACAGGCCAGCAAGATGTTGGTGTTGCTCTGGAGTCTTGGTCTTCTTTTCACGGCCATTATCACCAGTACATTGACCAGAACTGTAAAGGGACAAGAGATGCCGTTAATAACGACACTGCTAAAAAAACTAACCGCGACTGGAGTTTCATGTCGTGTGTCGCCCTCGGGGTTCATCTTTGTAACTTTTGAAAAATTTTATGCGGAGAGGTTGGTTGATATCGAGTCGAAAGCGTAATGAAGGTTAATGTCTCTGGGAGATTTACTTGTAGTCCTTCCTGATGTACCGACACTTAAATGTGCAAATTGTTTCCTCTAAATTTGTCCCATGCATTAATCAATAACAGGTTTGAAACTTTGAAAGTCAAAGCCCTTAGCCGGAAAGTAGAGTTATTTGTCAGAGAATTGTATACGCAACTTGCCAAATGTTAATCGCTAATATTTCCCACGTTTGAATTGTTTATACCATGATTTGTAACACTTATATAACTCAGTAAATTAAAAGCTAGTGTATACCGCAGTACCGATACTTTAATGTGCAAAATGTTTCCACTAAGATTGTTCTCATGCATTAAGCAATAACAGGTTAAAAGCTAAGATAATTTAAAGGAGTTAACAGTGAAGTGACTTTTGAGCAGAAGGTTCCATATGCATTAACCTTCATACTTTTTTTCTTTTGATAAATTCGATTACATAAAGTATATTGGGAAAACCATCCACTTTGCGTACAAACTGGGGGAAATTAGCTCAAAGCAACTTGCTAGCTGCGGGAGAGGAACTTTTTGGCTGGTATCAACCTGCGATCAGGAGAGGTACATGTAGAACCTTCTTCGCTGAGGAAGGGCATGATCCCACGCCAGTCTCGTATCATTCTCGTCCCCATAGCCCTTTCGTTTCTCTTAGCCGGCTTGCCAAGGTCCGGCGACAGGTCCAGCTAAGAGAAACGAAAGGGCTCGGCTGGCATTTCTTGGACGTGGAGATCTGGATACCATAATCCCCTTTTTGAGCCCGCGCTTCAACTGGTCCGTAAAACTTTTCCAACATGGCGGACAGTGAGGATTGTTCAAGACCACAGTTCGGAAACCGTTTCCTCTCCGATCCAAGCAAAGTCTTTGAACATAATGCTTGGTAAGACATTCATATAAATATTAATGAAGTACAAGAACGAAAAAGATCGTGTTCTTCGGCATTGATTACACTGATCTGACAACTTTGTCATACTAGAGGGGACCGCCAGCCGCCTTTCATATGCATTGCATCGAAGTTCTGATTTTTTTTTACAATTATATTTAAGCTTATTATTATCGATTTGTACAGGGACAATGTGGAATGGGATAGTGAGCAAGAGCAAGCTGCACAGCAAAAGATCAATGAAAATTCGAACGTTAAAGTTGGAGAAGATCAACAAGGTATAAGCTTAGAAATTATCATCCGTCTATTTTGAATCTGATTTTTGCACGGTTCGATTCCCAACATTTTTTCTCCACAATTTACTTTCAGTATTGTATGAGGAGAAGGCTGATAGCTTTTGGGATGAATTTTACATGCAGCATCAAAACAGGTAAACTAGTGAATAACTACATTGGAAAATATTATTTTAAAATTTTGTAATATTAGAATAAGGTACACTACGGCCCTCAGGCTACAGCCAATAACATGGCTTTAGTTACTTTCAGTGGTGCAGCGCTCTATAGGGAAAACAACTGTATAAATGCAGGACCATACCTAGGATTTTTTGGCTGCGGGGACAAACTCCACAGTGACGGCAGAGCATTTTTCCAACTTGGGGGGGGGGGCGCTGACCAGTGACTTAAAGTGGGGGGGGGGGGCTTAAAAGACTCTTCTCTTTATTTTTATTTATTTTTCGGAAATTTTTAGCCCCCCCAGCCCCCCGGCTCCGCCGTCCATGCTCCAAAAAATAGCCCAGCAAAATCAAACACCATGTTGGAAATTTAGTTTTCCTGGCGGGGGCAACTGCCCCCTCTGCCCCGTGCTAGGTACGGCCCTGAAATGCACACGCAAAATGCCGTAAAACAAAAGTAGTACTACGTGAGGGATACAGTTTTTAATTTTAAAAATGCTGTCCTTACTAACAAATAAAAGCTAACCCCAAGCAAACCAGAGTGAAAAAACCGTAAGCAAACGAGAGTGAAACTAAATTCAAACAAACCAAAGTGAAACTAACCGTTAGCAAACTGGAGTGAAACCAACCACAAACGAAACAAGTGAAACTAACCGCAAGCGAAACCGGAGTGGAACTAACCGTAAGCAAACACGATTGAAGCGTTTTTATCGCTTTAAGAAAAAATGGTCGCGTAATAAAATTTGTCATTTTGTGCATATATTTAGATGCCCTATAGAGGGCGGCACCACTTAAAGTAACTAAAGCCAATAACATGACCTAACATGTTGTTGAAAAGGCAAACAAGTTTGCTATAGTTAGGATATAGTGTGACCTGAATTTTTTTTGTCAATTGTAACTGGTCGGGGCAACAAAAGTCTATTTCAGCTTCAATATGTATTGTGTAGTACAGCTGTTTTCATATCATTCTTATCTTTAAATAGTCTTCAGCCTTTCTTTTTGTTTGTAGGTTTTTTAAAGATCGTCACTGGTTATTCACAGAATTTCCTGAGCTATCAGGACCAGAAACTCTGGATCCTCAACAGAATCAGGGCAGAAGTTCTCAGATGACAAGAGAAGTGGAGTCTTCAGAGAAGGAAACAAATTCATCAAGTTGTTTAGAGAACTCACATGCTCTAAACAGTGCTGATGTTGCCCCTGTGGACTCTAATGCAAAGAAGGATGTAACATCCATTGTTTCAAGTAATAGTTGTGCTTCAGAAGTAACAGATCAAGTTTCTGAGGGCTCAGTAAATGACAAACTTAATTCATCCAGCACTGAATCAACAGAAGATAATTTGACATCTCGCAGACATTGTGTTGAATCATTTCCTGGTCAACAGAAAAAGAAAAGGATTTTTGAGGTAATATGAAACTCTATCATTATAATAAACCACTAACCTGATTTGAAATTCTGTACTGATGACTTAGCTCTTCAAAGATTCACATGGTGTCTCTGATTGGCTAGTATTATTGGTTTAAGATGAGCCTGCACCTATACAGACCCCTTTAGAGCTATGTTATTTTCATAGTATGGAATTTTTCAAGTCAAATCTAAAATAATATAGAAGAATTTGAACCTGACTACCAAAATAAAAACAGCTATCTTATTCCTAACAAGATTTCAAGTAATAAAAACAAACGTTCACTGGCTAAAAATATTAAAAACAATGAGCTTTCGGCTGTCGCTCTACAGCTTTCGACGGATAAAAAATTGATTCATGAAGATTTCAAGTGCTAAAATACAAAAAAGGGTCAATGAATCTGTTGTTTTCTTCTCTGTTTGTATTTACTGTAACAGGTAAGTCTTTCAATGGTTATTTCATAAAATTAGTTTCATCTTTTCCAGGTTGGTTGTGGAGTAGGGAATACTGTGTTTCCAATCTTAGAAGCAAACAAGTAAGTTTGAAATGTGCAGTTCCAGAAAATATCCATACCCAAGGGGTGGGGGGTCCTTAAAGCCAAAATTTTTCAAGTAGTAGATAAAATATGAGTGGGAGATCTGTATGGGCGATTACAATGGCGAGCCGATAGGCGAGCCATTGTAAATGCCCACACAGATCGGACGCGAATATTTAATTCTACTTGTGAAATGAAAACAATAAATTGAATGCAAAGTATTGTTATGCGAATCAGTAGTTAAAAAGTCAAAAGTTAATAAATACTAATTAGCTGAGCAGGAGTTTGTATCAAAAGTTAATTCTATTGTTTGATTTGTATTGGGGTTTACAGTTGTGTACATGTGATCTGAAATCTGTGCTGGGATCTGGGTCCGATCTGGATTGGTTTGATAAAAACCACGGTAAAAGAGGCTCCGCTGCTACCAAAAACTTCACACGGCAAACTCCAGCAAAAAGTTTTTAATCTGTCGTAAGTAAAAAACTGACGAGTACAAAAGCTGACGCAAGCACAAAAACTACGAAAACCTGTTTGTACCGATTGTTCTAGATTGTTCTAGATAGTTCTTGAATACAAAATGGCAAAACTAAAGGGATTCCAGTTCCCTGTCCATCGCAGTCATCCACTTGGCTTTGTCTGGACTGGCTAGTGCTTCATGAACAGTCTTCGGTTCATTTAAGTCAGTGCTTGTGATAGTTGCCCACTCACCATAATAGTCGGCTGGCCTTCTCTCCCTTTCTGGTCTTGACAGTACGGGTTCTGTTATCTCACTGGCAACCGGTTGATCGTCAGGCTGTTGATCAGAGAAACCATCAAATTCCACGTACGGAATCTCGTTCTTCTTTTCTTCTTCATTTGGCAGCTCAATTCCAAGACTGGATTCATTGAATGCTACATCCCGACTGTAGAAGACTTTAGCACGCTCTAGGTCATAAAGCCGGTATCCCTTCGTCTCAGTGCCATAGCCCAGAAGAACGCATTTCCTGGATTTCTTGCCAAGTTTCTTCCGCTCGTCTTTGGCTACATGGGCGTATGCTGCACATCCAAAAACTCTCAGGTGCTCTACATTTGGTTTCTCCCCTGTCCAAGCTTCAAATGGGGTCATTCCTTCAACTGCCTTTGTGGGACTTCGGTTTCGAAGGTAAACAGCCGTGGACAATGCTTCTGCCCAGAACCGGTGTGGCAGCCTCGCATCAGCCAACATAGCTCGAACACTTTCAACTAATGTTCGGTTCATCCTTTCAGCGACACCATTCTGCTCAGGAGTCTTCGGTACAGTCAGTTCATGACAAACTCCTTCCTTCTTCAAGTAGCTTTGAAAATCTGCAGATACATATTCACCACCATTGTCAGTGCGTAGAGCCTTTAACTTCTGATTCATAGACCTTTCCACCAGAGCTTTCCACTCAAGAAAACACGGGAAAACCTCGTTCTTGTGCTTCAAGATGTAAATCCAGACATAGTGAGTCTTGTCATCGATGAATGTCAGAAAATATTCACCTCCACTCAGGGACTTTCGGCATAGGTCACTGTGTACCAAGCCCAGTGGCTCATCTGACCGCCTGCCTCCGCCGGTCGGAAATTTTCGTCTGTGCTGCTTTCCCTCCAGGCACGGCTCACAGAAGTTAATGGTTTGCAGTGAATTGTAATCAAAACCATCTACCAGCTTCTCCTTAGCCAACTTTTGCAGGTTTTGTACTCCAAGATGACCATAACGCCGATGCCACACATCTTCCTTTGTCTGTTGGCTTTGGTTGTCAGCTGCATTGGCTTGTTGACGAACAGTCAGACAGTTCAGGTAGTACAGATTCCCTACCCTCATGGCAACAGTGATCGGTTTCCGGTTAACATCCAAAATTTGACAACTCGTCTCACTGAACTCGACCACCTTCCCAGCTTCCACCGCCTTTGACACGCTGAGCAAATTGTACGACAGATCAGACACATACAGAACCTCATGTAATTTGCATCTACTCATTTTACCACTTGCCGATGCCATCTCCAACACAACAGTTCCTTGCCCTGTCGCTTCTACTGCACATCCATCACCAAGCGTGACCTCCAGTGGCTGCTTCAGGTTACAGAGTTCAACAAACAGCTTATCATCATTGCACATGTGACAGGTTGCTCCCGAGTCCACAATCCAATCTTTCGTTCGGCTGCTAGAACTTGCCGACATCATGTGGTTCACCATCAATCCGATGCAGTCACTCTCTGAACTGCTGCTGCCTCTCCGTCTCACGTCAGCTCTGTTTGCCTTCAGTTTGTTTCTGGTCTCCTTCTGGCTCATGTTAAACTTGGTCCTGACCCGTTCATTGCTTTGACTTGGCTTGATCCATTCATTGCAGTTCCGACGGATATGACCGAACTTTCCACAGTGGTGGCACTTTGGTCCCCTCGCTTTGGGTCGCTGTTTTCCTGTCATTGCTCTCTCACTGCTGGCACCAACACCTGCCCGTTCCTTCAGCTTCCGTTCTTCATGCAACAACCGCTCAGTGACCACTTCGATTTTTGGAACCTCCACGTTCGCCTCAAGAGCAGTAACCAGCATGTTGTACGAATCTGGCAGACTGGCTAGTAAATGCACAACACGATCCTCTTCTGAAATTAGGTCTCCAATCACGGACAAACCATCGAAAATCTCGGTCATGGCCTTTATGTGTTCTTGCACGGACTCGCCATTTTTCAGCCGCAAAGAGAAAAGATTACGCCGCAGTTCCAGCTTGTTAGCCCACGTTCTCTTCTGAAATTGGTCTGCCAGCTTCCCCCATACAGCGGTCGGGTCTTTAGGATCTCCAACCAAGTACAACAGTGACGGCTCAACGGACAGCACGATTATCGCCAGCGCTCGATCTCTTCGTGCGAGGAACTTTGCGTACCTATCGTTCTCCCGACCAGGAGCAGCTTCAGTACCTTCAACAATGTTCCATAATCCTTCCTTCATCAGAGCCATCCGGCACTGTACCTTCCACGTTGGATAATTCTTCCCGTTCAAAGGAACAACAGCAGTCTTCATCTCGGACGCCATCTTTGTTTGCATAAATTAATGCGAAGGCCAGGCAACACAGTCCAAGCGGATCTTCAATTCAACACGAAAGCGACTTCGGCAACGCAGAGGCAACGTGCTGGGCCCATAACCTGATAAAAACCACGGTAAAAAAGGCTCCGCTGCTACCAAAAACTTCACATGGCAAACTCCAGCAAAAAGTTTTTAATCTGTCGTAAGTAAAAAACTGACGAGTACAAAAGCTGACGCAAGCACAAAAACTACGAAAACCTGTTTGTACCGATTGTTCTAGATTGTTCTAGATAGTTCTTGAATACAAAATGGCAAAACTAAATAAAAGTCAGCATGTAAATAAGAACAAATGAAAGTTAAAGTTTCTTTAAAAGTAAATGTCTGCATTTCGCAAGAGTGCCTTTAATATTTAACGAATCACTGTTTTTCAACATGGTTTGCACCCTCAAGAATAATTAATGAATTTTACAAGGACAGTATGGGACTTAACTGGAGCTTCTAGGGGGGTGGGGGATTCAAATCAAAAAACCTTCCGTGAGAGGGGTATGGATATTTTCTGGAACATTATACAATAGTACTTGACATGGCTTAACAGTAAAAAAAAACTCTGTCAGAAGAGTGTAAAACCTACCAACTATTATGACTTTTAATTAATCAAATCTCTTCTTCAATGTAATTATATGTTCTGATTTGAATTTTTATTAACTTTTGGTTACTAAATATTTTTTAACTACTGTTCCTTTATTTACAGTGATCCAGATTTATTTGTTTACTGTTGTGATTTCTCTTCAAATGCAATAAACTTGGTTAAGGTGAGCTATCCATTTAACTTGTATTAAATCAAGTTTACTGGCTTAAGGACAGGGGTATTGCACATGAGACACCTACTGGATATTTGTTTCCTCCATTTATTTATTTCCTTTCCAGGAACACCCAGATTATAACACAGATAGATGTCATGCCTTTGTGTGCGATGTCACAGACGAAGCATTTGCTTTCCCATTTCCTGATGAAAGTCTGGATATCATCATCCTTATTTTTGTTCTGTCAGCAATTCACCCAGATAAGTAAGTTACTTAGAATGGTTTTCAAAGATAATAAGTATTTAGGTACGTGCATGAATGCATGAATGCAAAAGGAGGTTTATGCCTTATGTGTTACAACATATTTAATTCCGTAGTTTGTTTATTTTATTCTATGGAAATTGTCTTTTACACAAGGATAAATAATAATAATAATAATAGTAATAATAATAATAATAATTTTTTTTTTTTTTTTTTTTTTTTTTTAAAAAGATAATAATCATATAGAAACTTTATTAACCAATTTCTAAAAGAATTACAATGATTTGACTATTCGAATAAGAACTTTATATATAAACATATTATTTACATAATAATAAAAACAGTGTCTTTAAAAATGTAGAAAAATAGTAAAAGCGACTTCGAGAGCAATAATAAAAGAAGAACTATATATTAAAAAAAAAAAAATATTCGATCTAAATTGCAGTACGAGAATTCTCTACTTGAAAGTCCATATCATAAATGTCAATGTTCCTGTTTCTCTTTACAGTTCTTGATCCCCTTAGGCAGATTAAGGCGGATCGGAGGATCGCAAATGAGACTTTTGATCTGATCCAAGACACCGTTGTTGCGTAATCCTCCCCGTTGTTGCGTAATCCTCCCCAGTACATGTGTACTGTTATCAACGGGGTCCTGCTGATTAAAAATTACTAAAATTACTAATAATAATAATAATAATAATAATAATAATAATAATAATAATAATAATAATAATAATAATAATAATAACAATTGAATGTTTATCCAGGATAGCCCTTCAGTACAGGGCTCGAGACTAACTTTTTTGCTAACTAGCCAAGTGGCTAGTGACAGCTTTGATTTCACTAGCCAAAACTTATTTTCTACCGGCCACAATTTTTAAGCATAGTTCTTCTTTTAAGTGGGGGGGGGGGGGGGGTTAAAACAATGTGCTATAATGTTAAACCTTGAGCCGTAAAATGTTCCTTAAATCTTCATGTTTTTTTTTCTTACAAAATTGGGCTTTGTTCTTCACTATAAAAATTGTACATGTACATGCCTTTTTGTCCACAAGATTGTTTACTAAAGCTACACATTCTATAATGTCAACAGTTTACTTGTCAGTTATATTCTCTGAGAGACGATTTTAATAAATGCGGTTTCTTGCCACTGATGTCTGTTTTTTTCACTAGCCATTTTGGCTAGTGAAAGGCCAAAACCTACTAGCCAAACCTGCATATTTACTAGCCTTTGGCTAGTTGGCTACCGTTAGTCTCAAGCCCTGCAGTACATGTGTACTGTTATCAACGGGGTCCTGCTGATAAAAATTAAAAATTACTAAAATTACTAATTATATAATATACAATGAAAATTGTGTAAAAAGCGGATCATGCACTAAGTTAAAAACCTTAAAAAACTACAATTAAATATTAAAAGTAAAAGTCATCCAACGCTTGAATCCTAAATAAAAGTCTAGAGTTAATGTTTCTTAAATTCAAAGGTAAAGAATTAAAAATCGAGGCACCTTTAAAATAAAAACTATGGCGCGCAAAATCAAGTTTGACTTTGGGCAGTTTTGCTGTTTTCCCGTTGTTTCTAGTGTTGGCGTTATAATGTAATCGTTCAAAGTAATTTTTAAACGGAGAACACACAGTTCCATTAAAACAATCAAAAACAAAAGAGCATGCTCTCTTTTATAAACAAGTTTGCTTACTTTCCAGCAGTGGTTGCTTCACAGATAAAATCAAGGCCTAGGTGCCCAGATATTTGGGGAGGAACCTGAACTAGAGGGAGTGAGAACTCTATGGAAAGTCACAAGTGGGGGGAAGAAATGTTGGGAAGTGGGAGAAATCTGGAAAACTTTAACAACATTTTTCAACTAATTCCAGTGTTGTTGAATTTCCCTCAATATTTTGTAATAGAGAAAGTACCCAGGGCTCGAGACTAACGGTAGCCAACTAGCCAAAGGCTACTAAAATTTAGGTTTTGGCTACCAGGTTTAGCATTCCTACTAGCCATTTGGCTAGTGAAAAACTCGGAAAAGTCAACTGTTCTTGATAGAAATCAATGTACCTGACTAGTGAAAAATTACTTTTGGCTAGTAAAATCTGACATGTCACTAGCCAGTAAACCAGTGAGTTAAAAAGTTAGTCTCAAGCCATGGTACCAAAGGGTGGGAACCAACAAGGAAGGGGAGGGAACTGGGAGTAAAAGGTATTAGAAGAGGGCAGTTCAGCCCCCCTTGCCCCTTCCGACACATATTGATGTCCCCACTAGGCATTGACTGTTATCCTTGTTCTTTTTTTATCAACCATCATTTTGAGGTTTCTTTGTATTTGGAGATAATTTTCTATAGTTGAAAGAAAGTCAGAATTTCTGATAACAGGTTTCTCTTTTGCAGAATGCAAGATGTAATTCACAGGTTATCCAAGGTGAGGCACCTTTGTGATATCATTCTGACTTCTAATTTATTTAAATTATCCGTAGTATAAACAAAGTGCATTTTAGTTCCCTTCCACCTTCAAAACCCTAGACTGTTCACAGCCTATCTATTTTTCATCCCTCTCTGCCACCCCCCACCCCACCCTTTTGCGCCTCCTGTTTTGCACTGGTGTCCAGTTCTCTTGCGATTCTTTTCCACAGTCTAATTTGCACAGTCTAATTAAACCCACCAACCCAACCCATTCAACATTCAGCTCAATGTTGAGCATCTGACTGTATATGCAAGGAATCACAAGAAATGGATAAAGCTATTAAAAGGTAATTTTATTGTTTGTAGCTCCTCAAGCCAGGTGGACTGATTCTATTCAGAGACTATGGTCGATTTGACATGGCACAGCTCAGATTTAAGAAAGGTTAGCCTTGCTGTTATTTTAGATTTAGCCTTTCTCCTTCATTTTATGAACGTCTCTGTTTTCATTTTTAATCAGCAAGGGTAGCAAATTCGTGTTTCCATTTATTGCTGTCGTAGGTTGTTGTTAATGCTTATGCCAGGTCTTCTTCATTTGCTTCAACCTTAGTTGCTAACGTCTCTCCTCATCTTTCTAGTTGCATCATTTCTTGCTCTGCGACTGAACACTGCGAGCATCTCTTTCCTCAAACAGGAGTTTTCTAATTGACACCCCACACACCGAAAAAAGTTATTTAATATGGGCCAAGCTGGGTGCAAAAAAGCAATGGACTAATCAGAACTCGAAGTCAATCATGCAACGTGCCAAGCGCGGGAAAAACGCGCGTAAACCTCAACTTGATCATTTTATTGTGCTGCTGATTGGTTAAACACACATCACGTCTGCGGCTTTCATTGATTGCAACGCAGTGCACGAATTAAGTACGGTGCTAAGAACCAAGTACGAACTATCAATGGAGCTCAGGAAACGAAAATCGAACGAAAACCCAAAGCAAATACAAAACAATTGTGTCTCAATTCGTGAAAATTGCTCAAAGACACGTTATCGCATCTTGCTTTGTTCTTCTTCTGATTTTTTTTGTTGGTTTATCCAGGCCTGTCATTTTAGTCCGGGTATCCTTCTCATGCGGCACCGGTGGTTGAAAATACAAACAAAACTCTACTTATGGCCACCTTTTCTACAACGGCCAGGTTAACGTTTTACTCTTATTGAAATTTCCGTACAAAGGTCAGTTAATTCTGTCTCATGTGAGCTGTTAAACAGATTTTTTAATAATCTCTAGTTTTTTCGCCCTCTACAATCTTCTTGCGCTAGTCTGTGCAATACATGAATACTCACGGGACTCAAGTCTTATTTTTCTCATACGTGCTACTGTTCTCCGGCAAATGTAGGAAATGTCCCATTTTGAAATAACGATGAAGTGACATGAAGGGACGTGTCGCAAGGGAATGTCGCAGCGACATGTGCAGGGACAAAATCTCAACATCTACACATACAAGAAAATGTTGACAAGGGACACGTTGCAGCGGCATGTTCCTTATAAAGTATCAGCGCACTCGAGGGGTCGTGCCGCTGGAACATGCCCCCGTTGCTACATTTTCTTGTGTTCGTTTTCTAGTGCCTCTCCAATACGATGGATCATATTGGAAAGGCATGTCGCAGCAACATGTGCCCGCACCAAATGGGGGGATAAGTAGTTACGAGGTAGCAGGGACATGGTGCAGTGCCACGTCTCCTTGTGATAATGATACTGCTTTTACGCTCATGCAAAGCACGTGAGTTTGTTCCCGTGACATTTCAATTGATGATGGATGTTGCTGGGACATGGCACTTCAACATGACCCTTCGTGTGCGGGCACCTGAGAGCCTTATGTCGTTTAACTAAACGACAGCAACCTGGAAATTCTCAAATTTCTCCTTCCGCGCTTCTCTCATCCTTCGCGCTCCACCCGGGATTGCATAGTAGAGCATTTTACTCTTAACGGCATACCTGCTACCTTGTGTTCCCTGCAGCGCGATTTTTAAAACTTTTCGACGGAATCGCCTCGCAAGACGTTTGTTCGTATGTCCTTGCATCCTTAAGCTTTTCACTTCCTATTAAACGGGCTCCTTTCATTTTTCAAATACTAATTACAAACCATTGTTGGATTTCTTACGATCTAAGGCTTTTTTTTATTCAGCTTCTCGAAGTTTTGTTAAAAATCGTTGCCACGATTGTCCTTTTAATAAATAAGTAACTTTTATCTTCTCACTTTCCCAGGGAAATGTTTATTAGACAATTTCTACGTGCGTGGTGATGGGACAAGAGTGTACTTCTTCACACAAGGTAGAGTAGATATAGAGGTTTTTTGTAACTGCAACTCAGCAAAATGTGTAGCTTCTTTGTTTCAAGGCCGTTAATCAAGAAATTTGCCGTTTCTTAGAAGATTGAGTGAGCCCGGGTAAGCTCGTTTTAAATACCATGACAACGAGGTTGAGCCTACGGTTGACGTTTCTTGGTGACACGCGGGCAGAGGATTATCAAACATTCTCGTGCCACTTGCTGATTGGACAGTATTCATGGGGTACACCTACATATGAGCTATACCGTATGTGGCATGGAGACGGATTTTGAAATTCTTGGTTTGAGATGATGTAGTCGTCGCAGTTTCACTCTCGAAATGTTCAATGAAGTTTCGCGCGATTTAGTGGTTTTGTATTACACAAAGAAAAAGGTCATTTTCTGTCCGGGGCAGGGCAGGGTAAAAATAAATTTTTAGCCTGAAATAGAGGGGCTTAGGGGGTACTCTGTGAGCAGTTGGTTTCTCCTATGCCAAACGTTGCGCTACGTGCACTTCGGTGTAGGAGAAACAACTACTCATAGACCTCATAGGAAAGGCTTAGAGATGGTGGGTACCAGGGCTAAATAGTTCAATGCAAGATTAACCTAGTTTGCCAAATTCATCCTTGGCTACTGAGCTAAAATAGGGCGTAAAGCGCTTTCAAGAAAAAAGAGGATGTAAGATCTATGATAGCTTACAATCTCAGATTAACATAAATCTGCTTTCATGGGCTTTCGAACACTGAACTTGCATTCCGTTACACTCCTACTGTGGAATTCCCTTCTCCTCGGGCTTTCGCAAAAATCTTTCCGGCCTTTTATGGTAAAAGGATGTTTTTCCGTTTCAAAACACATACTGTTCTCTGGACTTGTGTGATCGGTCAAAAGTTAAGAATGAAATAATACGCTTAGTCTTAATGATGGAATTATATTAACTTCCCTTCCTTTTAATCGCCGGCTCTCTTCGCGGAGAGGGTTTAAACGACCCCAGGAGCTGACTAAAATTCAAGCCATTTGTGTAAAAGCAATATTATCGTCGCTGGTAAAAGAATTAAAGAAGTATGCGAAAGTTTATAGTTAAGCGCATTTCCAATTCTAAAAAATTCCGCGGACGTGCAAGAAACTTCCTTTTTAGCGATGTGTTATGATTAATGACCTTTTGTGTTCAAAAATTAGAAAATATCCCGATTATTATATAAAATAAAATATTATATTATAATATTATAAAATATTATATTAGCTTGCCTTCCTTTCAATCGCCGGCTCTCATTGCGGAGAGGGCTTAAACGACCCCAGGAGCCGAATAAAATTCAGGCCATTTGTGTAAAAGTAATATTATCGGCAAAGAATTAAAGAAGTATGCGAAAGTCTATAGTTAAGCGCATTCCAAATTCTAAAAAATTCCGCGGACGTGCAAGAAACTTCCTTTTTAGGGATGTGTAATGATTAATGACCTTCTTTGTGTTCAAAAATTAGAAAATATCCCGATTTAAACTAATTTACAAACTTGAAAAGCTACATTTTTTAAAAGCATGTAACTAGTACAAGGAGAATTCAACCGAACTCTATAAACATAGATGTTTATTGGAGAGAAACACGACCCTCGTGTGAAGAAAACATGTTTTTCAGAACTTGTTTACTTCAAGTTGGTGTTATCTGGTTTCCGTACGTGCTGGCAAACAGTACAGCAACCTGTTACACAACCGATATTGTTGGGCGAAACGGAAATGGGGCATTATGTTTGAAAACAAAGATTTCAGATCAAGAACATTTGACACTGATTTGACATTTGCTTTTCCGCCACACTCGTACGTGACTGTTTGGTAATGCTGCAATTAAGATAAGTGGAAAAACAACTCTGTAGGTGTGGCGCAGAACTTTCTTTTGACCTCCAACAATGAAAATTCGATTAGTGCATTTTAAGGGGCTGTTTGTACGGTCAAGCCTTCGTTAACAAGATGAAAAAGTTATATTTTTGTGAGAAAACGCAGTGCTATACAGTTGCAATGTATTTTTGTTGGTTTACCCGATCATGTGACCAATCAAAACCAAGCTCTGAGGCGAATTAATTGCACGTGTAGATGTTGGCTCTGTGATTGGCTAAGACGTCTGGAAATCCAATGGAAAGTTCAATGATTGACAACGCGGGCACGATGAGATTTGTTGTGGTATTTTTGTATTTAATATTCGTGTTCAAAACTTTCAAATACAACAAGTTCAGTAATATTAGTTCTCTACAATCCTCTTCTATAATCTTGCTTGACGAATCTGGCGACAAATGAAGCCACTTTTTCTCAAAAGAAGAAAAAACTACAACTACCAATAATTTTAATGAAATCCAGGCCTTTAGTTGCAGTGTTCTTTTCGGCTAGCTTATCTTGTATTTGCCGATCCCAACAAATATTGCAGCTTTAGAAATGGAAAAAGAAATTACCGTCTTATTTCTGTCAGGCTGGAATGAGAAATTAAAAGAGGGTTAACGATATTTTTGTAGCATGAGAAATTGCGATCAGTTTTCCAATGTTAAATTAAATTGTTTTCAAGTTTACAAAGTTAGTTTAGCAGTAACAATAAATGAAACACTTGAATGCTCTCACAACATTTATCTTTCCAGACTTTGAAGGGCTTGCTTCATTTCACAATATCCGAAATATGTAAACAGGGCTGCCCACAAAAATGCAAAACTGCTTAGACGCTGGAGATCTTTGTCAAGAGATTTTCAAGTCTATCTAGCGTTGAATAATTGATTTTAGAGATTAAAAATCCGAAATGTTTGCAATTCGTGCTCGAATGAACGTCTCGCTTGCGGTTGATTAAACCTTTTGTTACAAGCACTGTCTGTGATTTCTTTACAGTCCGCTAACGTTGTCAGTAGTTGGCGTTTAAAACCTTATGATAATAGACCGTGGGTGGAATGAATTTTCGCTGCTAATTAAGGCTACCTTTCAGTAAACGCTTCGCTTGCTTTTTAATTGAACGAAAGGAATTTATTTTTCCAAGGGATGTTGGCAAGAAGTGAGACCTTATAGTTTTGTAAGTTGACCGATTTAATCTTGATTTTTCATCTTATCCGGATCGGATGATCTCGAATTTTTCCTTTCAGTTTATTTGCAACTTTGCGGCTGAATTTCCGCACGTTTTAAGTACTTTGAAAATTCCCAGAATTTCTTGTTCCTGTTTACACCGTTCAGGTCGTCTTCGTCAGCAGTTTTAAAGCAAACTTTAATCTCCGCGAACAAACAGAGCATTGAGACGAACAATGGTGGCATTCTATGTGCAGGTTACTTCATTGGCGAAGGCTGTAAGAACATTAAATTCAGCAGGTGTCGAAAAATAACTTTAAAAAACTCCCGGACATGTCAGGTTAATTTCACGATTACTTCTGCCGTCAAGATTCAGGATTGTTGCCGTCCCTACGTGATGCTATTTGGCTGATTCATGGCTTAAAGACCCCCTTTAATAATAAGATATTGTATAAGGTTAAATGTTGAATACATTTCGCTGCTAATTGGCAGGTTTCTCGAGATAAAATGAAAGCTTTATTGTGTTTTTGATTACCGCACCATCCGTTTGTTCAGCAATCTTATTGATGTTTGTCTGTGTAATCTCAGAGCAACTATTCTTTCCCAGTCGTGGGAAGTGAATGTTTTTCTTCGAATTGCTTTCTATAAGTAGGCTATAAAAAGAATCGGAGCTCTCAAGTTTAACCGCTGTCTCGTAACAGCAGGGAAACCAATTACAAGAGATTGATTGATTCTGACGGTCGCCTGCCCGCGAAGACAAATACATTTCCCAATGGCTAGAGGGGTTATTATTAGCAGCCCTTTGGAGCGACAGGTTGACGGACGATTCTGATTGGCTGGCTTCGAGACTTAAAATGCCATCATGTCAAAAGAACCTGTTATGAGCGTACGAAGCTATGGCCTTTATCAAAGACCTTTTCAGGATGCAAGACTTTGCTTTTGTGCGCCACTATCAAAACACATCGCGGTTTATCATGTCACATCTTTAGCTTCGGTGGCGAATTTTTTACGCCATTCGTTAGATTTTCGCTGATCTTGTTCTTAATAACATGCATTGCTCATTTTTGCTCCGTTAATCGCCAGCATTTTCCTTTCTCGTTGGGACATTTCATCACTAATGGTATTCGTTGCTTTGATTAGATTACTTAAACAGGTTGTCTCGGTTGTTATTTATATTGTCTCTCCCGGGGGGGGGGGGGGGGGAAGGGACGAGATTTAAAAGTGCGCAACAGTTTTCGCTAGTAGACAAATTTCAATTTTTTGATAGCCCGGTTCGTTGCGTTCTTAAACGAAAAGCGATAACGGTGGGCTTTTATGGACAGAAAGGCATCACTGTTTTCAAGTAGACTGCAGTCCAGGTGTTTTTAAACGAGTTTCCTTAATTCCGAGATAACTTTCATGCAACAGGTGTTTAGCGCAGTCAAATATCTTCACTGCGATTAACGCGGCACCTTTGTGTGAAATGGCGGCACAAGATTACAGACCTCACTTTGAATAAAATCTTTATTTAGAAACCATCTCTTTGTACAGTCTACCTGTTTGTCAATATAAATTATAGAATAATAAAACTACTCTGTAATAGCTTTTATCGATACGAGCCGGGTTTCGGTTTCGAATTTCCTGTTACAGTTCTTCGCGAACTTTCTGCGTAATTAAGCCCTTTAAATTCCTTGGCGAAGTGAATTGTTGGTTTAGTTGTTATGGTAAAATACTCAGTTGTATCCTCGTTTTTTTGTCTAGCTCTTCTGATAGTTTATCTGTCTTTCTATACTCAAATGTTTTTATCTTTTTGAGACCAGCTACGCTAAGCTACCGGGTCCAAATTTTGAACGACTATTGTTGACTTATGTTTCAACAAAAACATCAATCGGGAAAAACACCTTAATCACAGCAACTGTGATTTTTTTTCTATCGGTGTGCGGTAAGCCTTTTTAGCTTATGACAAGCAGAAGTTACGCTTCGTTTGCGAATCGAAAGCTCTGGAAATAGAGTGAATCAGTTTTTGTGAGTCAAGTGCCGTTTCCAGGGCATCCGCTGTCTTCATGCTTCAGTAAAAGCGACATTCTCGAAAAAGATTTCGAGCAAAGGCTGCAACAGTACTTCTTGACGTCGGAGTGTGTCTGCAAGTGCGCGCGGAGGTTTGATCTGTCGGCGAAGGCTCGCTGGCAGTTTGGGCATTTGTACGGTTTCTCTCCGGTGTGGGTGCGAATATGTCCTTGAAGTAACCAGGGCCTACTGAACGCCTTACCGCAGATTTTGCACTTGCACGGCAATGTGTGTGTGCGGATGTGCATTTTAAGTGCCCCTAGCGACACGTAAAGTTTGTCGCAGTATTTGCAGTGAAACGGGCGCTTGTGATGAGGCTGACAGTGGTATTGCTGGTGTCGGAGAAGCGATGTGAGGGAAGAGTAATTCTTACTGCACTCTTGACATTGGTAGTTACTTCGCGCTGTTTGCCCTGCGGCAATCTCATTGCCGTTTTCATCGAGGTTTCTTATGCCAGGTTGTTTTTCCTGAGATTCCGCGACAACGCTCTTTGGAGCTTCTCTTAGCACGGTAAAGCTCGATACTTCGGCTGGATAGGTGAAAAGTCTCTTTTCCCAGCCGATTTCCGCGGGCATCTGTAGCATTCCCACTCTCTTGATGTGCGGGGTAGCATGTTGAAAATCCTGAATATAACCTGTTGCGTGTGCAGAAAAACACATGGTATAAATCAGATATTTGGTTTACAAATTTAGCCTGCTGTTAGCAACGCTCGCCAGCGCTCAAAAATTCAGCAAATGAGCACGCCTCACAAGCGACCAGCGAAATGACTTCGGGAAAGCGAACAGAAATTGCGAAACCTGCGAGCGAGCGTTCGCTCGAAGTGAAGAATTCTTTTGCGCTTGCTACCTGCCCGATATCTATGACAAGTGCATCGGGGTAAATACAATAGATTATTCCACTTACCGCTTCCCGGGCTAGCAATGATCACATTCGAAGGCAGTTTCTTGAGCTTTTCGGTCTTCTTCTTGACCAGAAATGCTTTCGGCATTTTTCGCAGGGCAAGTTAGCTATAGTTGTCAGAGAGCACTTCGCTGGCTGTTGTTGTGAGTTCAGAACGTGTTCCGCTCAACGTACAGTTGGGCAGTTGTGAGGGCGACTCTACTCGTCTCCGCTTCAGCCGCATTTATTGGCTGATTCACCGTGACGTCATCTGTCAGGTGTAACACATTATTATAACTCCTTGGTGTGAAGCAGCGCCCGGGGGGCAGTCGTACCGTATTTGGAAACCCGGGTAAAAACCCCATTAAGTTCACACCCTGTGCTTCAGCGAGTCAATAAAAGGCGTAATTAACTTGAAGCATGCGTTGCGTCTCGCCCTTCCTTCGATTTGAAGTAGTTCAAACCAAAGGAAATTCCAAGGTCGTTAGAAAAGATTTAAGCCTCACAGCAAATCTGCTCTTGTTTGAACTGAGGAGCAAAAAACAACAGGTGACGGGAGTTCATTACCATTGTTCAGCCATTGTTATGATTCGAAAGTCAATACAAGGGTATAATTAACTAACTCGAACAATAACACCTCAATACATGTCGCGGTGCAAATCAAAATCAAACAGTATCGTCGATAAACTCGCTTCAGGCAAAAATTTGCATTTCAGCCGCGTAATAACAAAAGTTAATGATGCTATCCGGCCAAGCGCTTGTTTAACCGGCATGAGCGGTGAATAAATCTGTTATCAAAACTCTTCTGGTTTCCATTCCCGGCTGATTAGATATTCTGGCGGTGTAGGTTTTCCTTGGCAAGGGACAAATTTTGCTCTCTGTAAACCTTAGCAGGTGACTCAATAATGAGACTCAATCAATAATATCGCGTCGCTTAAAAAAAATATCTTAAGGCCAAGATTACAGAGACTTGTGGTGTGAATATTACATTTCGACATCGCAAGTTCACCATAACAACATTCCAAGGTTAATTTGTTGAAACGAAATGATCATTTCGTGAACTCTCTTAGCAACAAACAACCTGTTTTTAAAGGAATTTTTGAATTACCAAGGAGAAAGCGTCTCTTTGAAAGAAGCTATCCATCTTAATCTCATTTCCGAACAACAATTGCCTAACGGTTGGGTTTATAGGTCTTTATAATCTTAACTTTCACCGGACGTCGATGGAGAATCGTTCATACTTTTAATCCAGGCTTTTTGTCGCAGGATTACGTGGAAAATCAGCGGAATCAAGGCTGTTTTTTCCTTGTTGATATTCTTAGAACAATGAAAGGAATTTTATTTGCAATCTACTTATATTGTGGACGTTGTTGGAGATAAGAACCTGTCGTTTCTATAATGGAAAAAATGTTGCTTGCTCTTCAGCGGGTAACTCGATCCGAAATTCCAGCGAAATTATTTGGACCTGCCCCACTTTTCTTTTTATAGAATTTATGTCCGTATTTAAAGTGTTTTATTTTTTATGTGGGAATAGTATTTCTTGGCTCAAGTCCCATTCCCAAGGCTAAAAAATTTTGGGAGAGCAAAGTGCGCGTGAGAATTTGTAAGACTGAAGTTGTTTTTGTCACGTTTGTCGCTCAATTTTCCTGTTCAACGTCTTTCCCGTCAATGACCACGAAGTTCATTTCAATATTTCTTCCTTGGTATTTTTCTCTGCGAAGTTTCAAGCGTTTAAACTGAAAATTGAAATGATAAACAGTTTGTTTTTAAAGGCAAACTTGGTCAGTTCGGAAGAAGTGCGAGTTGTTTGTCCCTAAAAAGTGAAATGGTTTCTTCGGCTTGTGATCGGAGTGCTTGTGTTTTGTCCATGCGTTTTGTGTACATGAAAAAATGAATAATGAATAAAATGGTATCCGGATTTACAAGATTACAAAATAGTGAAATGAGAAGTGGTGTGGTGAGCTTGAATTATAATCGGCTGTATCGAAAAAAAAATCGCGCCCGCCGGGGAGACTCGTCAATTTCTAGGGCACAGCGGAAATAAATGACCGAAGTGACCTAACAGGCAACCATCACGGCTGTTTAGCTACGATAAAAGCTCTTATTTCATTCAATACAACAGAAGTTAATTCTTCAAATGATCAGTCAGCTGAAATGAGTGATGAATATTAGTGATGATTCTTTATGAAGGGTTTGAAGGCTTCAGGAATTAGCACTAGGGCGTTGCTAAGATATTTGCAATTCGCTTTTGAAACTGAAGGAAGTCATAACGAGTCTTTTGAGAGCTGATTCCTTTTAATCTAGTTGCCCTTTTTACGCCGAATTAATTGGATGAAAAGATTCCAGAATTAGCCATGACGGCAGGGCAATAGTTCTTCCTTTATTCATCGGACGTGCTTCGACAGTCTTTTCGAGACAAAAATGTTTTCTTTACATGTAATGACTTCCTATTTCCCTTTTTGTGTATGGACAAACAATCAATTTGTGAACATGACGCTATGCATTCAACCAAGGGTGCCCCTGCTTGTTTTTAGACGCAAGTGTAATCTTTTGTTTTCAGATAGCAAGGTTATTTTCCTTTGTAAAACAATCGAAACACAATCAACGCTATTTGCGACCTGCTCTACGGACTATAAAATCAAAAACACCTAATTTCACGTGATTTTGTGATGAGATCAAATTAATTTTAAATTATGATGAAATACTTCGCCTCTTGGAACATTTCTCGCATGGTTTCTCAGTCACTAGGTTTTAAACGATTTTAAAAAAGTTATTAATTTATCCGGCTTCAGTTGTAAACGCCACTTTTGAATACCAGGTGTCTCAAGCAGCGTGAACGCTGCCGAAAAAATGCGCCGCGTTCGTGCATGAGGGCGTCTTATTGTGTTTTCTCCATTTTGTAAAAAGAAGAAAAGGCTCTCGCAGGCAGCGAGTCGCTTGGGTTTTTAAAAAAATAACAATTAATTGTCTTAGCAGCAAACATAACTAAACTTGCTGTACGCTTTTTAGCGTTGTGTATCTCAAAACTAAACTGTCGCCGTTTGTTAAGTTGGTCAAAAAGCGTGCTTGTTACTATTAAATACGAAGGGAAACGAATTTAATTGACCTTCGTCAGGGATGAGCATTTTGATGGAATGAAAAAAAAAATGATTACCCGACTGCTTATTGAGGACTTTGACCAAAAATTTAAATCTTGTGATTGAAATGTCCCCACGAGGAAAAAAAATTAAATGGAATAAAAACATCAATCCGGCATAATGAGCCTGCTGTGCGATTATCCTTAGCATCAAACATGGCAAGCTCTCTGTCTATTGTTACAGAGAAAAAAAAGCAACGCTTTGACCTGCTTTAAAATGGGTCACATTTAATACTTTGTTGTGGTTTCTTACGTTGCCTACTGTTCGTGGTATGATGTTTGGCATACTAGTCATTTTGGCAGTCTCCGTGAGTCATTTTTGCCTGTTGTATTGATTTCTTTCTTTTGCTTTTCCTGTTTTGAAGAGAATCCGTTTGTTTTCATGTAAAATTAAATTTGGAACCGTCCCCACTTTTCGTATATTTGCCTCATTGATTGATCTATCTCTTGCGTCAGTGATTGTCTGGTTCAGTTTGCTTTTTAGACTATATCTGGCAAAAAATAGATGTATTGCTGGCGTACTTGTGTGCCAAATTGCTTCTAAAAGACTCTTCTATTCTCTGTTACATGGCTTATCTTAATACTGCTGAAACCTTAAATGAAAGTGAAAAATGTAGGGGAGAAATGAAATGTGGGGAAACCTTAGAAGAGTCGGTGTGGTGTGGTCAAAATGGAGGCAAAATTGAAGAGGACTGTTAAAAGTGCATTGTAGACATAACTTGATTTTTGTTTCGGTTCGGCAGAATTTATTTAAAAACGCGCATAAACTGCTCAGAAATGCTCTTTGCTTACATAGATGAAATAGAGTCATTAAAAAGCATCAACAACAATAACCTCGCCAAGTTCAAAAGGCAAAACTAATTAATTGCCTTCTTGAAGAAAAATACTATTTATACTCATAAATGACACTACATGTAGCTAATTTCCGTCTAGTGACCTCGTAGATCTGTCGGTGGAATGCCTTTTGTCACCACTGAACTCTTTTAGGTATTAAAATACCCAGAAGTGACGGATATAGATTTTCTCCTTACAACATCGATTGTCAAGCATAGAAGTGTAGAGAATAAAGAAATGCGTCAATTAGGGATATAGACAACAAGACCAGTTCGTGTTCTTTCCGCTATTTTTAAAAGAGGCGCGAATTACAGCATGTGAGAATCCCGGGGTGAGAAATCCCTATAAAACTTTCATTCGCGAAGTGTTTGCTGCAAAACGTTCATTTCTAAAATATCCACCGCCTGTAAGATATCTCGCATAAGATTTCACTCAGCAAATTTAAGGGATCTAGATTGCTTGCACACCCTCCTTTCTCTTAAAATGCAACAAGTGTTTATCCCACGAACGCGAACGCGGGGGGGGGGGGGGGAATGGAGGTGAGATGTTTCTCTCCTCGTGTGCGTCCTAGCGCGCCGCAAATAGCCCCCCCCCCCTTCTGTTCCTTCTCCCAAACGTCCTTTTGTGCTGCAACGAGACAAATTCAAGAGAGAAAAGAACTGCAAGCAATCTAGAGGGATCTAGCTTTTGTCAAGTAAAAGCCGAGTAAAAGACCAGCTGAGAAATTCTAGGGAATTAGTTCGATCATGCCGAGTCCCATACCAACATTTCGCCTCGCAACATGATTGCAACCTCATATGTTACGTATACCGAGAAAAAAATCGGTGAATGGCATTGCAAGAACTAACATTTAAAGAAAAGTGTTCA
The DNA here is from genome assembly GCF_052425735.1 of Oculina patagonica. Classification (NCBI taxonomy): domain Eukaryota; kingdom Metazoa; phylum Cnidaria; class Anthozoa; order Scleractinia; family Oculinidae; genus Oculina; species Oculina patagonica. Next base: position 3,672,477 of record NC_135764.1, read on the forward strand.
ATTTAGCTGTCAGTAAGATTTAATTTCCAGCTTGTGACTAAGAGATTAAAAAAAATTTCAACGCACTTGTGATTAACGTTTTTTTAATCGTTTTGGTATTTATGTTGAATTGAGCACTTTCAATCACTTTCGTTTTACTGTGGAAAATTGTAAATAGCAGTTAATCTGTCATGAGAATTCTGTGGCGGTGACAAAAAAAGTTAATTTCCTTTCCATGGGGCGAAAACAGCATTTTTTTTTCATGAACTTGGCTCATACGATAAGACATCGGTTCCTTGGCCATTTATGTAATTGTCATAGGCTAATTATGTTCTCTCTTGCAAAAGAAATTTGTCTAATGTCGGGATATTTTTAGTCGGTTTTAACGAAAATAACAACCCTAAAAGGAGCCCAGTAATGAAGGCCACACCTGTTAATCAGCTGCCTGTCAATCAGTTTAAGTTTTTGCGTGGAAGGTAGCATTAACATAGCCTGCAGACGAACAAAACCCCGGTATAGTCCGTCTATACCGGGGTCTTGTTCATTTGCAACGCAGGCTAGCATTAAGATTTAACACTGATACAAGCGGGAAAGTCGAGGAAAGAGAAAGTTGTTGTTAAGCAAGTGATTTCAGAATTGCTATTTCCATTTCCTTTAAACGAATCTTAGTGTTTTCATAACGTACAATGAACAGAAGAAACTCCTTGCCTTGTTACTTGCTTAAGTTTTTGACGCCTTTCCTCCATCTTTAAGTTGGTTTCTAAGCCAATCAAAAGTAAAATAACCACACGTTGACATCTCCATCACCCAGTTTTAACTTGGATTTTGAAGTGAATGAAAACCCTTCTTTGACTAGCAACCATAAGCACGGCGTGTACCAAGCCCGAAAAACCCTTAGAGCCCAAGCGCAGCCTAATCTTGTTCCCACGGCCTTCGCTCCCTCTATCGTTGACCAGTAGGACCGAAGGCTCAGGAAAGCGCGTTTCTGACACGGATCTGTTTGTGACATACCCTGGTTCTAAAGGTTTTCTCTAATATGCCATTTCCGAGTTACCCTTTGCCTCTGTTTCAAAACGAGTCTACGTGCGTAACCATTCAAATGAAAATGATCTTCACCGACACGTCGATTTTCATGCAAATCAAACTCACACGTAGACTCGTTTTAAAACAGGGGCAAAGGGTAACTCGGAAATATCTATATTTCTAAAACAAATTTGAACCGCGACGGCAATTCGCTTTAGTAGAAGAAAGAAAACGTCTGGGACTAGGGCATTTGTGACATCCAATTCTAATTATGTGTTGTTGGTTTTTTTTTAGACGACCTTTCCCAGATGTTCCAAGAGGCCGGGCTTGTTGAAGAACAGAACTACGTTGACCGCAGACTGCAAGTGAATCGCGGGCGTCAGCTGAAAATGTATCGTATCTGGATTCAGTGCAAGTATCGAAAACAAAGATGACGAAAACGTTTATAGTGAATAAAAATGTTGACGGTTTGATTTTAATGCATTTGTCTGTTCATTTATTGTACTTCTTTATTGTTCTTCGAGAGAATAAAACAATGCCGTTAGCCCCAAAACAATAGCAACTGCTACACTAGAGGACCAGTATTATAACAAGCTTAAAAGAGCTGCTACACTCGTGTAGGTAGGAGGGTAGGGGATTGGGCATAGCAAAGTGACCAATGAGCACAGACCTTCGAGAACTCGACTAGCAAAGACAAGTAAACTTTGTTCTTAATCAAATACAGTTTATTATTTATTTTGTTGATAGCGCTCACCACTAACAGATTAATAACCATGTCCTCAATTTTACTAGTGAGCTTGATTTTCTAAAAGGAAACCTAACATTACTGGTTTAATATTGCAGAACAGTCGACCATTGTTCGATAAAGAAAAAAATTAATTTAAGATTCCAGTAAATTTCATATTCAGTTTTTCAAATTATTAAATGGCTTTGCAATTTTCCCCCTCCACTTTGTTCTTGACAAATCTTAAACTGAAAGAGGTTAAGAATAAAAAGGTTTGTACTAGAAGAACAGAGCCTGGGTTTAATGATTATCACTTAGCTTTTGAAAAATTGAGCTCAGTACTCAACAAATGACAGCAATCCATTAGGAAAGTGATGGAGAGGACAAAAATGGACTTTAATAAGAAAAAATGAGAAAGTGAGGTTCATGTTTGGCATGGATTCTCTTCACACAGTTTGAAGATCTGTCAAATCTATAAATCCCCCCTTCGAAACATTGCTTTCTATCATTGAGTTCCTTTTTTACATTTTTTTTAATTTCATCAGTAGGAAGAATACTTCCAGTATTTAATATTTTTTGGGGGCCGACAGTGTTTGTTCACCTAGAATAGATCATAATATGAATCCAACAGGCATTTTTCCAGTACTTGTTGATAAGTAACATGCTTGAATGTTGCATCATGGTGGTTAAAACTAATTTGGTCAAGCCCTGTCGTTTGTTCTGCAGTAGTTTGGAGAAGGAAGGCCAAGCCTGCCACTAATCTTCACTTTCCTCGTTGCTAAATCTCGTATGTTTTGGGTGTTTTGTCTTTATTTCTGAGGCCTGTAAAAATAAAAAAATTGAAAAAAAAAAAAACACAGAGGGAGTAAGCAAGAACTTCACACAATCTTCACAACACTTCAATACATTTCAGTGGCATTTGCCACGATACATGTATGTTTAGTATCATGTATCTGATTGTTGCCATTGATCACCTTATTATTTATCAAGGTCCTAATAATGCCCAGAAGTTGCAACCCTCCATAAGTAGTAAACGAATGAGGCTACTAAATCCGAAAGTAATGATCCTTGTTACTTGCAGAACTTTATGGTAGCAAGAAAACTGAATTAAACCATATGCTTTAATGCTAAACAATAACACTTGAGGGGGTTTAGGATTCCAGGGTATAAATGGTCCAAGAGAAAAGAAACAACACTTTTGTCTGTGCTACTAGAGAAAGGAGCAAAGCATGGGGCTCGCAGGGTTTCTGTTTGCTTCTGAGGGTCCTTTAACTTTGCAGTGAAATATGGACAAATTGGCAAGTTAAAAATGTTAGGAGTGTGGGAAAGGCCTAAAGGGCAGATAAGAGTGGAAGGGCAGGAAAATACAGCTGTTAGAGTTGCACAGTAGCTGTGTTCTTGATGAAGTGAAAAAAAAAAAAAAAAAAAAACTAGGATTAACTTACATAGCCAGGAAACTCATAGTCAATGCCAAGATCTTTCATCTTTTTTCTCTTCTTTTGTTCTTTTCTGAGAATATTTTTGACTTGTTTTTGATGTTCCTCGTCAGTCTTTGTCTGAAACAGACGGAAAGAAAGGTGATAAACACAATCATTATAGCACCAGAGTAATGAAGATGTGATTTTCAAAAAAACCTGTGATGCAGGGTTGAACTTGCGACTACAGACAACAAATCCAGCAAGTTACCAGGAATCTCCATATGTGGGTCAGGTAGTAGCCTGCGGGCGCGCATTTCCGGCCGTGCTTCTCTTCTCTTCTATTTTTCGGCGGAGAGAAGCGACGGCCGGAAATGCGTCTGCTCTCGCAGGCTAGTCAGGTAGCAGCTCTCGCAAGGTCGCACATGAATGGCTTGCTACCCTTTGAGAGAACAATAGAACAAACAACAGGAACAATGCCCCAAGTCCGCAAAACAATAGCAACTGCTACACTAGAGGAACAGTAGAATTACAAGCTGACGAGAGCTGCTACATCCTAAACAACTCAGCCATGCTGACAAGTGTCCTATCATCAAATTCTTCTAACTTAAACTATAAAAAATGTATGGAGACCAATAAGTAAAATTTGTGTGTTGACAAGTCGATCAAATATGAAACAAAGGTGCTGTCAATTTAAACTTGACTCCAATACATCTTACTTTGTATTGATCTTTTATTACAGGGCCGTGGGCAAGATTTTGCATGGGTGGGTGCAAGCACCAGAGGCGTGAACCTCTCTTTTGTGGCGTGTGGGTGGACTGCTGATGCACCTATTGCACCCTCCTGCCTATGGCCCTGTTTCAACAAGACATTTGAGGGTAATCACCATTCTCTTTGTTTTGTTGACTATCAGTACTCACCTTATTTTGCTTTTTGATTTCATTTTTCTGTCGGGGTATAAAACGAAATTTTCTGTTTGATCCTTTCCATAGCCTTGGATGAACTCTATCATTAGGGATTACTTTGCCTGTAAAAATGGAAAATGGCAGAAATTTAGATTCAATAGTAAAGCCTTAAACGTACCTGGCTCATCTCAGAGCTACACTTTGATTTCTGTAGCATGAAGCAGCCGGGAGTATTTCTACTCCCCCTGCTGGATGTGATGCTAGTCCATCGCAGGGTTACCTCCCCAGCATTATGTCAGGTTGCCTCAACAATTCGTCGGTACCCATTCATATTCCTGGGTGGAGAGACGCACTGTGGGAGTGAAGTGCCCAAGAACACAACACAATGGACATCAGAAATAGGCCCTTTTGTAAACTGAAGGCCCTGTAAATGAACATTAAAATGCGATCTTAAGAATTTCAGGCTCCTTAGTGTGACTACATGTATACTCACATTTTAATAATCTTCCAAACATCATGTAATTATGCATAGTTTCTGCTACAATTTTGGCGACTTCATCACAGGCAAACTCCACAAAGGCATAGCCTTTTGATCTTGCAGTCTGTGTAGTAGAAATAAAGAAACAAATTAATAACCTGACAAAAAATTTAAATCTCAAGATAAAAATAATCACTACCAATTACCAATTTTACCAAAAAATGTCTGTCTTTTCACAGTCAAGTAAATAAAATTCGAAATACAGGTGCACATCACATCATGGACCAAAACACAGGAAAGAAATGCAAAACACCATGATCATAAAATATACATGTACATGCTTTATAAGATATTCCTGCATTGGACTTTTGACACCCATAACAACATTAAAAGTACTATAAAATGGTATACAGTAAAAACCCGCATATAAGAACCTAACATTTAAGAACCTGTTAGGCTAAAATTTCATTTTTAAGCACCCTTCATAAGACCATTTTAGGCTAAAATTCTAAAACAGGTTCTTTTTTCAAAATAAGAGATAAATACTAATTCCAATCCTCTGTCAGTGGACATTTTTAAAGAGGAACTTTGACATTTTATCATGTTATGTTATTTTGTTTACAAGATTTATTGGGAATTATAGTGAAGGTTACAGTATAGGTTTGATTTTAACAGAATCAGATTAAAATAGTATATATTTTGCTTACCGAAGCCTCCAAGAATACTTTATTGGACATTAAAGACCAGATCATTTAAAAATTCTACTTTATTTCTTGAACAAAAGTTAAGAACCTAATTAAGAACCTGGTTGCCTATTTTACATATACATTTTATAGAACTGTTTAGGCTACTTGAAAAACCTAGGTTCTTATACGCGGGTTTTTACTGTATAGTCGACTCTCTCTAAAATGGACACCGTCGGGACCGGCTCCAACTGTCCATCTTAGAGAGGTGTCCGTCTTATAGGGAGTTTAGTTACAGTAAAATTACTGAAAAAAATCAGGGAGGTGACCAAAAGCAGGTTTCCGTCTTAAAGAGGTGTCGTCTTATAAGGTGTGGTAGAGTTGACTGTATTCTTATTATTGTAAAATAATCTAAACTAATCTGATGCAAATTTCAACATAAACAAGGCTTAATACTGTGATTCATAAACAAACCACTGTTATGGATGGCATATTATTTTATTCATTTCTTATCTAGAGTCTGAGCCACCCACCTTTTTGCTTCTTGAAAGTCTGACTTTATTTACTGTGCCAAATTGTGAGAAAAAGTCTCGAATTTGATTTTCATAGAAGCCATGTGGAATATGACCAAGATAGATAACACCAGGGGTCAAGTCATCAGCCTAAAGTGAAAAAAATGTGAATAACCTTATTAAGTCAGTCAGAGTGTGTACATTGATGCCTGTAACTATCACTGGCTTTTTTACCCATTTTACATGGGGTATGTTTTCCCTAGTGGAGGGAGAATTCTGTGAGTCAAAGTCAGTTGGGTCACACTTTCCTAACAAGCACACAAGGTACATGTACAAGGTAAAATTTGCATTTGAACTTAGTGGTCCATCTATCAAACCATGTCTCCAGTTTATGTAGCATGAAGAGACTAGGAGTATACCCACTCCCCCTTTAATGAGATCCAAGCCCACTGCAGAGTGATCCCTCAGGATTTAATTTGTCCCTACCCACCCCTAACCCTTGGGTGGAGAGGGGCACTGTGACAGTAAACTGTTCTGCTCAAGGACACAATGTGCATAGCCAACCGCCAAAAACACAATTGAGCTCCTTGCTGTTTTACTTCTGGTCATTTTATTTTTTTTTTAACTAACGCCATCCCTTTTTTTGTCTGTTTATCGTTATCTGACTGACCCATATTTTGGCATTTTCAAAAAAAAAAACTCATGGATGCTGGCAGATCGCAAAGAAGCATTAGTGGTTTATCTTTTTTCGTTTTTCTCAGCTGATTTTAACCACGACATCGATGTTTTCTACCTCCATTGCAGCTATGTTGAATTTGTAACCACATTTCGTTGTTTCCAGCCTCCACGGCAATGATGCTTTGGTACAGAGCCTCTTAGATCTTGTACATTGCTCCGATTTTTTTGAGGATTTTTTTTAATCCGACCAACCAACCCAAAATTACGAAACACATTCAACAGTAAAAACAGTAAGGATCAAAAACTTGAGGTACAAGATTGTGATGACCTCAACTCAAAGTCCAGCAAACTGACCATCAAGCCGCTATGTCTCCATCCTTTCCTTAACAGAATATATATCCCCTATTAAATCCCCATAGTTTTCCTTGTGATCTTTCAGATTTTCTTTACCAAAACATTCTATTAACTCTAATCATGTTTCATCCTGGTCATGGGCTGGGGAAAAATTACATTCAATCTCCCTGGATTTTTTACTTCTGGGGGATAGCTAGCCAGTGATATATGCATATCACTGAAAGATCAAGCAGCATTTTCTTAGGAGGGGAAACACGATGAAACACGTATCAATATCCTCTCAAAATATTTGTTATTAGTATAATTTCAGAGGTAATTATAAGAATTGGGGCATTTTGACCATTGGTCGAGAAACTCGGCTTGTGAAGCTATAATCACCCCTCAGGCTCAGTGATTATGTGATAAACACAATCTTTTACTTACCTGGGTAGTTATTCTCTTGACTTTATCCTCAAATTCTTTTTGTTTATTTGAATCAAGAGCTAAACTTGATAGTTCATTCTTTTCACCTTCTTCTATGTTGTTGTCCGCCATGTTGAAATTTAACCACGTGGGTATGGAATGCGCATAAACTTACACGTGTGACGCGAGCCCGCGATGTCGAATCGAACTCCATTGCTATGACAACGATCATAAACTCCTCAGATCGGAAACAAAATGGCGAAGTATGTTATCGCTGGAAAGGCAAATTGCCCTTTTTACGCCAAAGCAGAGCTTCTAGCCGATGAGCTTGCGTTAAACCTATCAGATTTCAAAGTTCACAAGATTGTAAAGCAGCCCGAAGAATGGGAAGACTGGCTAAAACTGACTTGCGAAGAGAAAGGATGGAAGCATGTTAGCTCTCCTCTTGTTTGGCGCGAGCTGGTCGATCGAGGCGGCGCGGGAATACTTCTTGGTGGATGCGATGACTTCTTAGAAATGGCGAAAGGCTATTACGGCATCACTTCAGTGAAAATGAGCGACGAATTGATAAATATGGCCAAAGAAAATCTTCAAACAAAGATCGAGATTGATGCAGAGGAAGAACAGCGAAAAGCCGCCATCACACCTTTGCGAGTTTGTGTCGGTGGGGCATCGAACGCTCTGGCTTATGGTGTTTTGAGTTACTTAGCTCAAGGAGAAGTCTTTGGAATCGATCAGGAAGTTAGTATATATCTCCTCGACACGCCTGAATCGCAAGAAGTTCTCAAAGGAACAGCCATGGAGATCCAAGACTGTTCATGGCCTCTCCTAAGAGATGTGGTTTACACCTCGGATCCAGCGGTCGCCTTCCAAGATGCTAGCGTCGTAGTTCTGCTTGACGGAGTGCCTCTTGCAGGCGAAGGGGACAAAAAGGAGCAGCTTCTTGCTAATGCCAGAATTTTTAAAGCTCATGGACAGGCACTTGACCAGTATGCCAAGAATGATGTAAAGGTACTCATTGGAGGTGGGCCCTCGAGTGTGAACGCTTTTGTCACCAGTAAATTTGCCCCATCGATACCAAAACAAAATGTTTGCGCGTTGGCTCGCCTCCAGGAAAATAGGGCCAAGGGACAACTGGCCAAAAAACTGAATGTAAACACTGCTGGGTTGAAGGATGTAATTATCTGGGGTAACATAGGTGTCATTACCACAGCAGACCCAAGAAATGCAAGAGTGCATGGGTATGATGGGGCCATTTGGGGACCACATGTTCCCGGGTTCACACGTCAAGTACCAGAAATGGTTCATGATGATAAGTGGCTAGCTGGAGAGTTTTTGGAAACATTAAAAAAGCCGCTAGATAATGTTAAAAACCCAGGTGCGACCCCACCTTTATCAGGGAGCTTTGCTGTGCTGTCACAACTCTGTGACCTGTGGCACGGAACATCATCAGAGATTTATTCGCTTGGAGTATCCTCCGAAGGATGGTATGACCTTCCACAGGATATTGTGTTTTCTTTGCCGGTCAAGTTTGGCCAAGGTTCCTGGAAAATTGTTGACAATATCGAACTTGACGAAAACCTTAAATCTCAAGTGCAAACCATTGCTGAAGAACTGAAGAAAGACTGCGAGGAAATTTTAAGTGAGCTGAGCTCGGAAACTTGAGTGGATTTATAGTTCTGTTTGTACATAGGTAGAAAAATTAGCATCTTTTGACATGTAAATTAATTATTGCCAAATATATTGTAGTGGACTAAAGACTAAACAGAATATTCAACTGCTTTAAGAGTCAATAAATGTCAATCAATGTCAATAAAAATGTAAGTCAATTTTCAACTAGTGCTAGTAAATAAAATCACTGATGTTTAAAATCGGTATGTGTGAAATCTGGTGATTTCCTGGGCAAGGTGGGGTGGGGAGGAGGAGGTACATCCACTAACAACAGGCAATTTAGATCCCTGCCAGGGTAGTCAGAGTAAATTCTGACAAGTAACATGGCCCAAAATGCACTGACAGTGCATACAATGAAATTATGGCCAATAGCATTTTTTCCCATAATTTTCTGATTGCAGGCATAAAGTATAAGACAGTAACAAGGGTATTTATTTTAAAATCTGGACAAGTGACACAAGATCCCTCCACCCGCCTCTATCACAGTCTGTGCCACCCCATTGGGTATGGTTTTAAGATTTTCTTGGCAGATCCAGGCCCGTAACCAGGATTTTTCACGGGTGGGTGCGTATGAGCGTCTGCGGCGCGAAAATGCAGGGGGGGGTATGGGGGCATCCTCCCCTGGGAAATTTTGAAAAAATAAGTTATCTGAGACAGCATTTCGTGCGTTTTGAAGACAGTTTGTAAGGAAACAAGGCACTGGTAAAAGTGAAGGTAGCAACGATAATAATCTGGTACATTTTTTAAATTCAAAAACGTATTTTTTAGAAACAGAACCTTGTAAACGTAATTTACAATGAATAGCTAACAATGTCGGCAGTACATAAAAAAAGGCAGAAAATAGATAGCTTTCATTATTTCAGTGTCAAATGGTAATTAAATAAATCAGCCTGAGTGTTGGTTTGTTGAAGCACCCAACCTTCTTGGGTGCTTCCAATCCCGACAAGTACCTAGTCTCCTTTTCTTTTTTCTAGCGCCTGGAAATATTAATGTAACTTCGAACGGTTCGACTATTAGAGACTATGAAGGACATTTGGTAGAATTTATAGTTGAAATTAACCTAGAATCACCAATTTTATACCTGCCAACTTTTTCTGGTAAGGGTAATTTTTTCTGGTAGGTGGGGGACAATTTGGTCAAAAATATAACACACGAATCTATCAATGGTGGACCTTCAACCCAAAGGACCATATTGAATGTATGTTTGAACAGTACAGGAATACCATTCCCCTTTCCCTTTTTCACAATGAGCGGACTTCCAAGGCTCGTGGGGGGGGGGGGGGGTGCGGACGCACCCATCGCACCCCCCTCCCTACGGGCCTGAGATCTTTAAAATGAAAAAGAGAAAAAAAAAAAATTTGAAAAACCAATCAGATTTGAGAAATAGCAATTAAAGACCACTTTGATATAGTAGAAAATTTTACAGTGTCTGAAAGAGGGATGGGAAATTTATACTGATAAAAAAAAAAATTGCAAAAGAAGTGGAAACACAACTACGTGTAAAAACCCAGCAAATTTCCATCGCTCGCATCTGATCAGGACTGTTGAATATTTTTTCCAAGTACATGTATCTTTAATTAAGCTCGCCGCAAAGACAATGATTTCGACCTTATGTTGGTTCAGATCAGACACCGTTTTTCGCGCCATTTTACGCGCTCTTTTCAAATTGGCGCGAAAAAAGGAATTGTTCCGGCATATCTTGAAAGTCCGCTTATGCGGGTATTTTTAATTACAAAAAGACAACGGACTGCGTTTTTTGAAAAAAATAAATTCGGCGCGGAGAGCCAGTTTTCGGAGTTTTCATTTCGGTTTGGGAATTAAGCCTGTGTGATATGAGATTAAAAATCGAATCTTGCAGTTTCCCAAAGAAACGCACCCTCTGTAACATACAAAAGGTTAATTATACACATCTCCTCGCTCCTTTGGAACAGTCTAGACTGAGTTCCTATCTTTATTGATCTGCTTCAAGTATAAAAATAAGTAACAAGATTTTGAGGAAGATTGACAAAGAAAAGTCTGGAACTGAAAACTTGCCCAAGTTTCAAGCTAAAAGCAAATGTAGTAGTCGCGTGTATCGCACCGATTAACGGTGAGTTAGAATGTTGCATTTTCAAAATTTAAAGTGCTTCCTGTAACACCGAATTGAATAGCAGATCAAGATAACAGCCGAAGCTGTAACTCACGTTCACCAAGAACGACGTTGCCCTTGATGTGACGCAAAACAACTTGAATGATAGTTAACGTTTGAACCGGCTTTCCAACTTCTGATCTGCTTCGTTTTTCGTCAACATTTCTTTTACACACAGAGCTAAACGTTAATGCAAAGTGGCATATTTTATGAAGGTAAGATCAATTAGCATCTTTTACCGTTTTGGGCTCGCTAATGTTATTGACTTTCCCTGTAGCAGCTGTTTTCTGTTTTGATAATTTTCGTAAGATCAGGGTATCACCATCGCAACACACTGACGTAAACGGATGTTTTCCACTTATTATTCGGATACGATCACTAGTCATAAACAAGACAAACCCGGAGCTGTCTCTTATTAATTTAGAAAGATTGAAATGGCGACGTTTGGAAAGGGCGCGATTTTTCTTATTCTGTTCCTTCTGTGGTGTGGGTACATTGTCATCGGGATCTTCGTCTTCACTGCTGCGGAAGGCAATGTGGAGAGACCGTACCACGAGCAGAAAGAACGCCAGAATATGTCAGAGGTGCAAGCTGCAACGATGCAGAAGCACAACATGACGGCTGCCGAGTTTGACGCACTCGCGAAAAAGATTCGTGAAACACCGCGCGAGGATTATTACCACGAACGCCGATGGAATTACGCAGACTCGTTTTGGTTTGTGGTCGTTTTGCTTACGACTATTGGTGAGAACGGGGAAACATTGTTGAATTCAGTAGTTGAAGACCGTTTAACCTAATGAAAATTCAAGGTGTTGGCTTTGTTTTGATTTAATTTGACATGCATCAAAACAAGATTATAATAATTGCCATGATTGAAGATAAGTATCTACTTGAAAATATGATTCATTTGTTTTGTGTATTTTATTTCGTTGCAAGGTTAGAATTCGCGATAATCTTGTAAAATGCTCCCGGCAAAATTTTTTTCGCGGGAAATTTATTTCACGAGTTGCGATGAGTCATGCAAGTTATATTGATATTAAAATTATTTTGTTTTGAGAATAAATTTTCTCAGGACTCGCCCAATCAGAACGAAAATAAATCTCAAACTCACTAAAAGGAAAATGCATTAGGGACCAAGATGCTAAGAGCAAGATCACATTTTTAGATAAAGAGCATCTATTAACTAGAAAAAGCAACATTTCGACTCTTTACGTTCTTCAAAGACCTCAAATTGCGTTTTTTTATGTCCAAATAGGATATGGAGATTTGATACCCGTTACTTTTCTCGGCAAGGCCCTATGCGTGGTGTACGCCATCTTTGGCATCCCGATAACTATCTTACTGCTCAGATTCATTGGCCAGCAAATGCTGCGAGGCGAGAGGTCGCTCATCAGGGCCATCGAGAGGCGCTGTCTGGGAAGAAATGGACCGCCATGCTGCTTGAACGAGAAATGCTTCCTTATTGGCTTTGTGTACTTGCTGTCGCTGTTAGTGATCGGCGCTGCTGCGCAGATGACGGCTGAGGGCTGGAGTTATGGAGAAAGCTTTTATTTTTACGTCGTTACCTTCACGACGGTCGGCTTTGGAGATTTGTATCCCCAGAAAGCGAAGTACATCGCCATCCCGTTCATATTTCTGGGGCTCACCGCCATCTCAAACATTCTGCACGCGGCAGCCGCAGTGGCGCTGATCAGACGTGTGACCGCGGGCTCACAGGACAACGACGAAACTGAAGAAACTGAGAAGCTGGAGAAAATTGCTGATGTTTGAACAAATGTAGGAAACGTTTAGCAAAACTGTGGTGAGCGGATAAAGCCATGACACAATGAATGTAAACATCTACATAGAAAAAGTTAAAAGCGTAGGAAATAAGAACAAAACTACATTATATTTGCCTTGAGGCCTTGAGGCTCTATGACTTATAGCTTGTAATTTTATCAAAATATGCCGACTAAACTAAAAGACTGATTTCCACTAGCGGCCAGAGTCGCAGTCGGAGTAGTAAGAGTGCTTTAGCTTACGAATCATAAGCTCGACGGAATCGGAGTCGGAACAATCAGAACGTTTCTCTTCCGATCACCGCTTATGACTCAAGTTGCTTATGATTCAGTGAAACTAGATCAGTCGGAGGAACAAGTGCCAGATGACGGCGACATCACTTCTTCGAGAAGTGACTGAGCCCGCGGTTTTCTTCCCAGAAGTTGCTAAGCAACATGACGTATTTATACGCGTAACGGCTTTCGAAGTACTCTTGAGCACTAACGCTAGTTTTTGATTGGATGAAATTATTCGGAAATATTCGAGTACTTCAACGAAGATTTGCCACAACTGGCACTTATTCCCACAACTGAGATTGTTGGAGTCGCAAAGCAGGAGTGGAAGAACAAACCAATCACAATGCTAGTTCTCAGGCCCTCCGAATATTTCCTTTCTGCTTGCGACTCCGACAGCTTAGTTTTCACTGGATCATAGGCGACAGAGTCATAAGCGGAATTGGAAAGTCTGCTTACGACTCTGTTGGTTTGATTTTCACTAGATCGTAAAGCACTGCGCTTTACCTCGCTTTTGAAAACCAGCCTGAAAGGAGCTACGTTACGGACAACACATTTTGAAAAAATTGGCAAAGTTTTTTAAATTTTTCGTTCGAAATTTGTCTAAATCTTTATCAGTCGGAACCATTCTTGGTATTTTCGCCTTTTTATTACTCCTTTGTTGTTTTTCTACGTTAGAAAACTATTATTTTCAGGTGTCCTTCAATTTGAAAGGAATCAGAAAATGACTTAAGGTAATTCCCTAGAAATAGAACTGCTCATAGATTTCCAACCAAACGTTGCCAGTTGGTTGTTTACCTTCAGGGAAGTTAAATTTTAAAATAAAAAAGGGGGGTCACCGTATTCGTTTATGAGCAGGAAGACCTTGTATTTACCATATAATTCCTTATATTTCCTTTGCGAGTACTGGCAAAGTACACGTTTTCGGTGATAATGTATTATTCTGCCATAGAAAGTGATCTGTATTCATTTTATAGAAATAATTTGATCGCTACTTTCGAACTAAGAGAAAAAAATGATAGGTCACCGAACTCGTTAACGAGTAAACGATGATTTCTATCTCTCACGAGCCAAGTCGCATAGAAAAAAGCCGCCATTTTGTTTATGTGCGCGCGCTAATTACGCGTAAAATTCTGCGCAGTAAGGATGCGCAATGCAATACCAGGGAATCACCTTAATTTACCGTGACATTGCTCCTTTAAAAGCTTTCGCGAGTTAAACAGGTCACGTGTATTTAGGACGAGAACTATTATTATATACAGCATATATTTGGATATACTATAACATACTTCATACTATAGCATAAGTGGCAGCTGACAATTGTTATTTGGTTGGTATATATCTGTCTTGATTAAATAAAATATACCTAGAGAATTTGAGTTGCCATTACATTTCTGGTGATTGCGGTGGAGTGGTAGAGCGGGGGTAGGGAAGGGGGTGGGTGAATCACGTCCGTTATAAAATGATTCAGCTATTTGAGCGTTTTATTATTGTTTACAGAGATATAAAACACATGCCTTACAGATCACAGGTTTGATTTTGTAGAAAAGTGCCCGAAACAAATAACAGGAACCCACCAGGTAGTGCGAATGAGGAACGCGAAGCGAGATTGGAAATGGATTCAACTCATGGCAGATAAACTTCAGAACGGGATTCTAAATTTTCAAGTTTGGTTTGGAATTCCTTGAAAGTTTGCGAAAATCTTATTGTTACGTCACTGATTTCTTTTTCTATGGTTCCTAAATTTTTTCTCTTCCACACTGGTCTCAAACACGTACCCGTCCCTTTGCTATCATCGCCCAAGGAGGAAATTTTCAGATATATTTAAGAAACCAGTTCATGCTCAGTTTTTGTCTATTGAGTTATGGAGACCACGCGGAAGTTTGAAGAACACGAGAAATCCGTTAGCGTTGCTCGAGGAATAGCCGTATTCATTGTTCAAAGAAAAAAAACGTAAAAAATAGAATGGCTTTTGGAAATAAAAACTAAAATACACCTTCCGTTCGATGGTTTTACAAATAAAACGGCACGCAATACATGCAGAAACGATGACGTTTTACACGAGAAAATTTGTCAAAGCATTAAGCTAACGGTTCACTTGGCCCCCATTCCCTAATTAATAATAAAATAAAATATATATATATATATATATATATATATATATATATATATATATATATATATATATATATATATATATATATATATATTTATATAAAAAAAAATTTGTAAAATGAAAGCAGCTGACAACTAAATGTGTATGTTATGTTATTGTTTTCCAATGAGGAGTGAGGGAGACTTGGCGTAATTAACAATATTGGGGGTATTAGAGAGTGGCAATAATAAGTGGGAGACAGTGGGAATTAAGCATGGGAGTGGTGGGGGTAAGAAAAACATTAACAGCTAAAATTTTCTGACACAAAGAAGCAATGTTAGTGATTGCGCAAATATAGAATTGTGAGGCCGTGGAGATCTGTTGAAATTCAAATTAATGCGATACAGTAGTGTAATCTCTAAGATAATACATGATTGCGTGACGAACCCAAGCAACGGCTGCGAACTGAAACTATTAAACAAGAAGGCAGCCATCGTGAATTTGAACACAAAGAACTTACTATAGGTGTAGGAGCTTTGGTTTATCAAAAGATGGCAAATTTGTTAAGCGATAACGCAGCACAAGGATACAGAGAAATCTCGCTTTCCGTGCAAAAGGTGGAAGGGGAAATGTTTGTTCAAACAGATATTTGTCCTCAAGCAGGAGACGCCATCTTGGATTTAGGTTGCGGTACAGGAGAGCTGTCTGCATATCTGGCTGAGCTTGTAGGACCCGAAGGAAAGGTTGTGGGTGTTGATCCTGACAAGGAACGAATTCTACTGGCTAGGCAAGCTCATGGTGAAATCAAGAATCTCTCATTTGTAGAAGGAAGCGCTTCAAACTTCCCAGGGATCGGCTCCGAGTCATACGATATTATATTCAGTAATCATGTCATTCACTGGATCCCTGACAAACAAGAAGTCTTCAAGAATATGTTTGGAAGTCTTAAAAGAGGTGGGAAAATAGCCGTTCAGTATGTGGATCATTCTTTCCCGTTTGAAGTACGCGCTTTCGAGAGTTTCAATCCTGAGAACTTACAACGCTTTCTTGACATGGTACATGAGGAAGAAAGGGCCAAGGTTGAGCAATACTGTACCTCTGCAGGATTTGACATCCTTAAGAGTTATGACGTGTCCAGCACGCAAATGGTTTTCGAAAGCATCGAGTGTCTTATGAAATATCTTTGGTCGATTACACACGGTGTTTTTGATCTTAAGCTGGTAACGGAAAAGCGTTTGCAGAGTTATAGCTACCTTGATCCGTACTCAAGCCGAGATAGCAACCCTCGTTTCGACTTCAGAGGAATCGAAGAGGAATCGGGAATGTGTCGATTGATAGCTGTAAAGCAAGGAAAGAATGCTAGCCCATAAATATATTCAGACTTCATCTTCTCACAATATCGATCAATAGATACTTATCTTGACAGTTATTATAAGTGAGGTTCAAAGTTCTATTATTATGCAAAACTTTCAGACACGAAAATTCCCTCTCGGTATAGGCCTTTTCAACTTTTAGACAATTTAAACTACTATTACCACTTTTCTTAATTGTTTTTTTTTTAATCTCAGATACAAAAACTATTATTATTACTATGTATTATTCAGTGTATTATATACTACTTATTAACCGAGAGTGAGGTCATACAGGGGAATCCAGACCGAGGCGTGATGTATTGACCGAGCGACAGCGAGGTTCATCAGGTCGAGGGAGATCCCTGAATGGCCGCGACAGGTTAATAAGTTATTTATTATATGGCCTAAGCACTACAAAAAAAGAGTATAATCAAGGGAAAAACACTGAGACTCGCCCTGCTCCTTCGTCGCTCATATAAGTTCGGTATGCTTTTTTCTTCAGTATTGAAAAGATAGTTATTTTTTCGGCATTTTGTTTTGCCCCCTCGCTAGTAGCTTTTACCACCTCAAAAATAGGGCCCAATCCATGTTTTTGCTGCAGAGCAAGTCAGGGAATAGAAAGAAATAGTGAGATGAAATCCAACGTCATTGTCTGTCACTTGTGGCAGGATGCATGTAGTCATTTTCCCAACTGACAAGATAAATCGCACGCGCACCGGCGACAACAACAGAAAGACGGCGTTGAACGACGCAAAGTCATGAAAGCGAAAGTACAAATTATCACGTCAGTCATCCCTCACGCAGAAACCACCCAAGACGGAGACGAAGACATGCGAAGAAATGAATGAGGAAGAGGAAGGACCGCTGACACACACTCCACAAAATAAAGTGGCGCCAGCGCGCGCAGTCAAAAATCACAACTTCCCCCAGCTATTTAGCGGGGCAAAGTACCACCTGTCAGTCGTAGAAAAGGATAAGGAGAACTAAAATGAAGACCGAAATACTAGTACAACTGTCGCCAACGAATGACGAAGTTGACTAGAAAGTAAGAGAATTTTTTCGACGGATCCAGTATTCATTAGCGCGAAAGTGGGTGCAGCGAGAAAAAAAGAAAGAAGAAGAAGGAACGCGAGCGTCTTGCTGAATAAAGGCGCAGTTCGGGTAGTCCCCGCAGCGCCGATTTTTGTTCATGGATATAACGGGACCTCGGCACACACCGCGCACACCAGCAAGGCTTGCAGCCAGGGCGAGAAAACACAAAAAGCGAGGAGAAAAGTCATAGCCCGGCATACAAGAAAATATAAGCCCGCTCAGCAGCCAATCAGAGCGCGCGTACTATTGTAGACATATAATAATGCAGAATTATCACACACACAGATCACACTTAAGCATATAAACATCGCATTAATGGTTATATGATTATATGCAGATTATATTGGTTATACTACACGCCACATTTATCAACGCATTAAAGAGCATAGAGCCTCTTTAACTGGAAAGCACAAAAAAGAAGTCGAAAGTGGAGCGGTTTCAGAGCCACCTTAAATTTTCGTAAACTTAAGGTGGCGACGAAACAACTACAGGAATTTTTTTTTAACTTTGCAAGAAGTTGTATTTTATCTTGCTGATCATTATTCAATAATAAAAAATGGGGGTCACTGAACTCGTTTTTGAGTTATAAGCACTTAAAGCTAAAATTAAGGGTGTTGTTAACCGGTTATACCGTTGCTATGGTTACTAGTGACGTCAAGAAAACAATCACAATTTGTTTGCCAATGACTGGGCATTTGTTTGAAACCATTTTTGTAGCTGTAACTGATAAATGTTTGTAGCACTGACCCATCAAGGTATATAAGAGCTGGAAAGTACTGAAAACTATCAACAATTGAATGGGAAATGCCAGTTTATTATATTAAATTATTATTGCTGCGATGAAATGAAATTGTTCTCACTTATTTCATCGTGGACTTGGATTTATTTTGGCTTTGGTAGTTAAAGATCAACATGGTGATATCCTCTTGCTCGCCGATATACGATGTTTCTGACAGTTATGAATTCAAAACAGTCTGATTTAATCGGAAAGCATCTGGATTCTGCCGTGAAATTTCCGTTCGTATAGTTAAAAGTCAAAATTAAAACAAGACTGGCGAACATTAAATTTGTTCTCATTAGTTTTGTCAAATTTGTTATCGTTAAGTTTGTTTTTATTCAGCTTTTAACGTCACAATGAGAATTATTGGATCTACTAAAGAGTTGTTTTTCATAAAAACTGTTTTCAAATGGTTTTAATGAATCCATATATTTGTGGTTTCATTGATTCTTAACTCGTTCTTCCCAAGTGAAGATAATGCACAAGGCAGCTGGAAATTGCAGTAAAAGCTCTCGCATTATCAGTAAAATAGCGAGGCGTGTGCATGTACATGTGATTGGTTAATACTGACGAATAATACACCATTAACATAAAACCCAGGGCACAAACACAGCGAGGGTACTTGTTACAGATTGTTGCAAGATTGTGTGTATTTGCGCGACGAATGGTGTTACCAAAAGCTCTGGGGTGAGTGACTACATTTATTCTTTTGTATCTCTTTATTTCATCGGTGATCGCATGCGAATTTGTTTTTCATTTCTTAAAGAGATGTACTTGTGTTCTTGTGTTATGGTTTTGTGTTTTTGTGTTCTTTGCTTAATAGCGTAAGCTGAACTTTACCTAGCGACATATATCACGGTTTAACCTGTGGGTGATCTTTAATAATTTCTCGACGATCCTTGAATACCAAAATGTGTAGATCAAGAATTTGTGTTGTTGTGAAATCTAGGTTTCACTGACGCGAAGGTAGCAAAAAACAGTCCACCCTCTCTGTGAAACTAAACGAATTATCGAATGGTGTTTAAAATACAATTCGACCAAGCTTCTGATCATAAGCTTTAAAATTTCTTTCGTAGTGGAATTACGAGGATTTTTTTCGAGTTAGTCATAATGTTTAGCAATATGGATAATAAAACAGCAAAAGAAACCCCTTAATAACTATTTCTGTATCTTGCAGAAAATTCAAAAAATTGATGGAGATTGTTGTTACTTTGCACGATTAAGAAACATTGTTTTGGTAAACGAATTATTTCTTTCCTTTCTTCCCGGAAGACTTTCTGAGACTATCTTATCTCCAATCTAACGAATCTTCACTAATATTGTATGCGAATATCACAAAGAATCGTTTCAGCCACCCCGCAGACAAATTAATGATAATGCTTCAACACCTTATTCGTTTATCGTCCCCGTTGCGGCAGATAAACTGCTTTAGGCTGAAAGCAAGAAGAAGATCAGATATTATAATACTTACTTATTAAATTATACGGAGAAGAAAAAGTCAAGTCTTCGCCCTTTAATTCCGAAAGAAAATCACATCTAAACAAGATTTTTTTGAGATACCGCCGAATTCGGAACAAATATTATTATAAAAGGTAATTATGGCATCTTTTGGGAGGAAAAATAATTTGAGGTTGGTCTCAAAAGAATAATTCATTGCCTTTTAATTATGCTGAATTCTACAACATTCTGGAAAAAAATAACAAGCAATTCACATCTTCCTTCGGTCTCTTTTGTTAGATTAAGACTACTTAAATGTTTTTTTTTATTTTTTATTTTTGATAATTTGAAACAAGAAGAGGTTAGGGGAAGAAATTTTTAACCAAATGTTGACAAAAAAATTATGTGAACAAGATGGGCGATTTTGTAGTAATTGAAGTCCATTTTATTTTAACCCATCCTTAGCATAAAGAAAGACTAATGGGAATTCCATATCACTCTGAAAATCGCAATTTTTATCTTATCGAATTGTTTTTAAACCCTGATATGTAACTTGCACAAGAACGAAAAAAAATTAAACACTTATATACATATACCTCGTTGGTGACAATAGCCTGATAAGATTCGCACCAAGCTGAAATTTTAGAAACTACGGAATATAAATGAACTGAACATGTAGAGTTACTGGACCGATATCATTAAAAATTAAAAGCTGGTTAGCTCTGTTATAAATTTTTAATCAACGAATTACTCAGGGTTACCAGTCCACAAAAATAACCACAAGGCGGTAAATCCAGACGGGGGGCTCTTATGTGAAAGGGACGGGTATGCTTGTCGGAAAATGTGAATTAAACTATTAACGGAGACCAATCTGGGCGTAGCTCAAGTATTTTTTGAGCCCTAAAAGGTACCATTTTTTATGTTTGATAGGTTTAGACCTCCAACACAGCATGAAGGCGTTTTTCAATCCTTCACGTGCAACCCTCGACGGCCAGAAATATTGTGCTTTCTGTTCCAAACACCCTAAGGGTGACCAAAGTCTGTAATTTACACCGCTAAGCGAGACGATAAGCATCACCGTCCCGTTTATATGGAGTTCCCCCTCCCCCCCGTGGGCTGTTAATACGATGGACAAAATTTACAGGCAAACGATATGTGTGGAAATGCAAAGAAACATTTGGTAAAAAAGTTTATATGGTATTTTCTGTTACGCCAAAGTCAGCCTTTGACGAATATTACTTTGAACTGGTGTTATTCATAAGAAAGTTCATTTTTAAAAAATATTAATCATAACCGCCATTCCACGAACTGTTAAAAGGGTTCTAGGCAAAACTACAGGCATCTATTTTCCCATTTTAGTTAGACAAGGAAATCATTTATTTTTAAAATGGCGTCTCGGCAGCCAGGCCTGTGGGATGGTTGTCATGACTTTTTTTTTCTTCGTTAGAACAGTTTTAAAGTGATTCTCGTGAAGTTCTTAAAAGGCCCGAAATCAATGTAATAATTTCTGGCCAACCACAACGCGGGGAAATGACGCGATGAGCCAATCAAACTACTGGAATCAAAACATGCAACGGACGCCAAGTGCGCGAAACCGTGCAAACACCGTGTCACGACTGGGTTTGGTTTGTTTCTTATTGGCTGAAAAATAGCGAGCTTGCTGTGATTAGTTAGCATTGTTGTACAAGTCTTATTAGTTAACCAAGGCGTAGAGCAAAGCTATGGCAGAAATTGCTACCTTTACAGGCGATCGAAAACCATTATCATTTTAAAGAATCACTTTGTTTAAATAAGAAAACCATTTATGTGCTTGAGGTCAAACACAGTGCGTTAATCACAGCACGCGTGGAAAAAAGGTGTTTGCGGGCAAAGAAGCAAAGTTTGGTCCTTGATTTTAAAAACATCGATTGTAAGAAAAGCTCTCTGCCGGATTAAGCATTTCGGAATTGTTTTGATTTAGTAAACTTGTGGTGACTTTGTGACAAAAAATATTTTCTTCGTATCTCCCTGCAAGATGCCTGTTAAGTCAGCTCTCGATGAACCGGAAAAAGTATTTCAGTTCTTCGTTTTCCACCATATGCGGAGCAAAACTTTTTCCCGCGAAATTCTACCTGCCAGGTCAGTCTTTAAAAGCTTAAAGCTTTGGGTAAAGCTGGTTCAATAGTCTAGCAAGCTATTGGAGGAATAACAACGGCAAAACCAGTCAAGTCAAACCCAACATTAGTAGCGCTGTCATCAGTAGCCAATGGGAGCACAGAAATAGTTTGTCAACTTAATTAACACGATTAACATGGTTTTCAGAATTTATTCATATTTTTTGCCCTCAAACCGGCAATAACAAAAGCAAGAATTAGGTTATAAGGCTATTATCTGTAGGGCCGATAGTAAATTAACCCAAAATGAAGTGGGAGTATTATTTTTCCGAGTATCTTTAAAAAGAAAAAAGAAAAAATATATGGTATAAAATCTACAAGTATATAACACATCCCAGTGATTTTGTTGATATTTCACCGCAGTTCGCCTTAAGCTGGATACTCCCCCGCAGCAGGTGCTTAGCCACATAACAAGCAAATAACAGTCGGAACATAAATATTGCTACACCACACACTAGTATCACAGTATCACCCAGACTTAAACGCTTGAAGACTTTCTTCCAGTAAAAATTGGGCGATTTAGTGAAGGAGACAAATTTTCGAGGTTACTGATCTGTGGGAAGAGCTTGAATTATGGTAAGATATTTTTACGATTTCAGCATCTTGAATAATTTTCCTTGTTATTTTTTTGCTGTTTATTTATTATCGTGCAGTGTTACACATGTTCAAATCGCCAGTTAAAAAAACGAGATATAAAGTTCACTGGAAAAGAAATGATTTTGACCAATTGAGTCAGGATTTTGGGTTATTCGAAAGAAGTGTCTGCTTATTCCAGTTTTTCCGGTATTTAGTACTTAACAAACCATCTAGGTTCTTTAATGAACCTTGCGTTATTTATAAACGAAAAAAGCATTTCATATAATCAGGTTGTGTCAAACTAAATTGAATAAACTTTCTCTCTTATATAATAGCAATATATTAGCAATGTTCGATATTAGCTATTTTCATGCCTGGAATTTTTTTTCCAACGGTGAAGATCGATCGATAGTAACCGTTTTGAGGCACTGTTTACAAAAAAGAAGAATAAATTGTTATCGATAACGTTATGCTTGGCAAAGTAACGCAATTTGAAACAAGGAAATAATGACTAAAATAGGCTGATCCCCAAGCTGCACTTATAGTAGCATCTTGTTTGTAACTTATTGCAAACAGACGAAGGTTTTGGGTGCCGTACGCACGTTCATGCCTTAGCTTTGTACAGTGAAATGATGTCAAGTCGTTAAGTCAAATTAAACAAAATAGATGCTACAGCTTTCACTGCTTTTAGCATTCAGTATTGGATGATGATCCCGTAAGTTAGTAATATAAATAATCACATCTCGAATCAATACGAGAAAATGGAACAGTTTTAAAAATAGTGGATAAGTTTAGATACATTGGTCCTGTAGCGAATGTATGTAGTCTTGATGGTACGTATAATTATTCTAACTGTAGTTAATTTTATTTTATTAAACAGTATTTGAAAATTTAATATCAATAAAATAGTCTGTGAACAGCTTCACTCACCGATCAGATGGGAAGCCTGCTCGCAGGCTACAATAAAAAAATCAAGGGAACACAGTTCAGGGGAAGGCTAAGCGGGACCCCAGGTGGGCTCTACAGTTAGTGGGCTGATGAATTAGCGCACTGTAGATTGGGTGCAGTGTTTGCTGTGACTAAACAGTCCATGCAATGTTAGATTTACCAAGAGAAATTTCTCTTGATTAACGGATACGGTCTCAGTTCTGGCAGACGAGTTGTTTCTCGTGTAGGGTTTTTGAGAGCTCGCAAATGGCCTAGCTTCTTCTTCGCTCTTTTCACCTCCGCTACCAGAGAGATGTGTTGTTCTCCAACTATGTGTTATTCACAAAGAAGTACTAATACTCCTAGTCGCTTTATGCTGCGAAAACACAGTCTAAACACAGGTCTCTTGTCCTGAGCGACTAACTTAGTAAGATACTTGACTACTACCAACAACAAATCTGAAACGACTTTGAACACCTTTAGATACATATTTGGGGTGGACAACACCCGTCTTAAGTGAAACTGCAAAAATATATTTGAAAATTAAATGCTTCGTTAAAGCTGAGAGTTTTCACAAAAAGTAATTCACGGCACCCATTTTTACTTTCAAGTCCCAA
This sequence comes from Oculina patagonica, assembly GCF_052425735.1. Taxonomy (NCBI): domain Eukaryota; kingdom Metazoa; phylum Cnidaria; class Anthozoa; order Scleractinia; family Oculinidae; genus Oculina; species Oculina patagonica. The sequence goes on from NC_135764.1 coordinate 3,696,507, forward strand.
ATTTTACAATTATGCATTTCACTTTTGAAATATTTTATTTAGTAATAGTCATAGTGGAGTTAGATGTTAGGTGTTTTTGATTTGCTGTTTTTGTTTTTCTAGTGAAAATGAAAAACCAAAAAAAACCATTCTGTTTAAAAATTAAGGACGTGATCCTTTTTGCTCCCATTATTTTTATCCTCGCCACTTATGGACGACTTAAACGTTTTTGTTTGGAAATTCGTAGAAGCCTAGAAAGCTTTTAATCACTTAAATCTCATTTGAATAATCTCATCTGTCGCCACAAAATGTTTTCTAATCAATCTTCACAACTCTTTGCACGCTATGAATGGTCTTACAGCAAAACGTTATAAACTTCTGATTGTCGTTCAGAGGAGCGTCCGTACTGCGTTATTTACGGTCTTATTTGCCTTCAAATTTTTTCCATTTAATTGTCACCTCTCTTAAACCTTACGTCAAACCTCCATTCACCCAATTAGCTTTATTAGAATATTCTACACTCTTAACGCTATTAAGTGCATCACTCCGCATTAATTATTCACGTGTTTAACACGTGATCTTGTTCTCTTACGCCTTTACATTTCTCTGTGCGATTCAGCTCCTTAATTAAAGTTTGCTCGCATTGGTTTTACTCAACATTTCCCTCAGTCTTTCTCTACCAACCACTAATTCTCGAATCTATCTCTTTCTTTCTCTCTCTCTGTCATGGTGTAAAAGGTGATATGACAGTTATTTCCTGGCTTGGGTAATAAGAGATTTTATCACTGTTGTGGTCATAAGTAGAAGAAACATCACTCGCAAATATGATGTCAAAATGGAAGCAAATTTCATCTCTTGTTCGCTCGAAAGGGTTGGTTCCCTTCTCGGTGAGTATGAGCACACCTCATTCCTCTCAAATATGCATAAGCAGATCATACACTTTGTCGTTTGCTTCATTATTTGGGCGTTTTTTGTGTGCATTTTTCGTCACAATTGTCCATTTCCCACTCAGAATCTTTGTTCATCAGATTCAGAATCGGTTATTGGTAAAACAAAATTTCGCAGGCAAAATCTTGCAGTTTTTACCTTTTTTAGCTGACGTTAATTATGTATTTTCATCTATTGAGCTAATTAAGACAGTTATTATTAATTGCTGGAGACTACCACCTGTTAATTATCAACTGCGAAGAAAAGCAAGAGACGACAACAGGGAAAAAATAGAAACTGTTGAGTTATTTACATAACAATTAACACGCTTACTAGATAACAAATTCCTTTCAAAGAAAAAGCCTCCAAGCTTCTCTGTATTCTTTACTGATCAAAGGCACGAACAGGCTTTCACTTTGCTAAATGGCGCGAGAATGTCTTCAAATAGTAAGCATACAGAATTATTTGCTTTGTTTGTTTATCAAGTTCCTTCCATGCATCGTTTGTTTATTCACTTGTTCATTCGTTGACTCTTTTATTTAACAATTCTAAATTCCAATTCGATCGAGAATCCGAGGGCCACAGGTTTGTCAGTTGCGACCCTTGTTAAACAAAGTCGATTTATTTATTTATTTTTATTCGTTAACTTAATTTTCGTTCATTTACTCCACTCGTTTTCAAATTTAATAGTGTCATATTTTATACTGTTTTTCATTTCATTTATTATTCAGTCTTTTGTTTGTTCCCTCGGTCTCTCGGTCGCTCGCTCAATCCACTCGGTTAAACCTTTATCTTTTTTCATTCCGAGGTCTTTCTTCGACTTCCTTGTTTTTTTTTTTCAAAATATCTTCTTGCACTAGCAAGAAATATCTGTGTTCATTTCATCTCTTCCTGACTTTATATTCGGGCCTTTAAGTGTTTTTCTGCAACTTGGAATCATTTTAGCTCATTTAATTCCGGCTACCCAGTGCCTTGAGTTTCCGATTGGAAACGCGGTTGGTCTGAACCAAAAGGTCCTGGAACGAGGGTCGATAAACTTAGAGAAAGGAAAAAAATATTTAATTTTCTTTCAATTTTTTAAAAATGTTATTCGTTACTGCTGTCTTCCTTTTCCGTTACAATTTCATCTTACACTAGCAGTTTAGGACCACCGCTACTTTTTGAAAAACTGTTTTCTTTGTTTGCCTCGACTTACGTCACTAGCTTAATTTTAAATTGCTTTTCGATGATTTTAGGAAAAAGGACAACTTTTTAGTTTTGAAAGCATATAAGATTGATTTTCCCTTTTTATGTCAGAGACTAAAGCCCGCAGTTTATCACAAAAAGTCTCGGTTTGCGGGCGTCTGTTTTGACTGCTAGGCTTTTTACTCTTTCAGTTATTCTAACAAAACAAAGCTTCAGATCTGCAATTGTCATTTCCAGAGTTTAATTAAGTGTTTACGGAAAGAAATGGGATACGGTGTCTTGAGAAAAAGGGATGTTTTTTGCACCTGTGTAGCCAACCACTATTCTAATGAATTTTTCTAAGCAAGTGCCTTGAATATATTAGTTAATTTTTATCCAAAACAAATGCCTGACATATATTGTTTTTTTTTTATGCTCAATAAATTGCCCAGTTTTCACGGCTCAGATCTAATGTAAAATTTAAGTGCCATCGGGAAAAAAATCGAAATGGAGATTTTTAAGTCATTAAAGCTTCCTCAATTAAAATGCATGATTGACTTAAAAGAGGGATTTTATAATTACTTCACACGTAGGAGATATAGAAAGGGGGTAAAGAAAATTCGTTTTTCAAAGCCATGTCATTTAGAGAACGGAAGATATCAGTCGTGTTATGAAATGTCCTACCGAGTAAGTATTATACATAGCTCGAGTGAAAAATCAGTCTTCAATTCTTTTAAGTGTAAATAAACTATTATTCTACCAGCGATGTGAAGCCCGGAAATCCACAGACATTATTTCCATATTGAATATGTTTTTTTAAGCGAAAGCTTTCAAATGTACATTGAATTATCGATCATCTTTCATTTCGGCGATTTTCATTCAAACGTACGCGGGCATTCGTTCAGAATCAAATTTACTTTGAGGCGTTGAGTAGTTTCGCTGGCGTTCTTGTGGGGAATGTTTAGATTTTCATTTATTCAGTAATGAATGTTTAGATTTCAAGTTGCAATTTTTTATGCAAACGTTTAGTGATCATTTGTGGAATAGTTGAGGAACAACCGTCAGCCCTATGATGTAATGAATCGCGAACGAATCCGTGGAGTTCGGCTTGTAAAGTAGAACGCTAATATGTTTATGGTATGGCCTTCGTAAACGCGTTATACCTGATATTTGACCGGGAAATAAGCGAGTTGTCGTATAAAACAGTATTCTTATGTTAACGTTTATTTTATTTTTTTTAGCTGCCGTCAAGTTACACTTTTACCCCAAACAAAGAAGAAGTTATCGGTTCCAGGTAGGTGGCTCGAAGGCAATTGTCGCTTTTTTTGTTTCCTTTTTTTGAACTGTAGACAGGGAAAAAGCACGAAATCCGAAACGCTCGCGAAATCCTTGAAATGCAAATCGCAGAGTACAAAGACGGCGGTATAAAAACCATGCTTTCATTTAAAAGGCTTGAATTGACTCTAATCATGTTGTTCCTTTGTATCCTTGAAAATGTTTATCGTTAAAACCAAGTAGCTAACTAATTTTTTCCTTTGCATAAAAATATTTATTGTACAAATGTATTGGAACTTTAAAAACTCCCTCAAGCCGACGTCTAGCATGAAGGGTTCTAGCACACTAAACAAGCCATTAGAGGAAAAACTGACATAGGACTTTTACTAAAAGCCAATGGTTTCCAAATACATTCAATGTTTAAGAGTGGTCAGAGTAATGATTTAAAAGGGAGAAAGCTTTATTACTTCCGTAAGAAACTGATAAACAGCCCCGAGGCAACCTAAAAAAATAATCGAGATAAAATTACTTTCCGCCAGACGTAAATCAATCATATTTTCAAAATTAGTAGTCTAGAACCTCAGCGCAAAGTGCAATGGCGAAACGTATAAGCAAATTGAAAATCCAGCCACTTCGAGGCCACTGTATATGGAAGGGCTCGTGTAATACTGAATAAAATCGAGTTTCTCGATTCGTTTTCTTGATACTCCAAAATTCAAATTTTGATTCCTGGTTTCTATGGGAACTGCTTGTTTGAAATGCATTGATAGAATTTTGATTGTATGTAATAAAGTCAAATACGTACAATTTGACAGAGAAAAGCTCAGACATGGAGCTGTTATTTCAAAATAGAGTGAGGATTGTTAGAGTTTAGCGTGATTCAAACTTGGGAACATTCTCGTCCCCAGAGGCCGCGACAGACCAGAAGGATCGCGGCCTCTGGGACGAGAATGACTTGGGAATGAAACACCAATATAAAGCAAGGTACGCATGCGCAGGGTATCAGTAATAAATTACGAACAATCCACGTAGGCAAATATGGTAGACTATTAAATACAAGGAGAAAATGTTTTTTATCTGGGCAAATAAAATGTTAACCTGAAAAATAACAGATGTTTCTGTTTGGCGCCATACCTTATACGTCACTTCCAAGAGAAACATTTTATTTTCGAGTCGAAAAACGCCATATTGATATCAGGAGCCCATTACTACTAATGGGCTCCTGTTGATATTTAGCATCACGGAAATATCAGAGAAACTACATGAACCATTGTGTGTTATGTATTGCAAAACCATTCCATTCTATGCTTTGTTAGAGCAGTTTTCAATTGAGTGTCGTAAAACCAAAACCAAAGTAATTACTCCGGCCAATCACAGAGGACACAGACAATCCAAATCAAAACTCCAAGCAAATACATGTAACTGGCACGAAGCGCGGGAAAACGTGCACGAGCGAGTCACGATTGGTTTTGGTTTTAGTTCTGATTCGCCGAGAAAGTGGCGCGAGATTTTTAAGCCAATCACTAAGCGTAGTAATGCAAAACCAAAGCAAACACAATTAACTTTCGACACTCAAGTGAAAACCGCTCTAATGCAAAACCAAAGCAAACGCAATTTACTTTCGACACTCAAGTGAAAACCGCTCTAAGGATATAAGAAATTGCCACTTTTATTTATTTATTCCATGTCACGCCCGATACCATGCGAAGCCATGCATTGCCATGCCAACCATTACAACCATAGTAACCACGCCATGCCGTAACAAACCATGCCATACTATGCCATGCATATTGCATCGCAAGCCATTCCATGTGAGGCAAGGCTATGCCATTCTATGCCAACCATATCAAGCCATGTCAAGTCATGCCAAACTAAACGATTCGTGGCAAGCACTAATCTTTGGTATTTATTTTCCCCCAGATTCCGGTTGCGTTACAGTACCACGTGTAACAGTTACTATAGAGACTGGTCTGACGCCATAGACCCATCCGCACAGGGGGTCATCTCAAGATGGGACAAAGTCCTTTACTCTGTGGACTCCGTACACCGTCATATAAATGAAGAAGTCGGGCAGGTCGGTCCTTATTCACAGTTTATTCTTAAATATGTTTCAGTGACAAACTGGGTACTTTATACACCATATTCCAAAATGGCAGAAAATACATTATTCTTTTGTCTACATGTTAATTGACCTAATAATTATGGCCCCGTTTTAAGCCAAAGATTCTTTTGAATTCTGCAGATGGGATCGAGGCCAGAGGGTCAGTTAACATGAAGACAAAAGAATAATGTATTTTCCGCCATTTTGGAAAAAGGTATATGTTTCTACGGTACCCGAGTTTCTATTTCTGTGAAAAAACGAACGTCCATACTCTGTAATCTCCAGGTAGCCAATGAACATAAATGGCCAGTTCCCTCTATTTCACGCAGCTGCAGGGAATCAAGGTAGTCTCGGGCTCGTTTTGTTGTATACTACTATGATTCCCTGCAGCTAGGCGCGTCTCAATGAGGGGACCGCACATGCTGTTGTTCGCTCCGGCTTTAATCGACAAAGAAGTTTAGAATACCGAATAACGTTAACCAACAGCCGTCGATATTTGTTTCCTCAGTTTCATTGGCATGCCTGTAAACTAGCCATCTCGAATGAGATATGAAGCCTATGCATGACCACTGTTAACAAAATTTACACTTTATTTTTACATTTACATTCAGGTCTATCTAGAGAGAACACCAGGCTCCAATACAGGTTGCATCAAATGGCGGATCAATTTTGGCTGCTGTGGATTGCTGGTTGACGAGGTCACTATTCGCCTGTCATGCGTGGAAGAATATGGGGGAGAGGTGGTCGTAACACTAATGGGGACACCGGGAGAAAAACGAGTGAGGTACCCTATAGGTAAGAATCCCAACACTAATACACCAACTGAATCTTAGGGCACCTTCCATTTGTCAGAACTGGCCGGCCAGACCGGTATATTCGAGAAAAGAATTCCGTTGTTAGTCAGATTTGTCCTGTCAAATCAGTCAATACATAAATATCATAGACTGTTATTATGGAAAAATCTCGTGAAAAACAACCATTTCACATTAAAAATCACCGGAAAGGCCGGCCAGTTCTAACAAATGGAAAGTGCCAATAGTTGCTTAGAAAGCTGACTGATTACAATTTAATTCAAGGATTTGCAAGAGAAGAGATCAAAGCAAATTTCAAAGCCCTTTAAATTATCTTTTTTTCAGGAAGTGACTACGTCACATACAACGAGCTGGAGAATTCAACTGAGTTGACATTAACCGTTCATTTCGTTGGAGAGACTGGCCAGGTTACTCGGCTCTTTCCACAGAGTATATTGAGGGGCATGGGATATCCGCTTGACATTCAGGTTATACTGAAGGTAGGTGCTGGCCAGGTTACTCAGCTGAGGCGGATTTTGGCATGGTTACTCAATGATGTTTTGATAAAGGCCATCATCACTATCTTTTTTATCACCATCACCGTTATTATCATCCGCCATTATGCTAACGTGGGCGCATGATCAGTCTATAAATCGAAATTTGCTTTAGATGAAGATAGCTATTTATAAATGGAATTTCTTTCTTATTTATAAATCAAGGAAAAAAGCAACGCTGATTTAACATTAAAGGAATATTATGTCAATGCTAATATTTCGAAACGCACTGCCTTCTTCTTCAGGGTCTTATAAATAACGACTCTGGGTATTATTTAGTTGGATGTTGTTAGGGTTTTATCCTAATGACCATTTCTTGCCTTTCTTATATGTATCACTCATTTTTTCCCTAGCCGCCGCTTCAGTCTTTAGGCAGGCCAAGGATGCTTGTGGGGCTACTTTACAGCAGTTCGCAAGAGATTGAAGTGGATGGAAGACATTACAAGCAAAACACTACAAATACAGGCCAAGGATTTCTTCATGTTCACCTTCTCAGGGCAATGGATTTACCAGGAGGAAAACATGGTTTACCAGAGACTTTCTCTAAGTGGTAAGAAAGTCATTTAGCTCGCGCGTAGATTTTGGCTTGCTGCGTCATTTATGTTGACGAGGTTTTATAAACTTCAGAGTCAACGTTTTGGGGTGAATATCAGCATATGAGTTATTCTAATAGACCTTTTTCACTTGGGCGTTTTGTTGCCCCATTACAGACCATGTGATGATACTCTTGAGAATTCTTGCTTTCAAATTTTCAAATAGTCGCGTGTACATGAATGAATAAATTTTATGTGGATAAAAGGAAAATTCTCTAGAGAACATCACGTGGTCTGTAATGGGAAAACAAACCGCCCAAGCGAAAAAGGTCTATAATTGATCTCCATACTTATTGTGTAGAGCTAATTAGCATTGGGAGAAACAGGAGTGATGGGCTACTGCGAAAAGTTAGTCCTGCAGTTCAGTGAATGAATGAATGAATAAATAAATGAACTTTATTTAAGTGTTATAGTTTTTAGCTGTTAGGCTAACTGGGAACACTAAAATAATTTTAAAATTATAGGTTTGCTTGTGACGCAAGTCCCGAGTCACGCTCTTAGTGTGAGGGGTCTCAGGTGTTACTTGTGCCTAGTATGCTTTCCAGGATGGGGTGGGGGGGGGGGGGGGTGGGTACTTAACAACGTTTTATACGGGGAGGCTCCACTTTGAGTTTCAAACATTAACCCTTTTATATACCATTTTTGGCAGAAAAGTACCTTCTACTGAAAATGGTACCCCTTACGGGCGAAGCCTATACAACAATAAGAGATAACTTTTACAAAAAATACAGCCTATCATCTTAAATGTCAGCCGGCTACCAGTGCCTGACTTGATTTTAGAATTAATGAATTCTTCCGATTATTTTGTGACCATGCAATTGATTAAATTTATATCATCTTGTTTTGATTTACGTAACAAAATACTATCAATGTAATTAATTTTATATGTAATCATTTTGTTTTGTTTTTTACTATGTTATTATTTTATTATTTTTATTATTATTATTACTTAATAAGTTTACGCTTTTGCAATATTGTAACAAATTTACAGTCATGCAAATAAAGCTTGTTGTTGTTGTTGTTGTCCATATAGGGAGTACCACCCAGGTCTACTCTTCATACCATTCAAAACAGTAATAGAAAAACTAAAAACAATGAAAAGCAAAATAATAAACCCATTTTCATCTTTCATTTTTTTCCCAGTTATCTTTTACCTGATGCTAAGAAGTCAACCAAGTGTAGAACAAAGTCAAGAAAGGGCAAAGACCCATTGTGGAACGAGGAATTTCTAATAGTTGGCGTTAATTTTCACGATGTGAAACGTAGAGCTCTGGAAATCTGCATTGCCGACAGCCATACGTCAGTCGGAAAGAAGGCGAAGTTCCTCGGAGGTCTTCGGCTTAGTCTCGGTTATAAAGCAGTCGTAGCTGCGCAAACCAAACAAGTCAGTAACGTGCTTCGGCTTCTTAAAGGAAAGGGAGGGGTGAGTGGGGGAAGGAACATTGAAACAGAGGGGACGAGAGAGAGGAAGGTGTCTTTCAGTGACAAAGACACTGTGATAGCAAATGTGAATTCGAGCTTCGGTAAATGGAAGAGAGCGAGTGGAAAATCTGTGGCAAAGGATAATACGGACAGCGACACCAAAGCTGAGATTGACGCAGGAACCGCAGGTGCACAGGCAAATAACAATACAGGAAATGTGAAAATCACTGTCGATGTAACAAAGCCGGAAATTGTTGAGAATGAACAGCAGAGTGCTTCTTCGACTAGCACTGAGGACATGTCAGCGGCCTGTGACTCAGCCCCAGATCCCACTGCGAATTCAGAGCAGGAATTGGGTACAAGCCCCGATAAAGACAACGCGGACAAGCGTTCACCCGAAGAGCGACTATTTCATTCAGTGCTGACCTCAATAAAGCAACTGGAAATCGCAACTCGTTACAGCGTGACGCTTGAGAGCAGCGAAGATAAAGAACTCGAACTCTTTAAAGAACATGAGAAAGAAGACGATCGTAGAGAAGTTACCAATGGTCCTGACAATGAAGATGCAAAGAGAGACGAGAAACAAGAATCCGGTGAAAATTCCCCTCGTAATATTGTAAACGACGCAAAGCAAGAAGAAAATGGTTTCAAGGAGACTGAAACTCCGCGGAAAGGTGATCTAACCGAAGACAAATTCGTATTACATGACAACAACAACAAAGTAAACGAGATCAACGAAAAGCATTCTCAAAATGAAGATGACCTAGAGAAGCATGGCGTAAAGGAGGTTGAAATTCAAATAAATGGCAATCTAACCGATGAGCGAATCATATTAAATGACATAAAGGGAACCGAAGTGATCTCAAATGTCGAGGTACACGAAAATCCGCCGGATTCTTCCGAAAATTGCCGAACGGAACACGACAAAAACACAGACAAGCAAAATGGCGACGAAACTTGCACCAAAGTTGAGGAGGCTATTGAGGAAGAGAAGTCAACAAAGAAAGAAATCTCGCTGCAGCTGAGTTCTGCTGTGACAGAGACGCGTGGATCAGTGAAAATGGTTGAAGGAAAGATTCGTAGTGTTTCTGCCCCTCCCCGTCAAGAAATTAAAGTGGACCGTCTACAAATCGAGCATAACAAAGTTCACGGGGCATCGGAGAAGACATCTACTGACTCAAATGAAATGAAGCGCAGCCCGTCATTCACTTTTAAAGACTTAGGGAAGAAACTAAACTTTCGAGGAAGAAGCAAATCAGAAAGCGACAAGACTGGGTCGGAGGCTGCAGGCTTAGCGACAAATGCAAACAAGGTGATGTTAGACGCTGAAGGGCTTGAAATAACACAATGGACACTTGTGGTTGATCGGCCAAAACAATGGCATTACTGCTGGCACATACTGAGACCTGAAATGACCATCTTACACTAGACAATAAATAAACTATGAATTGATATATAGAATGGGAGGTACGGTGGCCTAACGGTTAGTGCGTTGGACTCCGGATCGAGCGGTCCGGGTTCAAGCCTTGGCCGGGGTCATTGCGTTGTGTTCTTGGGCAAGACACTTTACTCTCACAGTGCCTCTCTCCACCAAGGTGTATAAATGGGTACCGGCAAATTTGATGCTGGGGGTAACCCTGCGTTGGACTAGCATCCCATCCAGGGGGCCGGGGGGAGTAGAACAATCCTAGTCGCTTCATGCTGTAGCTACTGAAACCGGGATAAGCTCCGGCCTGATGGGCCACTAGGCTCGAACACAGACTTAACCTATGATATATACATGTAGAGCAACGTTAATTCAATATGCTAAGCTACTAGCCTCTTATTTACAGATCGCTAGTCAAAGGAAACGAAGGCTCTTCATTGGGTATATAGGGTGTACAAAAATGTTTAGTTTCGTGTTTACTGAAAAGTTGCTCTGTTAAATAATCGATGCGTTTGTAGAAACGGGTACGGCCGCTAAACAGGAGATATTATTCCATGTCGAAAGATACCAACATGGTTTCCACACCTACCTCGGTTAGTATTGACGGAGGAGCCTAAAACGTTTGAATACGAAGATTGGTGCCACACGATTGAACATCAACCCAGTCCCCAGGGTCTTCTTCGTTTTTATAATGGCGGCTCGTCGGGAGAAGACCCTGGGAAAGGCTGGGTCACGTGGTACAAAATCTCCAAAACTCTTTGAGGTTTTTATCACGTGAGCCGCCATTTTTGAAAACAGAGAAGACGAGGCTGGGAGAATATCAGCTTCAGGCTAATAGACTAGTGAGTTGCTTTTAATAAGCGAAGATCGAGCTACGAGAATTATGATATTAAATGCGGAAATATAAAAATACAACGTATAGTTAGAATAATCGGTTTTCCTACTCATTCAATACAGCTACGTGATCCTAGCCTTCGATTGTGATATTAAAACATATTTTATTTTAAAAAAAGGTTTTCCTAAGATCTTATGACTTTAAGTATTATTTTTTTTTCATTTCCTTTAATAGTTTAAATTGTATGGTTTACGCACGTTTTTATATAAATGTTTTAAAAGTAGCACGTAGAAATTTAGCAGGAGAAGACCATTACACAAGAGAACAAATGTCTACCTCTATGCCCGCTAGTTTCCACGAATAGTTTACCCCAGCTTCTTTAACGGAATTTATCATTTACTATCATTTAAAGTGACTAGTTTCTGAAGAAACTGTTGTTCTACGTCGGCAACCTCGTTCTCAGGGTCTCTCTCTCTCTCTCCCCGCCCCCCAGAGCTCTGGCGGGGGGGGGGGGGAGGGGGGCGTGGAGAGAGAGACCCTGGGAACAAGGTTGCTGCGTCGGCGGACAAGTTAAACATTTAAAGTTGATAAAGGTTAATTTACCACCCATAGTGAATTTAAGAAAAAATATTTTTCATTTCCATTTCTAGAGGTGAGCCAGCTCATAGGATAGAACTTCCTTTCACTGCACCACTCTCGTAAACGGGGGGGGGGGGGGGGGCACTTTCTTTTAGATCCGCCTCCGCCGTTTATTTCCTTCGCCATAGGAAGAGAGCATGGCCGAGTGTTCGGCTGGGGCGCTGCTCTTGAAATCCCGAGGTCCTGAGTGCAAGCCTTTTTTCTTCTATCCCAAGTTCAACTTCTCGGCTATGCTATGCAGAAAAAGCCACCTGGTTAGCCTCCTGCCAGTTGGATAATCATTCCCCTGTGTAATGCTAATTTAGGCGTCTGTTTTAACTCAACGTTGGCGACAGACACATGAAAAATTTCTTTTTTTATGTAACCTGGTCCATTTGTTTCACCGAAATATAGCTAAATAAGCTATAACAGTGAATATAAAATAGGAGTATTAATAATAATTATTCTAATTATATGTGCTAACCCAACTAGGCTTGTGGGAAATCTTTGGGAGAATATTAATATTATATGTTAACAATAAACAGTACTTCTCTTATTACTGTGTCCATTGGGTTCTATTTGTGTTTATTTTTGGCCTGTTTGTGTTGGTTCCCCAATTACTCGGTCAATATCTCTGAAGTTTGCAGTTAAATGTCATAAGGTAGACGATCCCTTAAATTATTTCAAAGGTGATTTAAAAAACAAGAAATGCTCAAAGATTGTCAGAAGTCTTTTCTACCATCGTGCCCAGAAAGTAGATCACGTGATGTCCAGCAGCTGGGAGGCAGCGGGGGAGTCAAAGCAGCCGCATGCCGATAAAATGCACGTGCGGTTTTCAGCTCTTTGATTGGCCGAGAATGTTGGAAAACCAATAGAAGGCAAAATATTCAAGCCTTTGGCAAGCGGTAGCGCGCGCGTTTCTGTAATTGCTCGAGAATAAAGCTTGCCGCATATAAAGTGCATGCAACTTGCGGTGCGATCATGTTGTTAATGACGAAATAAATGTTTCTGCAACATTTTAATTGACAGAGAGTCGCTGTGAGCAGGGTCTTAGCGAACTGTCAGCGAGAAACGACAGGTTTTTTTTCGATATGGTGAAATTTAATACCTTCTAGTAGTGTGAATTTCCTCTGACATCGAAAACTGCATTTGAATCAGAATCTTGTTCATTGATTGTCAACAGTAACTTGTTTTTCATGTGCAAAGTAATTGTATTTGTCAGAATTTCGTTTTATTGCTGTCAAAATTAAAACACATGAAAAGCTTCGCCACTTTGTAAGCCTATCGGTTGACGGCGGCATGTTTTTGAATGAAATTATTCATCAAAGCTGCGATTATTTTTCTTTGTCATTAGTTTTCCTTTGCATAATCACTTTAAAAGTTTGTTGCAGATGTTTTTTCTCTTTTTGAGATCGCATACATAAAAATATTGTCAACGTTTTCAATTAAATGTCTTGAAAACGTTTCAAACTAGAGGCATGGAACGTAATCGACAATAAAAATTCTAATAACCACAGTGTAAAATCAGTTTTAGCTAATAAGCTCGAGGTAAACCCCTCAAGCGTATACCGATTCAGATGCCTTCGTTTTATCACAAAAATCAAACGTTCATTTCCACTGATAGCGAACATATTTACACGCAGTTTTCCCGGCATATCTTATAGGTCAGATCACCGTACATATATCTTCATCTCCGTCGATGCGATATTTTCTTTTTCAGCGTCAGCGCCCGGTTGCATTAATGTTTATAATTATTCCTGGTCACGAGGGGATCGGAAGTTATTTATTTGAAGCTTTTATTCTGACAACTTCATTTGCAATCGCCGGATCAGACGAAAACAACAGAAAGGTCGGTTTTCCCGCTGAAAAAAATCCAACTCGCCTCTCTACGAGAAGAGAATCTTGAGCCCAAAAACCCTGAACGAGAAAGATTTTTTAATGCTCGATACCAAGTGTAACAGAAATGGCTGCAAAGCAGAAGAAGTCCGGATCTTGCACGTTGCGAGGCAAAGAAGCATTACTTGAATGGAGTAAGCGGCAGACTGTTGGTTACAAGAACGTTCGTGTGTGTAACATGACGACCTCATGGAGGGACGGACTTGCATTCTGCGCAATAGTACACCGCTTCAAGCCGGACTTCATGTAAGAGTATATATTTTCTTAGTTTACGCATATTTCTCTTTTTACCGTGCTTATAATTTAACCGCATTTTGATTTGAATATGAAAATGATAAATTTGGAGTTATCAGTTCTGCCGTTTTTGTGGCAATGACACATGTCGGTGGAATTGTGGCATGTGAATTTGCAAGAAATAAAAATTCTCAAGAAGTTTGTTATTAAACTACAGTTTAATCTTAAGCATTTGAAGGTGAAGAATTTAATTTACCTGCCAGATCTTAATTATTAGTTTTTCTACCTCGATGAAATAGTCCGGATGTTGCAAGAGGGAAAGATACGATGATTTTTATTTATTTATTTTTTCCTTGAAACTAAAGTGTTCAAAATTCTTATGTTACGATACCACATCGTGTTTAGCCGGAAAGTTTCGCTTGTTTTCTGTTTACGTCTACAGCTGGTAGATTATTACAATGATAATCGTATGCTGAAATATACAAGCGCCACAATATTAAAGTACTTCAGACATAATTCAAACGCGACAAGTTATAACTTTGTTTTATTAGCATACAATTTTATGAGCTTTGAAAATATCAGACATTTGTTGCAACAATAATAAAATAAAAAGATAACAAGTTATAGAATACTGTAAGCTCTCCAATACACAAACAAGCGAAACGAAAAGAATTTTGGTGTTCTAAAACCACATGAATCGACCTGAAACACGATAAAATTGAAATACTGTAATGAAAATAATAATCCAATAACTTCAAAATTCTACTGTCGGTAGGCTCGGTTCGTTATCATAACTCTCCAATGAATGCGAAATACGAAAACAATAGAATTTTGACGCTTCAGGTCATAGTATGATTCGATCTGAAAAACAGTCAAAACTTAAACAAATGAAAATGAAAGACTGTGGCTAGCTTAGGCTGTTGACAGCGCTTCTATTTTTCAACGCCAAAAAAGGCAAAAGAAACAGCGAACGAATTTTTTCTCCACGTTCAACGATCGAAGAAAAAACGAAAAAAACAACGGGGAAGTAGTAGAGAGATCAGTGAACAGCTATATGTTAACAGTCCATGGTTAGCTTTATGCTGAACATAATAATTTTGTACATTCAATATTTTAGTTTCAGCAATTTAGCTGGATTCAGGCTTTTGTTTTTGTGGGGTTACTTTATGAACGGTTGAAACACTATCATCTCTCAGCACTCGGTTTCTTTCCTATCTCAAAATAGTAATTCTCCTTACTGAACGCCATACATTTCTCTTAATGTTAGTTCTGAGAATTTAGTGGTAAATCAAGTCATATTTTTTCTTGATGATTTTCGTTATTCTCATCACCTATCTACTTAAAAATGTATTGATAGTGTAAGGAGATTTTAGATTTTGATTCGGCTCTAGGCAATTCAACGATTCAGACACTGGAATTTATATATTTGGAGGGTAACAGCAGGATGTAGTTAACAAGTAAAGTTTCTGTTTGCTGAAATAGCTTTAGTTTTTGGGTTTCAGTTTTAAAGACAAGAATTAACGTGTCTATTTATTTTTTCAGCGATTTTCAGAATCTTTCCAAGGATGACATGATAAAAAATAACGACCTGGTAAGATAAACACGAATTTCAATAATTTTATATCCATTTGCTTTGTACGCGAACATTGTTGGAGACCTCAAAACAAAAGTTTTCTTACATAGAAAAATAACAAAAGAGTAATAAAAAGGCGAAAATAACCAAGAATGTCTATGTTCGTGACATGGCTTATTTAAAAAGACAATATCTTTGAAAACAATGTGAAAACATTGTCATTAAAATGAATGTACTGGGTTATAGTTTTGATTAAAAACTGCCATATGTAGAAACATGTCAGCAATCTTTTTATTGATTAGTATTTTTACGTGACTTGCAGATAATATGTTCTCGTGAATATTAAAACAACTTAAGATACTATTCAGTAACAGCTTGATTAGATAATGTGCGTGTTATAATAAATAGAAAACACTGAATTATTACAAAATTTGTTGACACTTTTATGTCACGTATAAGCTGATTGCAAGCCACAATAGTTATTTTCGTTTTTGAAAATTTTGATTTTATTCTGAACTTGGCAGAGAAATCCTTTTGTTAAATTTATTTTATCTGTGCCCATTTAATATCAGCACCGGATATTTACAGTTTACTTAGTAAATAAACCCCTTTCTGGCTTGCTAGTATATTGGAGGATAATGCCCAAGGCTGAAAGATTGTCAAAAAATGAACAGTTGGCCGAGAAGCGAAGCTTCGAGGGCAACTGTGAAATTTTGAGGACAATCTTTCAGCCAAGGGCATTATCCTCCAATATACTAGCAAGCCAGAAAGGGGTTTATTTATTTTATAACCCTATAATTGATTTCTACAACGCGCTTTATCGCCAGTAAATTTATAGGAAACAACCTACGTAATAACCCCGGCGTAACTGTGGTTAAAACAAATGTAAGTTGATTGGTTTACGTGATTTTTTAACTCTGTGATTTCATTAAAAGTTAGAATTGAATAACATGACTTCATTCTTTTGTTTTGTGCTTGCCTACAAAATCGGGCGACGGATATCAAATCGGACGGGGTATATTCGCTGATACCCGTCTTCCGATTTTGTACCACGTGATGCGTTTTGTCCAATGAGCGCGCGCAAAAAATAATGAGTGGGTTATAATAGTGTATATTCATTTTCTTGCTTTCAATATAATGTTGTAAATAAATTCTTGGCCAAGAACATATCGCGACAAAAACTGTAGCCGAAAAGGATGTTATTATTTTAACACGCTATCAGTTTGTATTGTGACATGAACTATTACCTGACATCATAACTTTTTGAAGTTAAAGGCTAACCAAACAACTGAAAATGTGTTTTTATGCTCTTAATATTTCGGTGAAGGCTAGTTCCCATATGACCGCCCCAATCGCCTGGTATGAGCAACGACCTACGAAATACAATCGTCTTAGCCCTAGTTCCAGCACAATGACAGCCTTCAATGAAAGAGCAAAACTTGTGGCCTCGTACTATACCGAAGAAGGGAAAGAGAAACTAGACGCAGATGTTAGCGATCGTCTGTGTTATGTTCTCATATAATTGCACCAATCGATTATATGAGAACCAGGCTTAAGTCAATACTATCGTTCATTAGGGACTAGGAAACCTAAGACGTAGGGGTTTATTAAAAAAATTCTTTAAATATAAATCCATTTTTTACTTTTTGCACTGTCCTTATCGTCACCGTCATCATTGCTTTTAAAGGGTTACGCTTTTTGCAAGGTGGGGGGAGGGGATACCGTCAATCATCTAAGCAGACCTCTCAGGTAACAGAATTTCACTTTAACTGTCTCTTGGGTGTGGCCATAGTTATGATTGACGGCAGTGAATCGTTAGTTGGGTTTTGAACTTCGGGGTTCGCATGTTATTGAAAGGCGTTGTAAGCTTTTTGTCAGACAGCCTCAGTAAAACTATTGATTTTAAGTTATTCACACGTAAAAAATCTGCTCATATAAACCAGCTGTGCTGTGCGTAAAACTCGAACTGGATACTTAAAACTCCGAAAACGCCAAAAACGTACATTTTGTTTCGTTTCCAGGCCTTCAAGGTGGCAGAAGAGCAGCTTGGTATCCCAGCCTTGCTAGACGCGAGAGATCTGGTGTCTATGGATCTCCCGGATGAACAGAGCATTTTGACATACGTTTCCTCGCTGTATAATCATCTCAGTAACATAAACACTTCAGGTAAAAAAAAAAATATCCTTTGACATAAAGGAAAAGTATATTTCTTTATTAAATATTACCTTCAGAATTTTGCACTGCTATTTTTGATTGCAGAATGTTTTGCTTATGGCTTTCGTGGTCAAAGAGTGATGGCGCAATTTTGAGAGTTATTCAAGAAAATGCAGCTATAGAAATACTTTTTTCCACTAAGTCAAGCAACTTTTGTGTTTTTGTGTTTTTGGAGCAAAATGTTTGCATTTTCGTAGCAGAGAAGCCTTGCATAGAAGCCTTGCACGTGACCAAGAGGTTTCAAACTAACGTCAACTAACGTGTCTAAAACAGTGGATGTTAAAAGAACTACGAGGGTAACACCAAAGACCCTCTTAGTTATTCTCTCTTGTGCATAACTAGACTGAATGGCATGAAGCTGCGGAGACCCAAAGAAATGAGAAAGATGTATAAGAGCAAAATAAATATTCATGTAACTTTTATTTTTTTTAATCACAGAAGAAGCAACGAAAACAAACAACAATACGAATAAAACAGGTAAATGTACAGTTCAAGTTTATTCAGTCAAAATGTTGAGAATCATTATAGTTGTATACTAACTTACAAAACCCTGTTTTTATTTTTTTAACAGGAAAACCCAGGCGATATTTATTTGATATTCTGGCCGATGAGGCTTACAAACGACGCTTTAAAATAAGACAGCGCGAGATAGTCGAGGAAAAGGATTCTGGAGTAACTGCTTAAAAGTGAACAGAGGCAGAGGCAAACTTTTTAAAATTTCCGATCTGAATCCAAACGTACGCTTTCCATCAGCTGTTTCTAAGAAATTTTGCACCAAAATTTTGGCTCAGTTGTTCTCCAACTATGCTCGCCGAATCATTTTAATAATTTTTTTTTTAATTTTGCAGAATTATTTTAATAAACATGTCTAGCCTGGATGAAGATTTCTTTAAATAATCGTTACCATGAAAAGATTGATTTTTGGCACAAAAATAGAGGCAGGAGGGATTCTTTGAGAAGAAGTTTAGCTTTCAAATGATTTTTATGATTACAATATACAATTCAATTAAATAATACAGCCGCACAACACTAATCAAAATACTACACGAAGTATCTTCTGTTAAATGTTACATGATTGTATAAAACGCACATAAATATTGCCCTATCAGGACTATAAGCCTCTTTGCAGGGTGTGCCTTGGTATCCTTGTCAGGAGATAGGTAAAAGGATGTTTAATCTTTGGTTGCTCTATACTTAATTTCTTGTTCAATCATATACTAGAGTATTCAAAGGATAAATATTTGTAGAACTTTTTCTTGAGGCACAAAGCGATTGCACTCAGAATGTAATACAATGACCCCAAGACCGTCTCCGAACTTGCATATTAAAGATCTACGTGACTTACTTTAGCTGATTTTATGTCAGCGAAAACTATTATTAAAAATTTAAGTGCTATGCATTAAAAGTAATTTTTTAAAACACGTCTTGATTGTATTTTTCTTAGCTGTGTTCACGAGTTACATGTGTTATGCCTGAGTTATTCTGTCACCTATGTAAATTGTTAAAACGTTAGTTCGAAGCCCCTTGTGAACTGCACTTTTCTAGGACATGAAGACATTTTGGAAACAAAAACGGACGAATATATTTTTTATTTTTGCTTCGTTGCCAAGTTTTAACTGGATGGCTAAAAACCAAATTATGGCACTTAAACAGAGTTTCGTTTTCGTACAAGAGAAAAGGCCAAAATTTGGACTATTAGACTAGGGGGGTATCTTCAAAATAACATTTCGTAGGAAGAATACGGTCAAATTATCAGAGTGCAAATTAAGATAAACATGGGCAATGCAGTGGAGAGTTACTGTCATATATAAAGCGCGGTTAACAAGACACACACATGACATTGACAGAACACCATGTAGTGGCCACTACATGAAGGAAAATATACTCTTTAAAATATATAGCCTGCAGTGCAGGCATTTTTGGCGTCCGAACGCTCGATAATAACAGTCGATCTGTTTTGGTCGCCATCTTGGATGCTTGACGAGTAGAGGGTCGCGGCGTCGCGGCGTCGCGGCGACGGTTGCAGCTAGCAGGCGCGCGAACGAGGCCCAGTTCTCTGCGCGCCTGCTCATCCAAGATGGCCGTCGTAATATGCAGTCGGCGCTCGCGCCCAACAAATACTCCTGCACTGCAGGCTATAGATAGTATAGAATATAAGAACGCAAACTACATGTATATAAACTTCACTCTCCCTGAAAAGTATTGTATTATCTGAGAATCTAGGCTATCAATAACTGACTGGATCGTTTGTCAGCCGTCCGATAAGCGTTTTGGAGTTGAGCCATGATTGGTTTGAGTTAAAATTTCGACCGGACCGACCATCTTGTCCGCAGTTGTCAGTTAAAATGTATTTCTTTCGCTTTTCTCTATCCTATTTTCCAGTCAAAATTTTAGACGTTTTCCTTGCGAAGTTTCGTTCAACTAATTAGTAAAGTCTACTATGTGAACCTGACAAGCGAAGCCGAACCAGGTCACAATAAAATTTAAAGATTGAAGGCTTTTGGCTTACAGATCTAATTATATTTATTCAGCTGTAGTCAGCAGTTACAAAAAAAACTGGCAAAAAAACGTACGTCCTTTATATATGTATACAATCATCTGCATCACTCTCAAGTTAACCAATGAAATCTCAAGAAATTAACATACCTTTCAAGTCGCACAGCAGTCTGTGCAAGTGGACAGTTTTAATCAAGAATATTAGAAGCAGGAAAGTAAACCAGTAAATGGTAATCGCAAGATCGTACGTCGACTGACAGCTATAGGCATACAACTGGCTTTTTGGGGCCTTTTTGGACGAATTAACTAAACATTTTAAAATGTTTTGGGCCCGTACGCCTTTGAATCGAAGAACGTCGCTGTATTTCAAACTAATGGTAACCTGCTAAATATGGCGAAGGTTGACAGCAAAACTTGTTTATTTCACGTCGTTGGATTTTTGGCTTTTATTCTTATTGGAGGAGCTGTTTTTATGCAGATCGAAAAGGACAACAATAAAAAAGCGGCTACGTATACATTTGAGGATTTACAGCGTCAGTGGATAAAAGAATATATCATTTATCCAAGGAAAACATCACTAAGCTGTTACAAGATTTCGACAACATGAGAGAAAACGGAGCAAAACCAGCGTGGAGTTTCCTCAACTCAGTTTATTTTGTATTGCAGCTTGTCACAACAATAGGTAAAAAAAAACATTTTGTTCATTTTTGTTTGCGATGAAATTTTTGATATCTCCTGAAAATTATTTTAATGCGAAGGGATCATCAGGATTCCTAATTGATTTCTATAACATTTTTAAACACCAGTCTGGCCAAAGCCTATTTTTCCGAATAGTATCGATACCCCATCAAGCGGACCGGTACTGGACGTGAATACTGAAAAAAACATTGCCTTAACGAACCGCCAAATTCTCCAAATTAGGCCCGGTTTAGACGCCGATCTTTTCATGAGCCGAACCTAATTCCTCGAATTAAGTACATGAAAAGTCGGCGTCATTAGAACGGCTATTTCAATTTGGAACGGCTCACCCGTTCTTCCTGCCTGGCTTGGCCGAGAATTTCGCCTGTGGAACGCCTTTGGAACGGCTTTGATTCAGACGCCGTACTTTTCATGTGCCGATCCTAATTCATAAATTTTATAATGTATTTTGCCAGCAGTTTACCTCATTATTGGAATATATTAGGAACGGCCTCGGAACGGCCAAAGGAGGGTCTGAATCAAGAGGCGTACTTTTGTCAATTTGGGTCGGTCCGAATTCGATTGAGTTCGGCTCATAAAAAGGACGGCGTCTGAACCGGGCCTTATAGCGTTAAAATCAATGTTTGTTAACCGCAAGAAGAATTAAAACGGAATCCGCCAGGTCTTGAGTATTAATTGGGAAAAATTTTTACATTTTACATCTTATTGCAAACTTCTGTGTTACTGTTTCAAATATCTTATCAAAAGAAATCATTTCTAAGAACACCAAACATCGAGAACCAATTTCGAAGTTCCACTGAATCCCACTGAATCGCTATAAGACGATTTTACAAAATAGCCTACTCGTGAGATTTCACCCATAGTTTACACGGATCTTGTGAACTTTAAAATTCATTTTCTCAGGCTCTGATAAGAAACACTTGTTGTTGGTGTTATCACTTCAAGAAAAAATTTTTTTTTTTTTTTTCCTTTTGGTTGGGGGGGGGGGGGGCCCCCCCCCCCCCCCCCCCCCCCCGGTAGATAATTACTTACATCTTTCGGTATAAAATAACGCAATAGGATTTAAATTATTCTGGTACTCGATTTTTGTCCAACTAAAATATTACTCGATTTCCTGATGGATTCCGTCTTTAATAATAACTTTCAATCAGAGGGTTAGAGCTAGATCCTGTTTTGTATGGCTACTCGTTAAGTCTTACTTGAATTAAGCTTTACCTTTTTAACTCCCCTGTTTTTGTTGCAGGATTTGGCAATATTACCCCTAAAACACCAAGTGGTCAACTTTTCTCTGTAGCTTATGCCATGGCGGGAATTCCACTTACAGTTCTAGCACTGAAATCGGTCGGACAACTCGTTAACGTGGCATTCAGAACAATTCACCGACCATTACATACAAAATTCCACACCATACTGTGCGATGAAGGCAGTTGCGATTTTCTGGAAGGTGGAAACGTATGCCTCAACGTTACCTGTTTAAGTTTAATATGGATTATTGTGACAGCTATCGGCGCGCATTTGGAGCCGAAACAGAACCTCATTAGCATTATTTATTCCATTTTTGTGACTTATTCTACAGTCGGGTTTGGTGACATCATCCCGTTCGAAGACCACAAATACGTTTTTATGATAATTATTATTCCAGGGCTTTGCTCTATGTCGAGTTTAATTGATTCCATTGTAGCTTACGCGGAAAAGAGCAATATGGCGACAAGACGTTTTTTTAGCCTCCCGAATTGCTGGCCGGCGAAAAGGAAAGCAACAATAACGGCAGATGAAGATCAGCAAGACACAGCGAACGACAATGAGACTCCGTGTGAAGTAGAGAGGGTTTTAAACGACGAAACCCAAAACAACGTACCGGTAGTCTTGGCAATGGCATCTGGCCAATCACAGCAAACACAGATATAGCATTAAGCCAATCAGAACTCGAGGCAACATTAAGCGTGCGATCGGTGCCAAGCGCGGGAAAACGCACGTGGACCAAGACACGATTTGTTTTGATTGGTTGAAGCAAATTGCACGAGTTTTATTAACCAATCACAGGGCTCATGTATCCTTAAAGCAAAGTAAGGAAATAGTATTTACTTTTTATAAGAACTGAATAACTAGAAAACCACTCTCAAATTGACTAGAGAGAGGAAAAGTATAGTATACCGATGACGAAGAAAAAGGTTACTGATCGAAACGCAAAATAAATCAAGTTTTATATCTATAAATTCCAAGAAAATGTAATCAGAGAATCGTACATTCTCAGATTAAAATGGAATGTTTCCCTGTCTAGCTTTCATGACGAACTCCCTGCTCTTTCTTCTTTCTTTTTTTTATTTTGTATCTTGGGGGGGGGGGGAGGGGCTTTTCGAATTCTGATCAGGATAAAGTGATACGATAGCTTTTTTTTTTTAGAGGGAATGTTTAAGTCCACCTTACCTTTTTTATTTGTACCTAACTATATATGTTTAATCCCTCCCTTATAATCCCCCCGCAAAAAGGTATTCAAACGAAATAAGTCCCCAGTGGGCTTAATAGGGCTTTTAAGGTAATGCTCCCTTTGTTAAACATTTTCGCTCGTTAAGAGAATCACCATGGAGATGATAATATTCTCGAAAACGCTCGGTGTTATGTAAATATTTTTCCCGTTCTTTCCTTTATATTTTTACATGTAAATCCCCCTTTCATGAATTTTGCCACCGGCTTTAGTCTGAAGAGGGAACAATTGACTTCACAGGAAATCTATCAAGTATTTGAAATCTTTTGTTTTCGCAGTCAGGAGACAGGTTGAAGTATTTGTAAACAACTTTTAAATGGGTGTTAGAAATTAGCGGTTTTTTACTTGCGTGAGTTTAATAGAGAGCCGCTACCGACACCTGCGTTTTTTTTCTTGCTCAGCCAATCAAGTCTAAAGAATTTTAAACAACTTTTCTAATTTGAAACCAAAACAGTGTTTCAAGCTGCTGAAAAACAGTTTTATCCGACGATGTTGAGTGGCATGTCTCAATCACCACGACTCTCTTCAAATTATTGGTAGTTGGTCGCATACAGCTGGCTTTTGTTGGTTTTCAGTCCAGTAATGACACAGCGAATTATAATCAGAAAATTTCAAAATCAAATGTTAGACATCTAGTTCGCACCAAAACCTGTCGTTCTGAAGTGAGGTTTAAAATTTTGAGCTGTAAATGGCGACCGCTTGCAAAACATTATTGAAACGTCTGGTCGGATTTTTGGGTTATGTTTTAATCGGAGCAGCTATTTTTATGCAGATTGAAAAGAACAAAGATAAAGAAGCAGCTACCCACACATTTGAGGAATTACAGCGTCAATGGGCAAAGGAATATAATTTATCCAAGGAAAACATCACTAAGATGATACAAGATTACGACAACGTGAGAGAAAACGGAGTAAAACCAGCGTGGAGTTTCCTCAACGCGGTATATTATGTATTACAACTTGTCACGACAATAGGTAAAATAGTTATTTTTATTAAGTGCATGCTAATTAAAATTTATCATACTCAATTTCTTATGCAACTTTATATAAAGGCTTAAAAATAATTGCTCGTTCTTTGGTTACTTTTGAGTTTAAAGCTCGTACATTGCCAAAATTTAACCTTTAAACAGAGTCGGTAAGAACTTGGGCCATTTCGTGGTAAAGCTGATATTTAATTTTTTCTATTGGTGCGTATTTTTAAGTTGCGCACGGATGTAAGCTGAAAAAAGTTAAACTTTGCTTATCCACAGAGGAAAGCCGTAAATGTATTTTATTTTACGCAAGTAAAAAATCCTCGTCAGTACGTATATAAAAATTTACTCGTTAATGGACCAACTTTGTTTAATTATTATCAGCATACGGATGCAGAACATAAATATGACTAGTCGGCTTTGAATATTTCAGCCATTTTTTTTGCCTGTTTCCACGCGTATTCAGCCGAATCACTTGAAATACATTGTTAAAACGGAAAGTTGCCGCGAATAAAGGATTGATGTACAAATATACGATTTGCATAATTAACATATGCAGAATAAATTCATTTTCTTTATTCTGTCAACTAGTCCTTCATAGGAAAGATAGAACCCGCAATAATGACCTATCTCCCAATTTGTGGCTTCATAGCTCAACATATTGGTGGGACATCGCACCAGTATCGTAGAGGTGACGGTTCGAATTTTGTTGAAGGCATGAGCTATTTTTCAGGCTTGTCTTCCCCAATTGCTTAAATTGGTGGTCTCACGAAGAAGGTAGACTCATTGCTTTTATAATTTACATAAAAACATTAAAAAACAAGGAGAAGTGGTGCGCTTTCCATTCGATCAAAAATTTTGGAAATTTCAGAAAGGGAACGAAAGACTCGAAAAATTTTCTGGGAATTTTTCTAGAAAATCCGAAAACTGTTGAATTATCGGAATGCGAACCATTCAACCGAAAATTCCGGTTGCAAATCGAATGGAACTGAAATTTACGGAAAGAAAAATTAGAAAAAATTCAAGAATTTGGGCATACCTCGCGAGGTTGCCGTTTCAGTTTTCTCAAAAATTTCGGGAAAAAATCGATGCTAGAAAATGGTGTCAGACATTCGCAACTGGATGTTGGATGGAAAATGCCTCTAATTAATATTTTTGCTCAGTGTAACTGAACTTGTTTTGCCAACCTACTGATTTGTTTTCCTTTTTTTCTAATAAAGGTCTTTTTTTACTTAACCCTATTTTTTTTGTAGGATATGGGAATATAACCCCTCAAACGTCAAGTGGTCAACTTTTCACCATAGCTTATGCGATTGTAGGAATCCCACTCACGGTTCTAGCGCTGAAGTCGATTGGAGAACTCGTAAACATGGCATTAAGAACAGTTAATCGACCAATACATATAAAATTCCACACCATACAATGCGATGAAGGCAGCTGCGACTTCTTGGAGAAAGGAAACCTTTTGATCAACTCCTCGTGTTTAATTGTAACGTGGATTGTTGCGTCTGCAGCCAGCGCTCATCTGGAGCCGAAACGAAGCCTCATTGACAATGTTTATTCTATTTTTGTGACCTATTCTACAGTCGGTTTTGGTGACATCATTCCATTTAAAGATCAAATATATGTTTTTATGATAACTGTTCTTCCCGGTCTGTCCTTCATGTCGAGTTTAATCGATTCGATTGTAGCTTACGTGGAAAAGACCAGTATCATGAATGAACATTGTTTTAGCCTGACGAAGTGTAGGCCAAAGAAAGGAGAAGCAAGAATAACGACAGATGGTGCTCAGCAAGACTTACAGAACAATAATGAACATGCCGTGTGAATGGTCTAATCACATGAAATTAAAAAAAACTGAAGGTATTGCGCAGAAGGAATTTCTTAAAACCACACACTCTGAGGAGTCAAGAGTCGTATAAACAGTTGTCTAAATTCTCAGTCGATCCAGGTCGCTCGCGGGCACTCACTGGACTGTCTGAGAATCAGGCTATATAAACAGAGATCTTGTGGCTTCCCTGGAGAATCGATATTCCCAAGGATAAATTCAAAATGTCCGAGACTGCGTCCCCTGATTAAATATAAACTGCTTTTAAACCCATGGAAGGGGAATTCACCCACAAAAGATGTGAAATTCGAGTTTGGGGGAGGGGGCCGGATGTGTGTGGAGGGTACTCGTTGTCGATCAAACGCAACAATTACAAACAATTCCTCACATCTCAAAGGAGGGATCGCATCTCCTTAACTCCCCCCCCCCCCCCTCTACATACACACACACCCCGGAGTAATGTAATTCAGCCAGTTTTAGATCGTTTCACCTAGCAATTAAAAATATCACTTTTATTAGCGATGCAATCAATATCGGATACAAGAATACGACTTATCTCAGTTCAGTGTACCTTGTACAACGCTTTCTTCGACAATATGCAATGGAATGAACACAATAGAAACCGCTACAAATTGACTTCCCTTTATATGTCCTCTGAATAAACATTTGGATGGTTTAAAAAATTAGCTAAAACGACATAAACATGAAGCTTCGTCCTTCGCGGAGGTTATTCTTAAGATAGTAGTTGAAGTACAGATCAAAGCACACAGTTCTGTTATTAGATAGGCGAACTAGTCTGCCGTAAGACGGCAACGTTCCAGCTTTTCTCATATCAGTCTTTATAATCCATTTAACATTCGTCAGCTGCGGAATCTGGGGGCAAATCACGCCGAGGACTTGATAAAACGTGACCACTAGCATGAATACTAGCGTGACTACTAGCATGACAGTCACGTTTGCCGTGATCAGTACCATGCGTGACAAAAATTAAGATTTAGTCTTTAAACCTTTAACCCATCAACTAGAAATATTTTTTAATTTTCCGCCAAAAACATTTGAACTGTTCATATTTCTAGCTTAAAACAGGAAAGATTTTTAAAATAATTTTAAAAAATGCTCGAGTGACTACATTCAGGAGCTACAAATATAAATCATTAGCCAGCGTTAATGTCTTAGCAATAAAACTCTACTAAACTGGCAACATAGTTCATCTTCTAAAACAATCCAAGGAAAACGCACAAAGCAGCCAAAGAAAGCAGGGCTCGAACTGACCACGTGACCACGCTCTGCTGACCAGCTTTCGGGGCTGTCGGGCCTTCTTCCTCTTTGTACATCTTCTTGACGATTTCCATGGAACCGTTGTTAGGACGAGGCTCTATTCCCAGCAGATCGCACATCATTGGATACAGATCAAGAATGGAGAACGGCTCTATCTCGTAACCCACTTTAAACGCCGGCCCTTGTGCGTATAAGATGGAATACATTTTTGCCTTCTGTGGCGGCCAGCCATGTTCTCCTCGCACCCATTTTCCTGGTCGGGCTGTGGCATTCGTCTTAGACACCACCCATCCAACATCAGGGTCGACATAAATGGGCGGGATTCGTCGGTTGAGCTTCCAGTGATATTCTTCGGGAATATCTTGCTTCTTGTACACCGTTAAATGGTCAGGAACCTTTGGCTTCGTCAAATTGTTGTAGATCTCGTCCAACTTTCCTTCGTTTGGCCAGATGTGACCAATGGGCCCAGTTTCGGTCAGTCTGTATGTTGACGGGTCGATGAATTGATCTAACAGGATCACTCGCTCTGAAGATGCGTTCAGCATGTTATGATCACTGACAAAGATCACGTTCACTTTGTCCGTGAACGATTCCTTCTCCAGTTGATCCAAAAGATAACCAACAGCATCTCTGTCAACTTCTTCAATGGAGTCCTTGTACTCTTTAGACAGTGCGCCACCCGAGTGTCCCTTCCAGTCGGGCGCGTCGATGTACAGCGCGACAAAGCGAGGAGGATCGTCAGACTTGAGCCAGCTGATCACTCGGTCGATTCGCTTTGGGAATGTTTCGCCCTGGTTGAAAAAATCAGGATAGCAGTGCTCATATGGTGGGAACTTACTTCGCGTCTTATTGCGTAGGTTGGGCAGTTCTTTGGGATCTATAGCGCTACAGTTAAGTTTACAAATCGGTTTTCTTTGGAAGCTCGGCGTTTCCTTGTAGCCGCCCCAACCAGGCCAAAAGTACACTCCGCTCCGCCCTTTGTTTGTTGTTGAGCGCTGCAGTGTCAGCCATATTGGCTCGGAGTCGTTGTAGAACTTCGGGTCGAAGGTAGTGCAGTCGTACTCAAGGATAAACACCTCTTTGTAAACTGGATCCCAAAACTTATTGGAAACGATTCCGTGGCTCTCTGGGTACAAACCAGTGAGGAGGGATTGGTGAGTTGGCCATGTTTTACCGGGAACAACCGTCTTGATGTATTTGGCTTTAACTCCATTCTTCGCTACTCTGTCGAGGTTTGGCGTGTTGGCAAACTTGCCGCTGATCAGATTCCAAGGCATTCCATCCATGGAAACAATAATCACGGTCTGTGGTTCTTTTCCGTGCATTGCATCTGAAAGGGTGATCAAAAGAGACACAGCACAAAGCAAAAGCAGAGCCATCTTCGTTGTACCTTCCACAGACAATGTAAATGTCACGCCCAGAAGAGAAGCCCTCGCAAGTGAAAACAACACGCAAAACAAACGAAAACAACACGCAACTTATGAATATCTACGTGATACACTGCATTCTTCACTAGACCTGTCAAACAGGAACTCCTTAAGCCGACAGTTGATTATCTTCAACGACCAAGAGTCAAAAGGGTACTATTGATAAAGACTTTTACACATACTAATCAG
Organism: Oculina patagonica; assembly: GCF_052425735.1. Classification (NCBI taxonomy): domain Eukaryota; kingdom Metazoa; phylum Cnidaria; class Anthozoa; order Scleractinia; family Oculinidae; genus Oculina; species Oculina patagonica. The sequence goes on from NC_135764.1 coordinate 3,725,481, forward strand.
CCAACATATCGGTGTCATCTCTGTTTGTACAAATAAAGCTCTCTGATTGAAAGAAACCGCAGTGGAAGTTACTGACCGCATTGACAAGCGATATAAGGACGGTGTATGCTATTGTGGCCGAAACAACAGGGTAGTCCTCTGCCCACCGGATGGGGTATTCTCTTAGTTATCGGGCGGGGATGCTCGTCGTCTCGCTAAGGGGTGTAAATTTTGGATTATTGGTCTCCTTAGGGTGTTTCGGGCAAAACACCAATATTTTTAGCCGTCAAGGTCTCGTTAAGGAATGCACATGAAGAAATATACAAATATAGGGTTTTTTTTTTTATTTTGAGGGTAAAGAAAGCTTGAGCCACACTCTTGTAGGGTTCTTTTTAAAATTTCCGGGAGATTCCCCCGGGGTAGTGCCCCTGGGCTCTCTGAAATCCATAGTAGCATTGAATGCGGTTGTCGTTCAAGGTTGCACGTCTTGTAACTGAAAAAGATAACGACTATAAAGTAGAACTGAGAGTCGTAGGTGCGTTTTGGACTGTACTACCAAAAGCAACAGTACATTTTCCAGACATAAACAACCAAATAGAGAAAGCTAGCGACATTAAAACTTAGAACGAATAATGTCTTTACGACTGGTGTAATGTCAATCTCCTAGAGCTGAAATTAGAGCCCGCGCATTTTCGGTCACTCTTGATGCTCACTGACCAAAAGGATAAATTGCAAAGCCTCTGGAAAGACATTGATGTGAAATCTGCTCGGAGGTGTATATACTACTTATTAACCGGAGTGGGTTTTGGGTTTTTTTGGGGTGGGGGTATTTTTTTTTTTTTTTTTTTAAATATTTGCGCGATATATAGGTATAAATATATATATAGGTGGGGTAGGGTGTGAAATTTGAGGTTTTCAGTCCTAAACAAGGGAATCTTTTTGCCTCTTTTGGCATTGTGATCCCGGTGTGATAATTAGGGTTTCTTTACAATATGAACAAACTTTAAAATGCAAGGCTGATCAAACAGCTGAAAACCGATGTGTTTAAGATACATCGTATTTAATTTGGCCGGGGGCGGGGATTATTTTGGATGAAAAAAAAAACATCCTTGAAAACAACTTTTAAAAAGTATTAGCTAAAATTACAGCTACCACGTAGGGATGGACTAAATGAGCGCCAAAAGTGTTGAGACACTTGTATTTTGAGTCAGTACTTGGACTGACACCTCTTGCCCCGCCTCCCCGAAAAATGTTGCATTTGCAATCTGCAAGACTTGTTTCGTTTGTGTACAACATTGAAAAGGGTGGGGGCGGTTGAAAATATACACCGGATTTGAAGTGAAAAATAAGGCAAAATTGAAATAAAAATCCTTTACCCTGAATTTTTTTCATTTAACCCCTATAATATAAGAACCTTTTTAGGGTAACTTGAAAAAGCCTAGGTTTTTATACGCGGGTACGGTTGTTTTTTACTAACCCCCGCTCACGCAATTCTCGACAACCAAAAGTTCGGTTCAATTTTTTTTTTGAAGAGTCAAAAGAACGTCTGCGTTGGAAGCTTTTTACTAATCTGCGATTAGGCGTTCTTTTTATTTCGCGGCGGAAGCGGAGAAAACAATTAAGGGACCGTGCTATTCGGTTAGGTTTTTTACTTGATTTACCTTTCTCGCGTGACCCACAATGCAAATTAAGTTTCGACGAGGAAATCACGCGATTAACATATAAACATAATCCTTTCACTTTGTTTTGAACACATTTAAAATCCAAAACTGCCAGCTAGTGACAGCTAAATACATAAAGTCATGACGGTTATTATTTCATGCTTCCTTTGAAACTGAATATTTCAACAGCAAGAAAGGCTTGTTTTGATAGTCATCTTCAAAGAATTACATTCAAGGGTTTCTGAATATCGAAAAACAGTTCAATGAAGCGTCGTTTCATTTAGGGCATAACAGATAGTGTAGCTATGTTTTAATTATGTGATAAAAAATCTTTTCATCAGGTTTATTCTCAAGCTAAGATCGAAATATAAATGCATGTTTTTTGTGAGGTCTGTTGGCCGCATAATGATGACATTTACGAAATGAAACTTTTGAATGCAGGGAGCCACACAACGCAGAGTAAACAATAAACCTGACAAAAGTAATTGACTTTTGCTTCGCCCAATGGTCTCCGCCGAGCGCATTTCCATTTTTATGACCATTATGAAAAAGCTAAATTAGGAAGGGTGTTGCAAAATCAAACGAATACGATTTGTTTACAAGGTTGCAGTATCGTCGATATGTCTTATTTGATTAAATTCGCCTTAAGAAAATTCGGCGATTTTTCGTCATATAGACCACGTTTTACCGATTTCGTGTTTAGTCCGTCGGACAAAAACAACCTCCAGAATAAATTTTGATCAAACAGTGCACCTGCCTGCTGTTAACATGCATAATCACTGTTTTGAAATGATAATAAGTAAACATTTGGTTCAAAACATCAACTCTACATGGGTGTGACCATAGGCGCTGCAAAACAGTTGGAACAAACATGAATCGTTTCGTGCTTTCTGCCTTTTTCTTGTTTCTCCTCGTTCCTTCTTCGATCTCACGCAGATAAAGAACCACAGACCGTGATTCTGGTGTCCATGGATGGAATGCCTTGGAATCTGATCGGTGGCGAGTTTGCGAACACACCAAACCTCGACAGAGTAGCGAAGAATGGAGTTAAAGCCAAATACCTCAAGACGGTTGTTCCCGGAAAAACATGGCCTACTCACCAATCCCTCCTCACTGGTTTGTACCCAGAGAGCCATGGAATCGTTTCCAACGCGTTTTGGGATCCAGTTTACGAAGAAAAGTTCATTTTCGAATACGACTGCAGCAACTTCGACCCGAAATTCTACAACGACTCCGAGCCAATATGGCTGACACTGCAGCGCTCAACAACAAACAAGGGGCGGAGCGGAGTGTACTTTTGGCCTGGTTGGGGCGGCTACAAAGAAATGCCGAGCTACTACAGAAAACCGATTTGTAAGCTAAACTGCAGCGCTATAGATCCCAAAGAACTGCCTAACTTGCGCAACAAGACGCGAAGTTCGTGGCCGTCTTATGAACACTGCTATCCTGATTTTTTCAACGAGAGCGAAACATTCCCTAAGCGAATTGATCGAGTGATTAGCTGGCTTAAGTCTGACGATCCTCCTCGCTTTGTCGCGCTGTACATCGACGCGCCCGACTGGAAGGGACACTCGGGTGGTGCACTGTCTCAAGACTACAAGGACTCCATTGAACAAGTGGACAAAGATGCCGTCGGTTATCTTTTGGATCAATTGGAGAAGGAATCGTTCACAGACAAAGTGAACGTGATCTTTGTCAGTGATCATAACATGGTGAACACGTCTTCAGAGCGAGTGATCCTATTAGATCAATACATCGACCCGTCAACATACAGACTGACCGAAACTGCGACCATCGGTCACATCTGGCCAAACGAAGGAAAGTTGGACGAGATCTACAACAATCTGACGAAGCCAAAGGTCCCCAACCATCTTTCTGTGTACAAAAAGCAAGATATTCCCGAGGAATATCACTGGAAGCACAACCGACGAATCCCGCCCATTTATGTCGAACCTGAAGTTGGTTGGATTGTGGAAAAGTCGAATGCCACAGCCAGAGAAGGAGAATGGGTGCGAGGAAATCACGGCTGGCCTCCACAGAAGGGAAAATTGTATTCGATCTTATACGCACAAGGACCGGCCTTTAAAGTGGGTTACGAGATAGAGCCGTTCTCCATTCTCGATCTGTATCCAATGATGTGCGATCTCCTGGGAATAGAGCCTCGTCCTAACAACGGTTCCATGGAAATCGTCAAGAAGATGTACAAAGAGGAGGAGAGCCCGAAAGCTGGTCAGCAGAGCCTGGTCACGTGGTCAGCGCGTGTTCTCGTGGCTTTGACGACGGCTTTGGTTGTTTCCATTGCATTGTAGAAAAGCGAGACCAGTACATCTGAGATGAGGTTTGTGGCCTAATCCTAGCCTTCGCAATTTTGTTCAGTGTGGATACGGAACGTTCAAACCTTTTGTATAGAATCTGCGTCATTTTGTAGATAAATCTCAGATGATCATTTTCAGTATTTTATCTTTCCAGTAGAAATTTAGCCGCAAATATTTAGCTTCGTTATGTTTAATATTTTGGATTCAAAACTTTATCGCCACGATAGCTCGGTTATTACAATTGTATCAGTTCAACACACAGTTATTTCTCTTGTAAATAAATAGAGCATCGCAAGCAGCCTGTATTTAAGGAGGGTAAAAGCATACTTAGTCAATGCTCGTAGTTTATAAACTGGTTTACATATCTTCCGTGTGGGAGTCTGCTACAGAGAAGGTACCCAAAGTATTAGCTTGATTGTGCATGCCATGCATGCCATATGGGAGCGCCATTATAACTCGTACGTACACGTTAGAAAATCAATTTCGTAGTTCTACTTATAATCCACGGCAATTAATCTGTAAAGATCATTTTAGACATATATATTATAGTTGTCGGAGAACTGGCACAGATCAACAACAATATAGATGTTTCAATATAATTGATCTTATTATGTGTATTCATACTAAAAAAGTGATGAATTTATGGTTGTTAATTCGAATCAGTAGGATTAAAAAGTGTTCAGAAACAGAAGGAGTCTCAAGATTGTGAGTACTTCCAGTACTCTACCAATGGAAATTTAAAAAGTAGATACACTGTAATTAAAAAAAAAAAATAGGTCTTTTCTTTCTTCGACAACTGTAACTTTGATGTCTTTCTTTGTCTCTATTAATAACTGTAGTAATTAAAAAGTTGTAAAATGTTATTGATGTAAGGCGTCGGACCAGTCAATTATATATATGACTGTTTGTGTTTTGTAAAGCAATTTCAGCAAACGATTAATAGAGCAGTTTTCACTTGAGTGTCGAAAGTTAATTGCGTTTGCTTTGGTTTTGCATTGCTACGCTTAGTGATTGGTTTAAAAATCTCGCGCCACTTTCTCAGCCAATCAGAAGTAAAACCAAAACCAATCGTGACTCGCGCGCGCACGTTTTCCCGCGCTTCGTGCCGGCTACATGTATTTGCTTCGAGTTTTGATTGGTTCACTGAATTGTCTGTGTTTTTTGTGATTGGCTAAAGTAATTACTTTGGTTTTGGTTTTGGTTTTGGTTTTGGTTTTGGTTTTACGACACTCAATTGAAAACTGCTCTAAAAGTAGAAGACGTTTGTCAGTGCGTGACTCCATATCTGCTTGTCACTTATTGTCCTTCTTTAGCCTGCTTCCCGGCCGGCCGCGCAGGGTCATAACGCAACGCTCCTCACGAATCCTGCCGCGGGAAAACCGAAGTCTAGCTCTGGCCGGACCAGACCCTGGTCCCCCGGGGGGGGGGGGTACTCCCATAAATTTCGGAAGGGGTGTGCCGCCAAGGTTCTTAAACCCTGACCCTATTTAAGGATAAAGAAAGCGAAAATTGATGCCCTTTTTAAGGCCCAAAACCGAAAAATGACACCCTATTCAAGGGGAGGAGAAGCGTTCCGTGACGACCCAAATAACGACTAACCGCGCACGGCAAGACACAAATCTTTATAAAATCGCTTTTCTAATACCTGAACAGAAAATTCAGTTTTAAGATATCTTTTTTTCGTTTAGCTGGGCGTTTATTTTAGCTAATAGAATTTAGGTACCCTATCTAAGGATCACACCGGGAACACATTGCCAAAAGGAGCAAAAATGATACCCTATTTAAGGACCGAGAACCTCAAAAACCATACCCTATCGGGCGGCACATACCTATATAGGCCACATATGGGAGTACCCCCCCCCCCCCCCCCGGGCCCTGATCCAGGTCGAGTCGAATGTGAGAGTTTTGTCCTTGGCACAACTCTCACATTTCCTCTCTAGCTCCACACCCAGTCGTATAAATGGGTACAGGTTAAGTGTTTTGTTAGGACAAGTATCAAAATGCTCTAGGGCGATGGACTAGCATCCCATCCACTGGGCTATAGCAACACTCTTAGTAAACCCTAGGATTTTATCTTCACCTTCACAATGATTTAAACAGCGAGGGTATTACATGTTATGCCTCCCCCTGGCGGAGGGGGGTGAGGGGGTGGGGATGGATGGCATAGATGGGCATGCCCGTTGTCCCTTTTAGGTTTTGGTACCGCACTGTACCCGCACAATAAAGGTGTACAGATTTAAATTTTGGAAGTTGATACATATAATGGTATCTCTTACGAAACGACTTAAAAGTAAGCACCAAACAATTTGAGGTAGAGAATGAAAGCGCTGGAAGTCGCCCCCTCCCCCCCCCCCCCACCCCTCCAAGTCGTGACACTTTGTTTAGATTATAAGGATATGTCACAAACCCATCCCAAGGTAGGGGAGGGGTCAAGGTACGCTCAAGGTGCGAGTCCAGCATGACGGAAATTCTTGTTCTTTCTTTAGCAATTTGCTTTCTTCTCATTTCGACGCCTCATTATGTTTCATCCGAAGAAGCGAAGCAAGAAAAGGAAACGGTCATCCTAGTTTCCATGGATGGTATGGGATGGCAATTCATCGGCGGGCAGTTCGCCGACACTCCAAATCTTGATGCCGTGGGGCGGAATGGAGTGCGCGCACGCTACACCAGAAATGTTGTCCCGACTAAAACATGGCCTACACATCACTCCTACCTCACGGGACTGTATCCCGAAAGCCATGGGATTATCTCAAACAGGTTCTGGGATCCTGTTTACCAAGAAAAGTTCATTTTCGATTACGACTGCACAAACAATGACCCAAAGTTCTACAACGCTTCGGAACCGATCTGGTTGACGCTCGAGAAGCAAGGGGGACGAAGCGGGGTTTATTTTTGGCCAGGGAGTCGCGGTTACCGTGAAAAGCCAACTTACTACGAGAAACCTATCTGCCTTGTTAACTGCAGCGCAATCGACCCAAAAGATCTGCCTAAATACAGAAATAAAACGCGCGCAACATGGCCAAGCTACATCCACTGCATGCCCAACTACACAGAGCCTTTCAAGAGCCGTCTAGATAAGGTGATCAACTGGCTTAAGTCAGACAAACCACCGCAGTTTGTAGCAGTGTATATAGATCATCCAGATTGGGAAGGCCATGATTATGGCTCGCAATCCAAAGAATACAAGGCTGCTATTGAAAAAGTCGATCGAGAAGTTGTGGGTTATCTGACAGATCGATTGCGTGACGAAGGGTTTCTGGATAGCGTGAATTTAATCTTTGTCAGCGATCACAGTTTTAACAACATTTCTTCTAGTCGTCGCATATTTCTCGATGATTATCTCGACCAATCAGCTTACACGATGATCGAATCAGGAGCTTTGGCACACATCTGGCCAAAGGACGGAAAACTCGATGAAATATTCGACAATCTCACCAAAGCCTCGAATCAACACATGAAAGTCTACAAGAAAAAAGATATTCCAGAATCGTACCATTGGAAACACAATCGCAGAATTCCTCCGATATTCATCAATCCCGCAGTGGGCTGGTATATCGTGCAGTCCCGCGGGAACTCCAACGCAACGTGGGTTTACGGGTCGCACGGCTGGCCGCCGCAGGAGAGTCGAAGCTACCCAATTTTCTTCGCACGTGGCCCCGCGTTTAAAAAGAACTTGGAGGTGCAGCCGTTTAGCATACTCGATCTGTATCCCTTGATGTGCCATTTACTTGGAATCCCACCACAACCAAACAACGGTTCACTGGAAAATGTTATTTCCATGCTGCAGGGATCCACTACCAATAGCCCGCCAACCGCTGGCCAAGCTGGAGTAATTGCGTGGGCATTTCTTGTCTTTTTGACTGCATTTATTTTCACATTGATTCACTTTTGAAGGAGCTTGACTTCACATTTTTTTACCTTACATCCTTAGCAATGCCTTTCTTTTTTACTTTTTACCTGCAAAAAAGGGGTGGGGGATCTTAGGGCATGCTTGTCGTCTCTGTCATACATTAAACACAAATGCTTGAAAATAGAACGTAAAACAACAAATAAATTTTAGGTTCTTTTTTCAAACCATGCATAGTCCATGTGTTATGACATAGTGAATATATGAAAGACGACACATATATGTGATCTGCGGATTAATAATGAAACGAATGATAAGATCGTCGCAGTGTGTAAGCAATTGAAGAAATTGCATTTTTTAGCCTTGAAAAAAACATTTCAAGGCTACAAGGGCATTTAAACCCACGACCTCCGCGATACGGGTGTGTTGCACTACCAACTGAGCTATGAAGCCTAGATACATTGGGAGCAGGTCAGTTATAGGTTCTAATGTCCTGCATGTGGAGTAGATATGACATAGTAAATATATGAAAGACAACACATATATGTGAACTGCGGATTAATGATGAAATGAATGATGTGATCCTTGCAGCGTGTAAGCATTTACACACACTGCAAGGATTACATCATTTTCTCTTTGTGTTATCTTTGTATATTTTTATTTCCTGTATTTCTTATATTTTTATTCGTAATATTTCATAGTTTATCCATAGTTTTAATATTCGTATTGTTCTGTGTATTTTTATATTTTATTGTAAATAATTATTGAGGGCCACTGGTTTGTTAGTGTTTTTATGCTATTTTAGTGCTACCCTCGTTAAATAAAGACTTTACTTATTACTTACTTACTTTGCTGGTGGTTTAGAACGATCAGGCATGAAATGATCAACTAAAAATGATAAAAATGTAAATACTACGCTGTAGTAAAAAAAACTATTCCCGACGTTTTGGCAATGCTGCCTTCTTCAGGGGGACAAAACTATTTCGCCATTAAAAAGTTTGTTGTATAACACGCGCATTTAAATAAATGCTCGCGCACGTTTACGCGCGCGTGCGAGAGCGCACGATAATACAAAGAAGTCAATTCACGTAAAGCTAAAGTCTTGGTTAAGTCCACTCGACTTTAGCTTTACGTGTTGACTTCTTTGTATTATTGTGCGCTCTCGCGCGCGCGCGGAGACGTGCGGAGATTTATTTAAATGCGCGGACACACCGGCGATAGTGCCCGAAGGCGGGAACGTCAGGAATAGTTTACTACAGCGTAGTATTTACATTTACAATTTTTATCACTAATGAAATGATCAACATTCATTTAGAGATGAAAGTAGTTCATTTATTAGTGTGATCATCTGGGTGAGAGTAGTTCTGAAAAGAACTGTTGCCAGTGACTGATGTTATGACAACCTAAGCAGAAGTCATCTTCAGACACAAATGAAAAACCTTTGTCACTTGATGCAGCTACAGCCATATATTTGATGACAGTGCATTTATCCTCATTTAAAGCTCTTTTTGTGTCTGTTTTAGAATGGTATCTTTTAAGGGTCACATAAAGCTTTTGCCACGCCCAGATTGGCTTCCTGACAAGCATCCCACTTCTTTAACAGGGAGTCATTCCCAGAAAAAATACCAGTCTAACAGTTTTTATAAGCAAATACCAACAGTTAAAGAATTTGGTGAGTTTTTGGTGTGTTGGTTTTCCAAATTTTGCAGTGTTAGTTGGTATACTGAACTCCGGATTGAGCATTCCAAGTTCAAGCCCTGGCCGGAGTCATTGTGTTGTGTTCTTGGGCAAGACACTTTACTCTCACAGTGCCTCTCTCTATCCACGTGTATAAATGGGTACCAGCAAATTTAGTGCTGGGCCTTGTAACCCTACAATGGACAAGCACCCCTGGGGGAGTAAGAAACACTGCTACTGACTTTGTGCTATGGAAACCTGGATAAGCTCCAGTCTGATGGACAATGAGGCCTGAAGGCAGACCTTTACCAGTTGTACATTGACTTTTCTGCAGACACCTTGTTATTATCAACATTTACATATACAACTACTTGGTCACTAAAATAACAAAATATTTCTAGTCTAAATTATGTGAGTTCAACCTTTTTAATATAGACACTTTTTATGGAGAATTCTCCTGGATGCCCAATTGCTGAAATTTATTTAAAATAGATCTACTTTAGGGCTACCTTAGATGGTACAAGTTTGTTACATGGGACTTTTGTAGTACATACTACTCAAATCATGCAAAAATCACATACAACTAGTTTTGTCATTGAACATTAATTGTCTCTGATTACATATCATTGTGGTAGGGTTTTAAACATATTTCAAAATCCTTCAAAATTTGTTTTAATGTTGTATCTGTCAACTTCATGCAAGTTGTAGGTTTGTTTTACATGAAACAATTAGTGCTGTAGGCTTGTCGTTAGCATGTTGCACATGGCAATGTTGTACTGTCTAAATCTGCTCTTCCAATACCAATTTGTAACCTAAGATTTGTAACCTTAGAAGTAAACCACCCTGTACCACAGAAATTATAAAAATGTAGTTTATTAAAATTTTCTACCACTTCAGCTCTGGGTTAGTCTTGTATTTCTCGTAATCTTCTTTCTTGAAAAAAGAGATTTCTGTTTCATTTTCTGTTAGGAAATACAGGAATAAATATAAATAATTTATATTAAATTTTTATTTATTATATCAGTTTTGAATTTAGACTGTGGTAGTCTCCCTTTTGCTTAAAATTCCGTGGGACAAATGTGAAAGTGGAGAAGGCAAAAATTATATACGAGTGGCGAAGCCCTGAGCTGCGAGTTGTGTAGGTGCTGCTTTCCTTCCGGCACCTGAGCTATTTGCCACTTGCTGCTTTGCCGCTCTTATATCGTGCTCACTTGCTTTCACATAAGTCCCCATGAAATTTAAAGCAATAGAGAGACTGTTTGCAGTCTATTTTGAATTTTGCAAATAAACAACCTTCTAGTGTTCTTTAAATTTTACTTGTAAGGGAATGCCTATGATAATTTTACCCACAAACCATCTCCCCCTAAAAGTAGAGATAAACCTGCTCGGTTTTTAGCAAATTCCAAAAGTAGAGACACCTGAAAGTAGGAGTCAAAAATTTGACAAATCACACATGTATTGGCAATTTGTTGGGGAAGTCTGACAAAAACTGGGTAGACTAGTCTATACAGGGACTTACGGACTACTAAGGGGGGGGGGAATAGATGGATCAAGTCTCATAAGAGCTAGAGAATGAGGAATATATTGACTTAACTGGTTTCCACACCCCAAGTATGAACAGCCCGGGGGGGTGCAGGCAACCCAAGAAGTTTTGTTTTGGGGCCCCGGCCCCCAGACCATCTCAAGAAAAGACATACTAATTGACTTTTATTCATAAATTAACTTGCATGTTGGCTCATGATCAATTAAATAAAGGGATGTTTTTTGGCTCTCACTTTTATAGCGTTTACAGGCCAGTCCAGTCTAAACCCCTTACCCCCCAAAATCCCCCCTGTTATTCCACGCATCATCACAAACCACACTCCCCTTATGCATACACCAACGAAAACATGCCATTTAGGGGGGTAGGTTGGTTAAGTCTGCATTTGGGGGAGCCTAGTAGCTAATCAGGCCTGAGCTTATCCTGGTTTCCATAGCATGAAGTGCTACTCCCCACTGATGGGATGCTAATCCATCACAGGGTTACCCCCAGCATTAAATTCCCCAGTACCCATTTATACACCTGGGTGAAGAAATTCAATATGATTTAATAAAGTGTCTTGCCCAAGAACAAAACGTATTGCCCTGGCCGGGGCTCAAACCTGGACTGCTCAATCTGGATTAAGCACACTAACCATGAGACCACCTCACCTCTCATGGGGGGGGGGGGGGGAGGGGTTTGGAATACTCCTTGTTGCCTTATCTTACACACCACATTCCACAAGAGATACTTGAGGCCCAGGGGGGTACTCCGGCTTGTAAATGACGGGGATGATCGAATGGAGGCAAAACTAAGGACCTCAAAAATCAAGTCTTCCGACATTACCCAAAAAAATCCCATACCATAAATACGCCAAGGCACTTTAGTTCGTTTTTAATATCCAAAAATATCCCCTTTTTAAAGTGTATATGACATGAAAAATATTTTCTGCTTATTTGAAAGGCCTTTCGAAATACAGAAGAATGGCGTTTTTCTTTTCGATATATATTTTTTCGTATCAGAGATATTGACGTTTTTGTATTATGCAAATTAGTTCAGTGATGACGTCAGAAGATTTGACTCTAAAAATGGTAAAATACTGAATAAACAATATCTCTAAAACTATTAAAGCAGTGTTCTTGGAACTTGGCACCACAAATGTGCATCACAAAAGGAACAAAATGACACCCTTAGTATTGTTGCCATAGCAACTCTTTCAGCTCCAGTCTCTCTGTCAAAAAGACAAATATCCCCATATCTGACCTCTAAAGTGAGACAAAGGGTCCTGCTTAGAACAGACATAGTTCCCATATTGCCTTAATTCCCACCATTGGTTTGGCTGCGCTAGATGGTTCTTGGTTTAAGACAAAAACTGGGAATTTCAGTTTTTATTGAGACAGCACCAGCGGCAAAACTGTTGTCATGGCAACAGCCCTAAGAGTAACATTTTGTTTCTTTTGTGATGCACATTTGTGGTGCCAAGTTCCAAGAACACTGCTTTAATAGTTTTAGAGATATTGTTTATTCAGTATTTTACCATTTTTAGAGTCAAATCTTGTGACGTCATCACTGATCTAATTTGCATAATACAAAAACGTCAATATCTCTGAAACGAAAAAAGATATTTCGAAAAGAAAAACGCCATTCTTCTGTATTTCGAAAGGCCTTTCAAATTAGCAGAAAATATTTTTCATGTCATATACACTTTAAATCAAGTCACCCAAAAAAATACTTGCCAAATTTTCCAACCCAAAAAAATCCCGGAATCGAAAATTTCAAACCCAAAAAAATCCTTCGATCATCCCCAGACGACGTTCGAATAGTATCCCATGGTGCAATTCTCCGCGCACTTCACGCAATATCGAAGTTATGGCGGATTCCACCGTAAAATAACGCCGCTTTCTCTACGGCACATTTCGTATATTTTTGTTCCAGTCAAAAGCAAGAAAATTGTATTATTTTGTTGTTTGTCATACTTTCATTGATTTGCAATTGTCCTATGACCATGGTTTGTAAAAAAACGTCCTTTATTTTGATTATTTTGATTAGCTTTCCTTCACAAAATGTTCACTGACCCGCGACGAGGTCATAAATATTCACGATTCTTCGGATAAAAAGCAGGTTTCTACTAAATATGGGTCTCACACTAGCATAATAAAGGCCGTATTATTGTACTTGCAAAGAAGTACCCAGAAGTACCCGCATCTTAATGACTTTTTCAGCAATCAAAGATGACTGAAATTTCGATCGAAAACCAGCGCCGCGTGCTGCGAAGCATGTGTGATGTCTGTTTCAGGTAACAATCGCTGGGTTTCGTGAGTGCTTTGTCCTGCTTTGTCATCATTGCCATTTATATTTACACTCAAAATGACTAATTTCGAAAGTTATCTTATAACTGTACTCTTCAAAATAGTGAAATGCTTACAACTGGTGAAAAATAACCGTAATAATAAGCTCAAATATGTATTCACAGATTATGTAAACAATGCCGAATGAGCCCGCCGGCTGCGAAGCAGACGGACTAGTGATCGATAGAGATGTAAGAAGAAATGTAAGAAAACCGATTCAGATCAGCACAGGACTTCTTTATTACCACTCCAGCAACAAATAGCTCATCTATACCCGAATTTTTGACTGTCACAGGAACGAGAGCTCTTCGACGTTCGTCCAATTGTTCGATAACACTAACATGTATCTCTCTGCGAAACACAGGTAAATCCCTTCAGTGTGACACTGAAATTCTACTTTGAAACGCAGTGAACGTAGAATAAGTCGTTGAAACACGCCATGGCGAACGCTTCTTCGCACTTCGCGAGAGCTGAACAATACTGATTAGGTCACGTACGCAGTGATAATATAAGATGAAACGAAATGCATCATGGGATACTATTCGAATGTCGTCTGGATCATCCCTGTCATTTACAAGCCGGAGTACCCCCCCCCCCCTGGGACTTGAGGACTTTTTTTTAGAACTGGAGTCTTATCCCTCATGACAAACACTTTGAAGGTAGAGAAAGACATTTTGCTTACCAATTCCACTGTCAGAAAGACTGCAGTCTGGTGTTAAAATTAGTTTCTCATCATCTTCTAAGACAATGACTGGATTACTTGTCTACAAAATATAAAAAGGAAAATAAAGAACTTTACTTCACATTTGTAATAAAAAAGTGCTCATTTTAAATATCTGTGATGCTATAAAATGGAAGCTCTACAACTCTCACCTTTGCACCATGTGCTTTATGCTGAATTTTCATTGTGTCTGGAAAATTTGCAAATAAACACAGAATGATTCCATCGTTTATATGTATGTATAAAACATATTGGCCCGATTTATACTAGAGATGGATGATCCGTCCAGACGAATTTGCATTTTAATTAGGCGAGCATCTTTTAGTTTGTGCAATAATTCGTCTGTCATGGTCTGCGTATAAATATGGGCAAACAGATGGATCATCCATCCAGACCAACTATCTAAATAATTCGTCTGCCAAGATGAATTATGAAGAAAGTTGGTCTGGACCGATAATCCGTCTGTTTGCCCTATTTATACACAGACAAATTATTGCACAAACTTAAAAATTCTCACCTAATTAAAATGCAATTTCCTCTGGACGGATCATCAGTCTCTAGTATATATCGGGCCATTTTTATTTTAAAATTTCTAGAAAAGCACATTCATCTATCAAGACAAAAAATAGTTTGGCAAGATTTCCGCACAGCCCCATACATTAATTATGCATGCAATTTTCTGACTGACTCGTTCTTTTCATGATTGCTGTTTGTGTATAGTGATAGTATGAAGTAGTTGCATACATAATTAATGTATGGGGTGCGAAAATCTTTCCAATAATTTTACAACAAGAAGGATGTTCATCCACAAACCATAAGAGAAGTTTCTGAATGGAGGAGGTACATCAGGTCTTTTCTTAATCTCTGTAAAAAAATTGCTAAATTTAAGATACTCAAAAGACGTAGGTTCACAGGACGAAACGACAGGTATAAAATTTTTACCTGAAACTACAAAGTCCATAAAATGCTGAACTGTTTGCTCCAGCGGCACGTCCTTGAACACGACATATTTAATATTTCTGTATTCAAACGACCTTATCAGGCGTACAGTTAAAGTTTCTCCCGCAGTTTTGGCTGCTCTCTCTCCAGTTCCACTATCCATCGCCACAAAATCTCAAAAAAAGTTCAGCGAAGAAGGATACATTCGTTCTCTTCGTCCGCCATGTTGGGGCTAAGCGACCACGCACTTGAAAACCGCTGGACCAAGTTTAGGATTTGTTCCCAGAGGCGGGAAGAAAAGGACCCTGGGAGCGAGATTGAAGGTGGGTTGGAGAACCCCCTTTGGACCCCCATTTCATGTTAGCAAAACGCCTCAACTGCAGCATACTAATAGTGGTAACCTAATGGAGTATTTGACTGTTGTTTTACGCACGTATCAATGTTCAGCCGCCGAGGGGAGAGGCCGGGCCGTTTGAACTTAGCTGAGAATTTCTGTTCAAATGCCCAACCCCCATTTGCGGATGTTCAAAAGAGTCACTATAAAACTTCAATAAGATGTTGTAAGAAAGTCCATTAAAACGGTCAAAAGTCCCCACTAAGGGCAAACAATTGCTGTCAATTTCCCTGCCTATGCCCGGCCTCCCTCCACAGTGGCTTAACATTGATAGGTGCATAATATGCTGGCCTTGTTTCAGTTTTTTCATACCTTGCAAGCAGTTGGTTTCTCCTAAATTTATGTTTGGTGCAGAAGTAAAAAACAACTACTCGCAGGATAGTTTGTTCGACAAAACATTCCAACACATGCAAAGGTTGTCTAGCCTGCAGAACAAGCATGCAACTGTGTCAGCGTGGAACACGAGAAGCAGCGTGCATGCTAGGCATGCAAGCAAAAGTTCTTTGTGCTTGTCACGAGTTTCTCCCCAAGAGAAATTCTGCGTAGGAGGCTACATGCAAGCAGACATCTTTTGTTCCTTTCCTGTACTGGGTAAAGGAAAAGAAACAGAACATGTCCGCAGAAATAAAACATAGGCACGCTAAGCGTGCAGGAGTTATTTTTTCAATTTATGGGGTGGCTTGGGGTGAAACTGGGTGATTGTCCTGTTGGGATGGTTTATGCCATGGGTTGAGCTATTTGTGTATGGCGGCCCACGAAGTCACTTTTTGCACAAAATTTGCTTGCAAACAAAATAACTTTTACGTGCATTTTGATACATCAGAACTGTTTTACTCAATATGTAAATTTTCATCATTTAATTGAAAAACAAAAACTAATTCAATTATCAAAATGTCACAAAATGGCACGTTCTTATTCTGTTTAAGCGGTTATGGGCTGCGGTCACATCTACGACGTAACTAAAGTTTAACTATAGTTAGTCTCAAGTTACGTGACGTCATACCTAACTATAGTTAGTGCTTTCTGTCGTCTTTGCGGTCACACCAATGCAGTTAACTATAGTTAGTTCTGATTAGGTTGTGAATAATTTGGTATTTAAATTAGTTCATGACAGCCCTTGTTGTTTATTTGTGTCCAGTTGTTCCTCTATTTTTTTCTATTTTTGCACGGCATTTCGGCGTTGAAGAAAATAAAATGAAGTAAGGATGCTAGAAACCGAAGAATTCAAGCTTTATTTTTGCTAACATTGATGATATGTAATTTCTTGGCATGTTGTTTTTCTTGTTTTCCTTCCCTTGACGCTTTGTTTTGCATATTTATGTTCATGTCGCACGTGCGAAAAGAATTGTCGCATTCTGATTGGCTTTTCGTTTGTAAACTTAAGACTAACTCATGAACCTTGCTTGGGTATAACTATAGTTAGTGTGTATTGTTTTGGATCAGCGAGGCGTAAATTTTCTAACTATAGTTAGGGCGAACAGAGAAGCGGTCACATTAAAAATATAGCTAACTATAGTTAACGCCGTCCTAACTATAGTTAGTAGTCTAGATGTGATCGCAGCCATTTTGTTGCTAGCTTTGTTGCAACCGT
Source organism: Oculina patagonica (assembly GCF_052425735.1). Taxonomy (NCBI): domain Eukaryota; kingdom Metazoa; phylum Cnidaria; class Anthozoa; order Scleractinia; family Oculinidae; genus Oculina; species Oculina patagonica. Next base: position 3,742,472 of record NC_135764.1, read on the forward strand.
AACGTGTTACTTCTGTTTGTTACGGAATACTTTTGGCTATTTGCCAAACACTGAAACATGATATTGTTGTTTTTCTCACTTTTGTAACACGAGACCTCTGTTTTTTAAAAACGAACGTAACACGATACCCTTGTTTTTCTCGAAAAAGCCACGATTCCATATAGACATTGAACGAAAAGTACTATAATAAACGAAGTAATAAACGCATCAAATCAAAAACCACTTTCTTCGGGAAAGTTCTTTAAAGCGCAGTGCACCTGGAGTATTTGTTTTCTGTCAGAACTGTTCGACAAAGATTTTCGTTCATTCGCAACCTTAATTTCTATTCAACAAACAAGAACTAATTGAGTTATCGAATTGTCACGGAATGGCACGCTCTTATTCTGTTTTTAACTGCGCTGCGCAGTTCTTGCTCTGCACGGGGTTTATTATTAACTGCGCTGCGCAGTTCTTGCTCTGCACGGGGTTTATTAACTGCGCTGCGCAGTTCTTGCTCTGCACGCGGTTTATTAACTGCGCTGCGCAGTTCTTGCTCTGCACGGGGTTTATTAACTGCGCTGCGCAGTTCTTGCTCTGCACGTCCTTTTTTTTTTTTTTTTTTTTCTCAGTGACCAGACTGATGCCCCCGCTCGGCCAGGCGGCTCGGGTCACGCAATGTTTAAAAGCTTGAAAACACTTACCAATGGGAAATTTTCTAATGCTTTGGTCTTTATAAGCATGTTTAGCGTGAGATGTCCGATTTTAAAGCGTTTACTCAAAGAAAATACTAAATTTTCACGCTTTGAAAGAAATTTATATTTTAGTGGGCTAAAATCTGTAAATAAATACCATTACGTTGATGTCAAAGAATGTGCTGACATGACAAGTTTCACTTTCGATCGGCTAGACATCGAGTCACGTAATGTAAAGCGAATCCTTTGGTCTTTACTTAACAAATATATTGTGAAGTATTTCTCTCTTAAGCGTAATCTATTTTTTGGCTGTGCTATTGAAAGGATTTTAGAGATATAAAGAAAAATTCCCTTCACAAACTTGCCCTGACTTGTAACGCTTACGTCATTCGGCAGGCTAGGGAAATTCCCAATACCATTACGTTGTTGTCAAAGAATGTGCTGGCTAACATGACAACTCTCACTTTGACAACTTTGCGTATCCGCTGATCTTTTTCTCTTTTTTTGTCTTTACAAAGGCTGTTAAGTGTGAATTATTCGATTTTGAAGCGTTTGACTCATGGAAAATGATAAATTTCCACGCTTTCAAAGAGAAATATAATTCAGCGGGACAGAATCTGTGAATAAATACAATTATGTTGGTGTAAAAGAATGTGCTGACATGACAAGTTTCACTTTCGATCGGCTAGACCTCGAGTCACGTAATTTTTTAAAGCTATTATCAGCTACCTTTCAAATCTTTGCGAATCCTTTGGTCTTTACTTCAGAAATTCAGCATGAAGTATTTTGAAGCGTTAGAATCAAAGAAAATACTAAAATTTCATGCCTTAAAATAAAAATAAGCTTTAGCGGGCAAGAACTTACATTTATTTACATTACGTTTGTGTCCTGGAATGTGCTTGCGTTGGCAAGTTTCACTTTCACAAGGCTTTGATGACGATAGGCAAGAATCACGCAATGTTTTGAAAGCTTTAAATCTGCTACAAATGGGAACTAAACAAATCCTTTGGTCTTAAACTAGCATGTTAAGTGTGAAATATTCGACTTTTTAGAGTTATGTATTTTTGAAGCTGTGTCATCTAGAAGATTTCTGAAATCTGAAGGAAAAACCACTGAGACAAACATGTAAGGCTTACTTCATTGATAAAATTAGTTCCCCGGGGAATTCCCATTCAGCTAAAAACATCTCTAGTGTTCTTCTCAAATTTGATTTGATTATTTGCTTTAATATTCCATTTTCGGAGTGAGTTATTCAATCTTAAACGGAAATTCGATACAACACTGGATGCTGATTTAAAAGATTTTTTGGTTTCACGGATCAGGATCGTGGGAATTAAATTTGGCCAGCATTAGCATATAAGAAAAATAATTAATTGCGGATGGAACTAGTCAACCATGAAATGTCACACAAGGTGTTTTCTTTCCATTTTGTTTGTCAGTCGCGACACTTTTTGACGTGACGTGGGTAAAGGGAACGGAGTGGGGTGGGGTCATATTTTATTCCCCCCACATGGCTCCCCTAGGGTGGTCACGTGACCAGCGCAGTTTTAAGCTCTAAGAGCTTCTTGTTATTTTTCGTTTTGTCGGTGACCTGTACCAAACCTCCACTCGGTCAGGCTCATGTCACGCGATGTTTTGAAGCTACAAATCAGTAACAAATGGAAACATTTTCTTATTTTTTGCCTTTACAAAGAATGTTTAGTGTGAAATATTCGATTTTGAAGCGTTTTATTCAAAGGAAATTCTAAATTTTCATGCGTCGAAAGAAAAATATATTTCAGCGGGCCAGAATCGGTGAATAAATACCATTACGTTGCTGTAAAAGAATGTGCTGACATGACAAGTTTCACTTTCGATCGGCTAGACCTCGAGTCACGTAATTTTTCAAAGCTATTATCAGCTACCTTTCAAATCTTTGCGAAGCCATTAATCTTTACTTACAAAATTCAGTGTGAAGTATTTTGAAGCGTTTGAATCAAAGAGAATACTAAAATTTCACGCTTTAAAAAATACGCTTCAGCGGGCAAGAATTTACATTTTTTTACATTACGTTTGTGTCCTGGAATGTGCTGGCGTTAGCAAATTTTTACTTTCACAAGGCACTGATCGGCAAAAAATCACGCAATGCTCTGAAAGGTTTAAACCTGCTACAAACGGAAACTGAACAAATCCTCTGGTCTAAACTTAGCATGTTAAGTGTGAAATGTTCGACTTTTTAGCGTTATTTATTTTTGGAGCTGTGTCATCTATAGGATTTCTGAAATCTGATGGACAAACATGCCCTGACTTGCAAGGGTTACGTCATTGATAAATTAATTCCCCGGGGAATTGCCATTCAGCAAAACACAGGTCTAGTGTTCTTCTCAAATTTGATTTAATTATTTGCTCCAATATTCCATTTTCGGAGCTGGTTATTCAATCTTTAAACGGTAATTCAAGACAACACTGGATGCTGATTTAAATCAGGATCGTGGGAATTAAATTTGGTCACCATTAGCATATAAGAAAAATGTTTAATTTCGGATGGAACTAGTCAACCATGAAATGTCACGCAAGGTGTTTTCTTACCATCTTGTTTGTCAGTCGCAACATTGTTCGACGCAGGTAAAGGGGATACGGGGAGGGGGGTGCATTTTTCGTTCCTCCCACATGGCTCCCCTTATAAAGTGCTCACGAGACCAGCGCAGTTGTAAGCTCTAAGAGCTCTTGTTATTATTATTATTATTATTTTTTTTTTTCGTTTTGTCGGTGACCAGACCCAGACCTCCACTCGGTCGAGCTTGAAATCACGCGATGTTTAGAAGCTACAAATCAGAAACAAATGGAAATGTTTTCTCTTTTTTGTCTTTATAAAGTATGCTTAGTGTGAACTATTCGATTTTGAAGCGTTTGGTTCATGAAAAATACTAAATATCCACCTTTTCAAAGAGAAATATAATTTAGCGGGCCAGAATCTATGAATAAATACCATTACGATGGTGGAAAAGAATGTGCTGACATGACAAGTTTCAGTTTCGATCATCTAGACCTCGAGTCACGTAATGTTTTTAAGGTATTATCAGCTACTTTAATATCTTTGCAAATCCTTTGGTCTTTACTAAACAAATTTATTGCAAAGTATTTCTCTTTTAAGAGTAACACACATGTAAATTAGGAGTTGTGACACAAACCGTGACAACTCGCTCGGCTCGCCCAGGCTCGCCTCGCTCCTTGTCACAATTTGTGTCCACAACTCCTAATTTACATGTGTGTGCGGAACGCAAGACGCCTTTCTTACCCCTCTCGCGAAACGAGTTGCAAAAAAGGCGTTGGCGGCACCTCTAACGGCCCGCAGCAACAGAGAGCGCCACCTGTGTGCTATATTTATTTTTCAATTGAACAAATATTTTTCTTTAGTATATGCAACAGATGGCTGCCGCAAGATATTCGTCAGAAGTTTTGCAAGCTAAGATGGAGGAAAACCTCCGTGAATTTCAAAGAAACCCCCAAAGAAATTTGTCTTTTTCACTCGCCCACACCGATTTTAACGAATGGCTTAGAGTATGGAAAATGGACATACCCGAAACTGACACAAACAACAAAGATCTTTTAATTTTTGCAAAAAAACACAAAAAAAAGTTTTATGATCTTTTGGAAAGCGAAATTGATGACTTACGAAGCTTAAAAGCAAGCTTTGGACTTGAAGTTAAATTTTCGATACAAAGAGACGGAGTTACGCAATACATGAACCACTATTTCAGTGAAAGAGAACCGCACGTGTTTTCAAAAAACACCAAAGAAGAAATCGAAAAAGAGTTTGTCAGATTTATCGAAAAAGCAAAGGGAGAAATTGAGGCTTGGTCAGAGAAGGGCTCGGGGTGGAAAATTGAAAGAATAGAAATGGCGTATATCAATGTCGCGCGTTATCAGCCATTGAGAGGGGGGAGTTATCTGCCTTTACCACCAAAATTGGCAAACAAAAAAGCAGTTATTAACGTGCAAAACAGGGATAACGAATGTTTGAAATGGGCTTTGAGAGCTGCATTATTTCCGCCAAGAGATGGGAAAAATCCGCAAAGAACAAGCAGATACCCAGTTGACGACGGAATAAACTACAATGGAATCGATTTTCCAACGCCTCTAAAGCAGATTGACAGGCTTGAGGCGCAAAACAACAACCTTGCAATAAATGTGTTTGGATGGGAAGACGACTGTGTGATACCTCTCAGAACAAGCAAAAAAGAAAATAGCATTTCCCGTATAAACCTTATGTTAATTGAGTCAGGATTAATTCAGCACTACTGTTTTGTAAAAAGAGTAAGCGCTCTGCTTTACGATCAGACTAAATCACACAACAAAAAACACTTTTGCATGATGTGCTTGACCGGTTTTACAAGAGCAGACTTGCTCGAAAAGCACGAAAAATATTGCAATGGAGTTAACGGCAGGCCAACAAGAATCGAAATGCCGGAAGAGGGGAAAAACACTCTTTCTTTTAAAAACTATCAAAAACAAATGAAAGCGCCTTTTGTAATTTACGCCGACTTTGAGGCATTGTTAAGAAAGATGCAAGGATGTAAACGCGAAACGCCCGAGGACAGCCAGAAGAGAAAAGAAAAAGGAGAAGAACTAGAAGACTTGAAGAAAAAAAGCTACACAGAAAAGACAGAACAGCACGAAGCATGTGGATTTGCTTACACAGTTGTAAGGAGCGACGGCAAACACGAAAAACCTTACGTTTACAGGGGTGAAAACGCCGTTGAAGTGTTTTTGAACTGCCTTTTAAGTGAAGAGAAAAAAATAAGATTTGAATTGTCAAAGCAAAAACCCCTTGTGATGACTTCGGAAGACTGGGAAAAATTCAAAAATGCAACCGATTGCCACATTTGCGAAAAAACGCTGATGAAACAAAACTTTTTAGACTCGTTGCCGGTTTGGATTGGGTATTATGGTGAACTTAATTACTTTGGGCAGCTTCACAAAAAATGTTATTACAGCACGAAAAAAGCGGAGCAAAGCCTTGGTACCGAACACCACTATGAGCTAAAAAAGCTGACACAAAACACACACATAGTGGCCGCAAAAAACCAAAAAAAATGTTTGAAGTGCCACAAGCCGCTTATCCAGCCGAACTACAAAGATGTGGTAAAGGACCACTGCCACATAACAGGGAAGTTTCGAGGAGCCGCGCACAACATTTGTAACTTGATGATGAGAATAAATCCAAAAAATGTCCAAATACCAGTTGTATTTCACAACCTAAGGGGCTATGATGCGCACCATTTAATGCAGGCAATGTCAAAGATTTCAAAAGAGGCACAGAAAGAGGTAAAATGTGTCGCAAACAACATGGAAAAATACATCACATTTTCATTTGGCGGACTGCGTTTTATTGACAGCTTAAACTTTCTTCAAGGAAGTCTTGATTCACTTGTAACAGCGACACCGAAGGAGTCATTAAATATAACAAAATCTATTTCAACACAGTCTGATGAAAGTTTTGAACTTCTTTGCAAAAAGGGAATCTATCCTTACGAATACATGGACTCATGGGAAAGATTTAGCGAAACAAGTTTGCCTGAAAAAGAAAAGTTTTACAGCAAACTTAATGATGAGAACATAACGGATGAAGAGTACAAACACGCGCAAAACGTGTGGGAAACCTTTGGCTGCCAGACCCTGGGCGACTACCACGATTTGTACGTTAAGACAGACGTTTCTCTGTTGGCTGACGTTTTTGAAAACTTCCGAAAAATCTGTCTTGAGAAGTACGGGTTAGATCCCGCGAATTATTACACGACGCCAGGCCTTTCTTGGGACGCACTTTTGAAAAAGACAGGCGTGGAGCTTGAGTTACTTACGGACTATGAAATGCATCTTTTTGTTGAAAGGGGATTAAGAGGCGGAATTTCGATGGTAAGCAAAAGATATGCAAAGGCGAACAACCCTTATGTTGAGGGATTTGACCCGAGCCAGCCAAAAAAATACATAATGTACCTCGATGCGAATAACCTTTACGGGTGGGCAATGAGCAAGCCGCTCCCAAAAAGTGGTTTTAGATGGAAAAAGGTTATGCCGACAGAAAAAGAAATAATGACAAAAAAAGAGTTTGCAAAAGCTGGATGGATTTTAGAGGTGGACTTAGAATACCCGAAAGAGCTGCATGACGCCCAAAACAGCTATCCATTAGCGCCAGAGAAAAAGAAAATAAACAAAGAAATGTTTTCACCTTACCAAAAGAAAATAATAAAAAATCTTGATTTAAAACTGCCAGAAAGCGAAAAGCTTGTATTGACTCTCGAAGACAAAACTAATTACGTCGTGCATTACCGAAACTTGCAGTTTTATTTAAAACAAGGAATGAAACTTAAAAAAGTGCACAGGGTCTTAGAGTTTGAACAGGAATGCTGGATGGAGCCCTACATCCGGATGAACACAGAATTCAGAAAAAAAGCAAAGAACGACTTTGAAAAGAACTTTTACAAGCTAATGAATAACTCGGTTTTTGGAAAAACAATGGAAAACCTGAGAAACCGTGTAGACATAAGAATAGCGCGAAGCGACGAAACAAAGAAAATAAGAAAATTAGTTGCAAGCCCATTGTATTCAAGGCATGTAATGTTTTCAAACGATCTAGTTGGAATAGACATGCGAAAAAGCAGGCTTTTTCTTAATAAACCGGTCTACACAGGCATGACCATCCTTGACGTAAGCAAGCTATGCATGTATGACTTCTTTTACAACCATCTGAAAAAGGAGTACGGAGAGCGTTGCGAGCTTTTGTATACAGACACAGACAGCCTTTTGCTTGAGATAGAAACAGAAGACGTTTACGCGGACATGGCAAAAAACATTGACAAGTACGACACAAGCGACTACCCAAAAGAGCATTCACTTCATTCAAACGAAAACAAAAAGGTGTTGGGAAAAATGAAAGACGAATGCGCAGGAAAACTAATTTCAGAGTGTGTTTGTTTGAGGCCAAAAATGTATTCAATAATGACAGAAGACAAAAAAAATATAAAAAAAGCAAAGGGGGTAAAAGAGTGTGTGACAAAGAATAAGATAGATCATGAAAACTTCAAAGATACACTTTTTCAAAACAAGGAAAGCTTTCACGAAATGCACATGCTAAGAAGCTATGCCCACGAGATGTATTCAATAGTGGTAAACAAAAAATCGCTGTCGCCTTTTGACTCAAAGCGATGGATAGCGGATGATGGGATACATACAAATGCTTACGGGTATAAGTTTTGCGAAACAAAGCCTACATAAACATAACTTTTAGAGCTTTTCTGAGCCCAAGGGGCTCAAGCACTAAGTGCTTGGTGGTAACTGTGTATTTGGAGGAATAACAAGCAATTCTTCACGCACGAAGCCGCGCTTTGGACCATCGTGCAAGTAATAAAGCACTGGCTGATTAGGTTTAGTAACAGACCTTTCAATGCTGTAGACTTTTAATGACCAAATCGGATCTGTAGCCCTTTTTACGCCGCCTTCCAGCTCGCCAGGTTGGTAGAGGAAGCGCACATTAACGAGAGAGGGGAGTTTTTTTCTTTCTTGCCAACAGGTCTTGTATATTTTGAGGACGGTTTTGACGAAACAGCCTTTTCTTTGATTGCAGCAGCAGGTTTCTTACCAGTAAGACTGGTTACTTCGTTGTTTAGAGCGGCAACAACTTCGGGTAGCCTTTTTACCCACGCTGTCGACCGCTGGCCAGATGGCAGGTTCATCTCGACACCGTACTGATAACCAAACAGGCGCCCTGCCAGTGTTTGATTAAAACGTTCAACAATAGCTTGATCTCTGTGAATGTTAACACGCCCGCGTCTAATATAGGTTTTGTGATTTTCCATTTCTTTAGTAACAGATCCCATGAATTCGCGACCAGGGTCAACTTGCAGCATCTGTGGCCATTTTAGTGCACTTCGCCTGTAAATTGTCTGAAAACCTTTTGCAACCTCAGTTGAATCTTTGGAGGTCAAAGGCTCGGCCTCTTTGAAACGGCTGGCAACGTCAACAACAGTCAGCGCGTATTTGTAAACTTTTCGCCCTCGCGGCAGTTTGTCGTGTGGCAGAAAAAGAAGGTCCGCCTGGTGGACCGCGTTTGGAGAAGAAACATCGAATTTTGGGCGAGGAACGTATCGTGGTGCCGGAAGGTAGATCTGCCAAAGGGCCTGCTTAACTAGCCACTTTTTTGCGGCATCTTCGGAAACCTTGGCCGCCTCGGCTAATTTTTTTATCGCAGCAATTCCCTTCCAATAGCCCTGGGGGCTATAGTAGACTTTCGAGATTTTCTTCGAAAAGTTTTGCTCCGCAAAAATCTTTGCATCCATGCGTATACAAGAAAAAAAAGAAACGTTTAAAGAAACCGAAAGGCAGCGTACCCAAGAGCAAGAGCGCCTGCGCCAACGAACATAAGTTCACCTTGTTTCTGCTGCTCGCTTGGCTGATAGAAATCAGAGAACTTGGGTTCTTTCGGAGGAATCATTTGTTTGTCAGGATGTGCCTGGTTGTAGAGTTTGAAAGCGTAGTCTGTGTTCGTAAAGTTTTGTTTCGCTTGCTGTTTGATCTCATTGTTGGTTTCGATCCAGTCGAGAAGCTTCGTGCGGTCGCGAGAGTACTTCGCGTAAGCTGCCTGGTAAGCCTCGAGAGCTTTGTCGTGTCTTTCTTTTTCTTTCAAAGCGGCGTCATCTCCGCCACCCAAAGCTCGAGCAAGATAGTTGCCGCCAATGAAAGCAGCAGCGTTCAAGATAGCTCCGCCAGCCATAATCGCTACGCTTGCCATTGTGTGTTTTTGTTCTTATACTAAGATATTTTTTTTTAATTGGTGGGGAGAATTTTCTGGTCCTCGAGATACTGTTTAAGTGCAACGCTGCCAGCCATGACGGCTGTGAACTTTACATAGTTCATAAAACTGCTGCTTGGGTCGGATGTGAAGTTTTCTTTTACAACTTTTTTGGCAGCCCAGCCGATTCCGGCGGCGAGACCTGTAATGGTGGCGGCATCCATGAGCGTTTTCACGAGTTTGTTGTCGGACATGGCGGTTCAGTATAAAATAATAAAAAATATTCAATTGAAAAATTTTTTTGTTTATTCTTCACCGTTTTGCGAAGCAAAGTTTGCAACTTCTTCACCAGATTCAACTTCTTTTGTTTTTTTTATACCTCTTTTAAAAATTGTATCCTCATCCTTTTGCACCCGAATAGCGGTTTTAACGCAAGTTTTGGAAAATTCAAACCAAAGTAATGCAATACCAGCCATAGCTGCACCTTTAACAAGGTTGTCAAGAATAAAACCAAGGGACATTGTCGGTATAATAAATGAAAAATAAATGTTCAAAAGAAATTTTTTAATCCATCGGACGGATTCCTCTTTGTTTGCGAGGTCTAATGGCATTTTGGATTGTCGAAGGCGTGTCTGAAGAACGCGTTGCAACCCTTCCAATACTTTCTGCTGTAACGCGCAAAGCGCGGGGTTCCTCTGGGACCCCTGGTGTGTCATCAGTTATAAGAGTTGGCGGAGCTTTAAATGTTGGACTTCTTTTTTCGTTTATAAAGCCTTTTATGTCTTCGCGTTTCACATAAGTTGTAACGATTGCACCGCCGATACCAAGCAAAGATATCCATTGATTTGTGGTGAGACCGCTTGATTGCGGCTGAGCCTCGGGCGGAGCTGGTTCCGTTACGGCCGGTGGTGTTGCATTTCGCTTTGCAGCAGCAGATTTCTTTTCCTTTTCTTTTGCAATTATTGCAGCAGCCTCGACAGCAGCTTTTTTCTGTGCTTCACGAGCCTGTTTTGTTTTTTCAGCTGCAAGCTTGCCAGCAGCAACTCGCTTTGGATTTTTGGCAGGCTTTGTTGCTGGAGTTGTTGAAGTAACTTGTTTCTGTTCTTCTTGAGCGATCGGAGTTGGTTCGAGCTCGGCCATATTATAATAAAAAAAAATAATATTTAAATAGAAAATTGCTCAGCAAGATTTTTTGCTAAGCAATTGCTAAGCATTGTTCAGTAATTACTTAGCATTTTCTTAGCATTGCTCAGAAAAATCTTCAGTAGTGTTTGTGTCCGCATGCTTTGGTTTCGCACAGCGAAGTGTGCGACTTTGTAGGAACCCCTTGGGCGTCTTTGACGCGGGGTCCCCGCGCCAGGCGCGGCTTCGTTTAAATCAATGTGCTTTGTTGTGATGAGCGCAGCATTTGCAACGGCAAGAAAGCGGCCGCATTTCAAAGCCAGACCGCCTGCCAAAGTGGACAGCTCTTTGCTGATGATGTAGTCGTTTTTGAGTTCCTTCTGATAATCATTGACGTCCTTGATATTTACGGCCATACCAACGACTTTAGTAACAAGAAAAATAAAGCTGTCAATCAAGCTGTCGGTTGTTTTGGATCCAACGTATGCCTCATATCTCTTTAAGTACTTTTCAACTTCTTTATCTGTCAAGCGCTTCACCTGCTCGTGTGTCAGTTGCACACCGATTGCTTCTTTGGCTTTTCCTGTTGAAACAAGGATTGCAAGCTGTTCACGCAAAGCAGGAATGTCAGGGCCTTGAATGAGTGCCATAGCGCTTTCTGTACTTTCTGGTTCAGCTCCTAGCAGTTCCATTACGGAAGCTAATTCTTGTTCACTTGCAGCGCCCTTGACGCTCTCGGGAGGAGAAGTTGCGAACGGGTCAGCCATTTATTACTCTAAAAAATATGTTCAATAAGAAAATTTTGTGCCGTAAGGGTGGCGATGAGAAATGACAAGATGCGAAAACTTATTTTTTTTTAGCTTTAAAATGATTTCTTTGTAATCCTCATGGGCAAGTTCGCCAGCGTAATCCTCAAAGATTGCCTTCGTGGTCTTGGCAGAGGGGGTGTAAAAGAAAACGATTGCCGCAACATTTTCGCGGAATGAGGATGTTATGCTTGTCAATTTTTGAGTTAACACCCATATGCTCAAGCCTGCGTGGCGAGCAGAGAAAGCAAGATTCACCAACTCCCCTGTTCTTCCTTTTACATCTTTCGAAGCAGCACAGTCGTCGAGGATGATAAGCGTGTTCGTACCCTCAAAAAGAAATCTTGAAAGCCTTAACCAAGATTCCACCTCGTGCTGCTCGCAAATGAAAACAAAAAATCGAATATCTTCCTCAGCAAAGCGATAATAAGTCTTGTTGTGCTCGAAAGTCGGGCAGATGAGCACGATGTAGTCAAACTTGCCTCGGAAAGGGCCACAAAGCTGATTGACCACGTATCTTGTTTTTCCTGAGTTCGTTGGTCCCACAATGAGGGCGTTGAAGGGTATATTGGCAGGATCCATCTTCGTTCGTATATGTACCTAAGGTACACTTTTTCAAAGAAAAAATTATAAAAGCACAGATTCTAACTGCCTGCCAAGTATATTCATTTGGGCGTCGCTGATTACGTAAATGTGGCAGTTCAAATTACCTGAGCCGCTTGCTTTCCTCTCTAGCTCAAGCTGGACACCGTCCTTTGTGTTCACAAGGCGCGTGCCGCTTCCGTGCATCGAGTGGTCAGCCATGGAACGCAGATCAATAAGAAGGCCAAACTTGTCTTCTGTGTAAAACTTTTGCAGAGTCATGTGCTGCGTTTTATTTTTTTCTTTCATGTAGAATCTTTTAACTTCTCCCCAAATGTCCATTCCTTCGATGCCGTTGTTGTACAGCATGTTTGGCGAGCCGTTGACAGTGATGCTTACTTTTGTAAGGTCCGGGTTAATGTACTTTTCCGAGCTCCTTGCACCTTTGTTATATTGCTCAATAAATAGGAGCAAGATACCTTTCATGGACCTCCTCTGCGGGTTGACCCTTAGATTCAGACGTGTGTCGGAGCCTTTTGCAAAAGTCACCACTTTAACACGCTGGATGTGGTCGTAAGCGAACTCTTTGCCGCCCGAATAAGCGCTGAACGCTTCATCTGCAATTTCCTCGCTTCTTATCATCTCGTACTCCAGCTGGATGTTTGTCAACTTGTATTTTAGTTTTGTTGTATCTGAGCCTCTGACCACATGTTCGGCTGCCGCGAGCTTCAGTTCGAACACAAGATCGTTGTATAGTGCCTGAGGATAAAATGCCCCATGGTCAGTTAAAATCTGGTGATCCAGGCGGATGCGGTATTTATTTCCATATATCTCATTCAGCTTTTTTTCTGCGTCCACACCTGAAGTTTTCTTATCGCCAGCATTTGAGCGAATTTTGTTAAGGTCCTCGCTCTGAATGCCCTCTGGCACCCTGTCGTCGCGCTCCTCCTGCGAAAGGAAAAAATCCTCAAATATTTTGTAGATGTCATAGCCAACCGTGTCCTGCACGACGGTGCCTTCGTACTTTACAACAAAATCGTCGACCAGAGCTCGGCTGACGTTGTCAACCAGAAAGTTGTTGGCATGGCCTCCGCTCAAGTCGATGTTGAAGCGCAGCGCCAGCGAGCCGGGCACAATGACCTCGTTTTCGTTCAGCTTGGGCACTGAAACATACAACGTTTCCTCTGGATTGGCTTCTGTGCGGTCAAAAGTGATTCGTTTTACAGCGCGCTCGGCTTTCAGTGCGCCGAGTATTTTCTCTGTGCGTCCCGGTCGAAGGTTTTCTTGAACAGCAGCCATCTCTCGATTGGTTTTATTGTTAAATTGAAAAGTTTAATTTGAAAATATATATAAATTACGTGATGGCGGAAGGTGGTGGTGAGTTTGGATACGAGGACCATGATTTGGACCGAGATCTTGACCACAACAGTGATAACGATGATGAAGAGGAACAAGAGGTCGACACAACCCGACCATTTCAGCCCGGGGAGGCATCCACACCCTACCATGGGGGTGAACAACATGAAATGCAAACGATGCAGCACGAACAGAGCGGGCTGCCAGACACATCCTACGAAGAAACACCTTTTTTGGGAAGCTTTATTCATCAAGATGACAAACCGGCAATGATTGACAGAGCTAAAGATTTTATCAAAAGAAAATTCCCCAAAGTGAACTTCGCAAAATTAGGCCCAATAGGTTTTAGCAAAAAGAGTGGCAATGAAACTACAATTGTATCCTTTGGATCAAAAGGTGGCGAGACCGAAATTTTCAAAAAAGACGGAACTGGCCTTCTCAAAAAATTCACAAACAAGTTTAAAGCCCCCCTTGGGCCAGAAGCGGAATCTCTGATTGCTCAAGACAATGAAGAAATAAGAGAAATGAGACCAAGATTAAGAGAAGCTGAAAGTCAAATACAACAGGCAGAAACAATTGACATGCAGAAAGAAAAAGCCACCCAAGAAGTAGAAGATTTCAGAATAAGAATCGAGCAAATAGATGCCAAGATGGAACAACTTGGGTCAAATGTTGAAAATGAATCAGAATTGCGCAGACTTAAGCAACTGAAAAAAAATCTTGAAAAGGATTTTGAAAACAAAAAAAAAGAAGTTGCTGCTCTTGAAAAACAAGCTAAGCAGAAGGCAGAAGAACAAACACGAGTCGACCAACTAAGGGCAAGCCTCGCTGCCATAGAGAGCAGAAGAAACACTTTGCAAGAAAGGCTCAACGACACAAGAGCGTTGGATGATCTAAAAGAGAAAGAAGCCGAGCTGAAGCAACAAAACGAGGAAGATCAAGCTGTTATAGAGGATGAGAATGCCTCCCCCACTGACAAACAAGCCGCGGAAGAAAGAGTTGCGGAAAGAACCGAGGAGCTCGGGCGTTTACAAACGCAGATTGCAGAAAGAGAAAGGGCGCTTCCACTTCGTGAGAGGATCAAAGAGATCTTCAAAAAACATGGCGTGACATTAACAGCAATACTTCTGGCTGCTGGTGTCACGATTGGTTCTGTTATTGGAGCCATTACAAACGCGTTGAAGGCAACCGGCAAAGCGTTGGGGAAAGGCCTAAGTGATATTGGCTCAAAGGTAGCATCAGCTCTGCCTGGTCTCATTGGCTCGATTGCGAAATTTCTTTTCAAAACCGCTGGTCAAGTAATTGGATTTCTTGCAGAGCACACCTGGCTGCTTATCCTTGCTGTGGTTGCTTTTCTTGTTGAAAAATACATCAAAAAGAGACGTTAGCGCATAAGGGTGTAGAGCAAAGCTGCTGCTCCAACCGCGCCAACAGCGACAGTTGCTTTGTTTATTTCGTGTGAATCATTGGCTACGGCCTTCGTAGCTTTAGCGCTTTGCGCGTTGCCGTCCTTTGGACGGGGACCGTAAAGGTCCCTAGCTGGTGTTTCAGCAGCGCTTGCGGCGGGTGTCCAATTTTTTTTTGCTGTGGCGCTCTTGTGTATAGGATTTGAAGGGTGGCTGTTTGGTGGGTTGATTTTTGATTTTCCTCCCGCCATCAGTTTAAGAGCTGCTTTTTTTGTAGCTTTATTAACCTCATCATTCACTCCTAATTTCATCCCAACAACAGCCTGCTTAAGCTGGTTATTGTAGCCAACAACGCTTTCTGTGTTTATCACCATTCGAGCGGGCATCAGCCAGGCACCTGGGCAGACTGCAAGGTTAAGCCGAACCTTAGCTTCGTCGATGGCTAATTGGTATCTTTGGACCGACTTTGCCAGATCAGGTTGCCTTATAGCGTCTTCAACCAACACGAGGAACTCACTTTGCGCTTCCTTTGCACGGCCGCCTGTTCCAAGTATGCTACTTCGAACGTTGACCTGCGAACCGAGAATACAGTAGACAAAAGCCTCTATCGACTGGTTTACTCTCGACAAACCTGCCTGAGTAAGCCCTTCAGTGCCGTTAGGACAAAACCAGTCTGCCTGTGCATATGCAGCGTCGTCTGGCTCGATGTATTGAATCAAGTTACCTTTGCTTGCAGCTCCCCCTTCGTCCGAAAATTTATCGTAATCGGGGTATTTTGCTCCAGTTTTGTTTGGTCCAATGTTAGTAATCCAGATATAAACGTTACCAAGTCCGTGGTTTGCGCCTGTTGTGAAACGGAAATCGCTTGACGGGTCGACACCGAACTCAGCGCATATTCTTTTGTAAGAAGCCACGTCGTACTTGTTGTCGAACTGGCTAAAAGTGGGGTCGCCTGGCAAGGCGCTTACGCTCTGAATTCCCCCCATCTGAAACAATATTCGCCTTATCGTGAAATAAACGTGAAAAAGATAAAAATTACGCACAATCGGTGGCAAGCTAAGAGCTGAGTGCTCTTCATCGAAAATATCTCGACTTATACCGCAGCCTGTTGTCGCGCACCATACCGCAAAGTTAAGTTGCTGTGGCCAATAGCCCATATTTTGGCTAGCAAGCCACCTTTTTGACTCTTTTCCTGATGTATGCTTCAGTTTTGTTTTTTGAAAAATCTCTCTTAATTTCGTTGTGAAATATTGGTCTGGTGTGACGTAGATGTTGATTTTGCTGTTAAATATTTTTTTCAAACTCGGTGCGGCTTCGTGAAATCCAACCGCGGGAATTGGCAAAGATGAGCCTTTTGCGCCGCTTGGTGACAGCTGTTGTGGAAAACCGCCTGAAATTTGATTCACCCCCAGTGCTTTTTTCATCTCTGGGCTCCAATATTTGCTGTCAGAGCCAAAAACATTTATCAAATGGCCTTGCCCTGCCTTGTAATAAATGTCTGCCGTTGCTGCGTGGTTGTACGCGAACTCAACCTGTGCAACAAATTTTGTTCGGTCAGCGTTTGGATATTTTGCAAGAAAAGGTTTCCATGCATTGTCTTTTGCCGCTTTAGAAATTGTAGTTGCTTCTGGGGTTTTCATCCACTTCATAAAACCTCTTGTTTTTGCATCCATGGTCCTCTTTTATATTAAACATTTTTTATTTTTATTTAATATAAAAATGGTTGTGCTGACTGTTACCACAAAAGAAAATCCGAACACTGTTTATTTTGACCAGCCTATTCCAAAACCAAGCTATATCCGGCTTTTAAGTTGTTCTCTTTACAACAGCTGGAATAGTTTGGAAAAGGATGGAATAGTTTTTTATAAACAAGTGAACAAGGAAGAGAAGGCGCGTTATATACGGCAAGGAAACTTCTCACTCGATGACATTGGGAGTATTTTTGAAAAAGGATTTCCAGAGAAAAACATGTTTTCTGTAACAAAAGGCATTGCAGGTCGTTCATTGATAATAAAAGCAAAAGAGCCCAATTTAAAAGCTTTTGGACTGAACGAAAGTCTTATTAAGTTCTTTAATTTGCCTGGGTTTGAGAATTACGCAAGTATTGAAAAGGAATTTTTTGAAACAATTGAGGTAAATAATGTTTCAAATCCTAAAAATTACTTCATCAACTGTGACCTTATCGACAAGCAACAAAGCTTGCTAAATGGTAAGCCATCAAGCCTTTTAGCGTTTTTTGACATACGTGGAAAACCGTATGAAAAAGTTTATTACCAAAATACACATTTTAACGTCTTGCGCGACGTTTCTGCTGAAGAAAATGTATCATCTCTGACTCTTTCGATTAGAGATGAGAATGGAAAGCCATTCGATTTTAACGGCACAAATCTTACATATGAGTTGGAATTGAATTAAATTAAATACAAAAATAACTTTTATGTATACGAGACCATGTCATCTGCTAATGTTCTCCCGAGTGCCCCTGCTTATGGTGATCGCGAAGAAAACAGCGTAAAACAAACACTGTATCCCGCTTTGCCAAATCAACCAGAAAACTTTAGGTTAACAAAAATCAATCAAATTTGTTCAGAATTTGACAAAGAAGTTGCAAAATACCGAGCTGTTTTGAAAAAGTATAAAAAGGTGAAGTCTTTTTTTCATTATTCCGCAATTTCAATGGGTGGTTTGTCCAGTGTTCTCTCTGCTTCCAGCCTTGGAACAGCGGTAACAGTCGTTGGTTTGCCGGTAAGCGTTCCTCTCGCAGCATGTGCTGCAATTACAGGCGTTTTGTCAGCCGCTTTCACTGGAGCGAGCAAAAAACTTGAACCAAAAATTATGAAAAATAATGAAATTACTTCTCTTGCTGTTGCCAAACGGGAAACTGTCAATAGACTTGTTTCTGCCGCTCTCATTGACAATAAAGTTGATGACAAAGAGTTTCAAATTATTTTGGATGAATATTCTCGTTACATGGCCCTCAAAGAGACTGTTCGCATGCACCTTACAAAAAATTTAAGCCAAAAAAAGTCATCCCCACAGCCTGACATTGAGAAACTGAGACAGGAAATTCGACAAGAAGAATTAGATAGGTTAAAAAAAAGAATATCAGCAGAGTCGAAATCAGATTTGAGAAAATAAACACTGGATTTAATCTGAGTGTTCAGAAAAATAAAATTAATGCATGACACAAATCGTGACATTGTGTTACACACAGCGTGACATTGTGTGACACAGAGCGTGACAGTCACGCGTGACGTTGCGTGACAGGTCAAACGAAAGGGCAAAACCCTGGTCGGGGGGTGCTCGTTGGCTGTTTCTTGCCTAGCCCCGGCTAGGACTTTTTCCCCGCCGCTGACAAGGCGGCTGTCCCACATTTTTACCTCTGCCGAGGTTTGAAATCCCGAGGAATTTCTGAGCACCCCCACGTTATCAGTAGGGCCGAGGCGGGTTCACCCAGGGGTATCTCCCACTGAAAGGAGTCCCCCTATACCCCGTAATTCACCATCCGCACAAGCCATTATAACAGGATTCAAGTGGTTGGCCATCCACTACCTCCCTTGACTTCACCAGAATTTGTGAACTAACAAAAAGTTACGGCCGCGTTTACTTATATATAGTTCACTTTGTCACGTTTTTCACTTGTGGTACCCTTTCACCTATTTTGAGCAAGTACGCATGCGCTTTTGGGCATCAGGATGATGTCATCATTAATTAGACACTTGGTAAAGTTTGGTAAATAGGCTAAAATGTTGGTGCTTTTCCAAGCGATTTGCTTTATTTTAACCGAACTTTCTACTCCCGTTTGGCAAAATGAGGTCAGACAGATAACATATCAAGTCGTGGAAGCAATGCTTGAAGCAGAAAAAAAATAAACAGGCCCGATTGAGTCCGATGTTTCGGGAAAGTTCTTTCGATCGATCGTTAAACTTCTGTGATCAAATCCTGTTATTTCTCGATTTCTTCTCTTCGCTTCACTTCGCCAGCTTCTGTGGGGGCACAAAAAATTACAGCGCGTTAACTGAGCGTATTTTTTTTGTAATATCTGTTCTGTTTCGTTTTTTATCGGCCCAAACACTAAATCCTGATTAGGCCGCCATGTTTCTTTCTGCTCGTCCAAGGGCCTGAGAACTAGAAATATGGTTTCCAGGCTCTCTCTGAAAATGTCACGCAACTCACGTAAGTCGCTCGCGATTTTGCGTGCCGCTAGCAGGGCAACCATTTTTTTGTGTCTGTAGACGGTCAGAAAAAATGGTTTTAGCGCGTTTAACGTTAGCGAAGGTTTTTTTAATGTTGTTTTCTTTTATAAAAAAAAAGTCGCAAGCTTAAACCTTTTTTGTCAATTAAAGGTTCGTCGCCCTAAAGTACAATGGTTGGTTTAAATGATTGGTACGAAGTTCAGTCTGTCGGCTCTTCTTCCGGCAGTTAATTAATTTGTTTACCCATTTTTTTTGCTTTTTCTTTAGTTCCATTTCCACGACTGCTTTCCAGATTTTTTTGTTAGCTTTAGCCAAGATTTGCTTAGCGATTTCAGTTTTTTTTGCCTTAAATTTTCCGGAATTTTTTCAAAATCATAGACATAGTCGTACACTTCTCCTAACCTCAAAAAAGCTTCATGATATTTTGTTAAAGTAAGATAATCCAACGATTTTTTTGGTAAAACTGTCGTTATTGGAACAAATTCTTCGTTTTTTTCACTGTTGGGTAAGTCTTCACTTTTTCCAAAAAGTTCTGGTTTTTTCAGTTTCATACTTTTTTTTAAAGTAAAGTCTCTTTCCAACAATTCTTCAAAAATTTCTTTGCTAAGCTCTTTAGTTTTCAGTTTTGAAATTGCTACAACCAAGCCGTGTATAAATTTTGTCATGTCAACACTTACATATTGTTGTAAATATCGATCAAAAATTTTTTCGTTTTGGATGTAAAACTTTCTCGTTCTCGGTCCTTTTGGTTGAAAAACATCTCTCGTTGGCTCCATTTACCCTGAGGTGTTATTTGTTCAATTGAAAAATAAATATAGCACACAGGTGGCGCTCTCTGTTGCTGCGGGCCGTTAGAGGTGCCGCCAACGCCTTTTTTGCAACTCGTTTCGCGAGAGGGGTAAGAAAGGCGTCTTGCGTTCCGCACACACATGTAAATTAGGAGTTGTGGACACAAATTGTGACAAGGAGCGAGGCGAGCCTGGGCGAGCCGAGCGAGTTGTCACGGTTTGTGTCACAACTCCTAATTTACATGTGTGTGAGTAATCTATTTTTTTTTGCCTGTGTCATTGAAAGGATTTTAGAGATATGAAGAAAAATTCCCTTCACAAACATGCCCTGACTTATACCGCTTACGTAATTCGGTATGGTAGGGAAATACCCTCTGTGCTAAAAACAGCCTCAGAGTCCGCGCGTGGGAATTCGGCCAGAATTTGCATATAAGAGAATTAATTAATCGCGGCTGGAACAAGTCAACCATGAAATGTCACACAAAGTTTGTCAGTCGCTGCATTTTTACAACCGCCCATTGTAATACGAAAACCGAAAGAGGGGCAAAATTTTGAACTGTGAAAGATGTTCAAAAATAATACGAACAGTATAGAAACTGCGAAACATTGTCATTGGGCCAGTTTTCAGTTTTATGGAAATCGGGAATACTGTCGAAATTCTCACGGATACTTACGTTCCTGGCGTGAAGCCAGACGTACTTATCAATTGTAAAGTTCATCCTCGGAGGAGACCCAGGGGCAGTTGTTGTAAACTTTCGCCCGAAAAATCCCGTCGTCCCGATAAGCGATTTTTTGGTTTCACGGATCAGGATCGTGGGAATTAGATTTGGCCAGCATTAGCATATAAGAAAAGTACTGAATTGCGGATGGAACTAGTCAACCATGAAATGTCCCACAAGGTGTTTTCTTACCATTATGCTTGTCAGTCGCACTATTGTTTGACGCAGATAAAGGGAATATAAGGGGGTGGGGGTGCATTTTTTATGCTCCCCGCATAGCTACCCCTAGGGTGGTCACGTGACCAGCGCAGTTTTAAGCTCTAAGAGCTTCTTGTTTTTTTTAGTTTTGTCGGTGACCAGACGCAGACCTCCACTCGGTCGAGGTTATGTCACGAGATGTTTAGAAGCTATAAATCAGTAACAAATGGAAACAAATGGTTATTCTTTGTCTTTACAAAGAATGTTTAGTGTGAAATATTCGAATTTGAAGCCTTTGACTCATGAAAAATACTAAATTTCCACGCTTTCAAAGAGAAATGTAATTCAGCGGGCCAGAATCTGTGAATAGATACCATTACGTTGGTGGAAAAAAATGTGCTGACATGACAAGTTTCACTTTCGATCGGCTAGACCTCGAGTCATGTAATTTTTCAAAACTATTAATCAGCTACCTTTCAAATCTTTGCGAATCCTTTGGTCTTTACTAAACAAATTTATTGCATAGTATTTCTCTTTTAAGCGTAATCTATTTTTAGGCTGTGTTATTGAAAGGATTTTAAAGATATGAAGAAAAATTCTCTTCACAAACATGCCCTGACTTATACCGCTTACGTCATTTGGTAGGCTAGGGGAATACCCTCTGTGCTAAAAACGGCTTCAGCGTCCACGCGTGGGAATTCGGCCAGAATTTGCATAAAAGAAAAATAATTAATGGCGTCTGGAACTAGTCAACCATGAAATGTCACACAAGGTGTCTTTTTTTATCATCATGTTTGTCACTCGCTACATTTTAACAACCGCCTATTGTAATACAGAAAGAGGGGCAACAAGCCGGAAGGCGAGATCTGGCCAAGTAAGAAAATTCAATTTTTTTGATTGGCTCTTTCAAAGCATGGCTGTCACAGCGCTAAAATTTGAACGTGCGATGCGGCCCCAAGAGAATTCAATGTCTGTTTTTTATGCAAATTATAGATCATGCACGCAATCATAATATATTCGTTTTTGAGACGTTTCGTTGTTTACAGTCGGCCTCAAAAGACAAGAAGATTTCGTTTTAGTTGTTTGTAGCATTATAAAGCTATTTCTGACGAATAACGATGTTTAAAAACAGAGAATCCGCCGTAAGAATATTTATGTTTGATTACGTGACCGGATCTAATTTGCATAAAATCTAGACATGTCTCGCCGCCAAATGAACAATTTTTTTAAATCAAATAAATATTTTTACCCGACCTAAAGCTTTCATGATTGCCTTCTGCTTAATTCTTTAGTAAAATACTCTGCTAGATATTATTCCTGGAAAGACGAGAATGGTAAAGCATTCGTTATTCATTTGGTTGAGGATTGGATATTCATTTGATTGCCCATTCTCGTCCCCAGAGGCCGCGATCCTTTTGGTCAGCACCCGGGTGCTGACCAGAAGGATCGCGGCCTCTGGGGACGAGAATGTTGATTGCCATTTTCTTAGAATTGTCTAGGGCATGCGCAATTGACTCGCCTGCCACATTCCTGACAGAGTAGTCCCGCACCGGTTCAAAGCGTCTCTCTGATTGGCTGATTCACGAGAACAATAGAAAATTATTTATTAAAATAAATACTTTATATGTTTTGTGGTGATTTCTTTCACAGTTAGTAGTTCCTCTAATTTACATCCCATCTAAGGAACATTTCTGGCTTATCATAGGTATTTATAATAACAACGGCAAACATGGGAAAGCATGGATAAGCACGGCTATGACTGGAGCCGGCCATTTCTGACCGAACCGGCCGAACCGGCTGTACCGAGTGCACCGGCTGTACCGGGTGTACCGAGTGTACCGAATGTACCGGCTGTACCGGCTGTACCGAGTGTACCGGCTGTACCGGGTGGACCGAGTGTACCGGGTGTACCGAGTGTACCGGGTGTACCGAGTGTACCGGCTGTACCGAGTGTACCGGCTGTACCGGCTGTACCGAGTGTACCGGCTGTACCGGCTGTACCGGCTGTACCGGGTGTACCGAGTGTACCGGCTGTACCGAGTGTACCGAGTGTACCGAGTGTACCGAGTGTACCGGCTGTACCGAGTGTGCCGGCTGTACCGACTGTACCGGTTGTAGCGAGTGTACCGGCTGTACCGAGTGTACCGGCTGTACCGGCTGTACCGGGTGTACCGGGTGTACCGAGTGTACCGAGTGTACCGACTGTACTGGGTGTACCGAGTGTACCGGCTGTACCGGCTGTACCGAGTGTACCGAGTGTACCGAGTGTACCGAGTGTACCAAATGTACCGGGTGTACCGAGTGTACCGGCTGTACCGGCTGTACCGAGTGTACCGAGTGTACCGGGTGTACCGAGTGTACCGAGCGTACCGAGCGTACCGAGTGTACCGAGTGTATCCGGGCTGGATTTACGCTGCTGTCTTGTAATGATGTTAAATAATAGCAATCAACTGAAATACTCTTTACATAGATTGCAACCGAATGACCCGGTTTTGTGGACTTTTTAAATTACCTCCTCAGGATCGTACCGTTACTGATGTTCGAGACAAGGAGTTGCATATAAACTATAAATTTAATTTTCTAGTAATTTTCTTCGTGCAACCAGAGTGTGCGCTTATATGTGCAATGTACCTTATTACATATAATTTTCGCGACACTTTTCCTTTTATTTCGCGAATTTCGATATTCCAAAAAATCGCGAAATAAAAGTGACGCGAAAAATAAGTGTCGCGAATATGACATGCCGCGAAAAGTGACTTACATTATATCAACAATAAAAAAAAAATAAGTTAAGTACCACTAAAGGAAGGAAGGAAGGAAGGATCAGTTTTGAGTGTAAATGAATGTTGTCGTCAATTGGCTCAAGAACAATAACTCATGCACATACAAACATGGCCTACTTGTAGACATTGTAAGAAGTGCTCTGTTGTCTGTCGGTGATTCATGTGTTTGTTTCCAAATCAGAAGTTTCCCAAACTTTAACAGATCTTAAGATAATTCGGTTGAAATTCGCTCGGTGAATATTCGTTTTCTTCGTCCACGTTGTAAGTTCTAAAAAATATCAATATTTTCGGTAGTTTCTTTGCGAATGTGAGAGTACACGTTTTGTTTTAGCAGGTTTAGTTTGCCGGCTTTCGAAAAAATGCACGGCTTGGACCGTTTTCATGCATGGAAGTGGTCCGTATGGCAAAATCCCGACCAAGAAAGAACCAATCAAAACGCTCGGATTTGTCTAAGACTGGCTTTGCCATATAATAGTAGTAAATATAGTGGTAATAGTGGTAAAGGGGATATGCATGACGCGTAATTTTAAAAAATAAATTACTCACCCGAGGAAATTACACACACACACACACACGACACACACAGGAATCATGAAGTAAACGATTGGACGCAATAAGTTGTGTAAAAGACGCGTTCCCTCTGCTTTATTAATCCTTTTTGGGTTTATGTTTGTTGTGAACTCAACGGCAAATTTCGGTGAACATGCATCGCTTAAAAGATCATACTAATCGTAATACAGGTATGAAAAACGGCATCTAAGCCGGTACGCTCGGTGCGCTGGGTACACGCGATACGCCTGGTACGCCCGGTACACTCGGTACACCCGGTACACTCGGTACGCCCGGTACACTCGGTACACTCGGTACACTCGGTACACTCGGTACACTCGGTACACTCGGTACACTCGGTACACTCGGTACACTCGGTATACACTCGGTACACTCGGTATACACTCGGTACACTCGGTACACCCGGTACACTCGGTACGCCCGGTACGCTCGGTACACCCGGCCGTACCGACTGTACCGGCCATACCGACTGTACTGGGTGTACCGAGTGTACCGGGCGTACCGAGTGTACTGGGTGTACCGAGTGTACCGGGCGTACCGAGTGTACTGACTGTACCGGCCGTACCGACTGTACCGGGTGTACCATAAACAACGCGATATAACTCAAACAGTTCCAACACAATAACAAGAAAACGTCCAAAGCTTACAAAACTGACAATCTCAACTAAAATATCGTAAAAAACGATGCATCTCGTGGAACAGACGAACATAGCTAAATGACACCAACCGTTTCGCCAACCAAAGCTCGCGTGTGATTGGTCCGGTACGTCTCGGTACAGAATTTATAAAATCAGCCAAAATCAGCCAATCAGAGAGCCGCTTTGAATCGGTGCAGGACAACTGTCCTGACAGGCAATCACGTGGTGCAAATCGGATTTGACCAGATCTCGCCTTCTGCTTCGCCCACGAGATCTGGGAACGAGATTATTCTGTGCAAAGAGAGAATACTATCGAAATTCTCACGGATACTTACGTTCCTGGCGTGAAGCCAGACGCCAGACGTAATGAAATCAATATTCGGGGTTTGTTTCGAAAGCGGGTGTTTTTTTTAGGGCGACCATAATTTGTTTGAGGCGGGTTAGGGTAAGGGGGGGGGGGTCAACTTTTATGGCAAAGGCTTTTTTTTCCACTGTCAGGATGTGGAATTATTTATTTATTTATTTATTTATTTTATTTTTTCCCCATTTCACTTCAAGTTGTTCAATATTTTTTAGTTATCTTTTTTTCACTCCCCCGCCATGGCTCCCTTAGGGTGGTCACGTGACCAGCGCAGTTTTAAGCTCTAAGAGCTTCTTGTTATTTTTAGTTTTGTCGGTGACCTGTCCCAAACCTCCACTCGGTCAAGCTTCAGCTCACGCGATGTTTAGAAGCTACAAATCAGTAACAAATGGAAAAATTTTCTTATTTTTGTCTTTACAAAGAATGTTCAGTGTCAGATATTTGACTTTGAAGCGTTTGACTAATGGAAAATACTAAATTTCCACGCTTTCAAAGAGAAATATATTTCAGTGGGCCAGAATCTGTGAATAAATACCATTACGTTGGTGTAAAAGAATGTGCTGACAAGACAAGTTTCACTTTCGATCGGCTAGACCTCCAGTCACGTAAGTTTTCAACGCTATTATCAGCTACGTTTCAAATCTTTGCGAATCCTTTGTTCTTCACTTGACAAATTTATTGCGAAGTATTTCTCTTTTAAGGGTAATGTATTTTTTTTGTCTGTGTCATTGAAAGGATTTTAGAGATATGAAGAAAAATTCCCTTCACAAACATGTCCTGTCTTGTACCACTTACGTCATTCCGTATGCTGGGGAAATACGCTCTGTTCTAAAAACAGCTTCAGCGTCCGCGCGTGGGAATTCGGCCCAAATTTGCATATAAGAAAAATTATTAATCGCGGCTAGAACAAGTCAACCATGAAATGTCACACAAAGTTTGTTAGACGCTGCATTTTTACAACCGCCTATTGTAATACGAAAACCGAAACAGGGTCAAATAAATTTTGAACTGTTGAAGAGGTTCAAAAATAGTACTAACTTTATAGAAACTGCGAAACATTGTCATTGCCAGTTTATGTAAATAAGGAATACTGTCAAAATTCTCGCGGATACTTACGTTCCTGGCGTGAAGCCAGACGTTCTTATGAACTGATCTTGCACACCCAGGGGTAGTAGTTGTAAACTTTCGCCCGAAAAATCCCGTCTTCCCAATAAGCGATATTTTGGTTTCACGGATCAGGATCGTGGGAATTAAATTTGGCCAGCATATAGCATTAGCATACAAGAAAAATATTTAATTGCGGATGGAACTAGTCAACCATGAAATGTCACACAAAGTTTGTCAGACGCTGCATTTTTAAACAGGGTCAAATAAATTTTGAACTGTTGAAGAGGTTCAAAAATAGTACTAACTTGGGAACTTTGTATCGAAGCTCACAATTTGATTCAAAAACTCGCAACCTATTTGGCAACTTCATAACAAACTTTCCAATTTCCCAACGAACTTCGCAAAGCGGATGGCAAAAGTAATGACCACATTATTCTTCAAATCTGCTTTGTGCAAATGGAAAGCTAGCCTCATCAAACGTACGCTCGAATAACAAGTTAGTGTTGGGCCTTTTGCTCACGGCGTGTGCGTTGTAAGCAAGCGGGCGTTACGAAAAACGTTTTTAATCCAGGGTTAAATCACAACTCACCGATTCCGCCTCCTTCTAATCTAAAAACTTCGAACGAAATTGCTGACTACGTCAGATTGCTTCCCCTTTATAAACTGCAATTTTATTGGTTCTGATAGTACCTGAAATCTGATTGGTGTGACAAACACACATACTTCACTGACTGATTACAAGGACACGACGACTAAAGAGCTATTTTTGAAAACATAGGCACGCTAAGCGTGCAGGAGTTATTTTTTCAATTTATGGGGTGGCTTGGGGTGAAACTGGGTGATTGTCCTGTTGGGATGGTTTATGCCATGGGTTGAGCTATTTGTGTATGGCGCCCCACGGAGTCACTTTTTTGCACAAAGTTTGCTTGCAAACAAAATAATTTTTACATGCATTTTGATACATCAGAACTGTTTTATTTAATACGGAAATTTTCATCATTTAATTAAAAAACGAAACTAAGTCAATTGTCAAAACGTCACAAAATGGCACGTTCTTATTCTGTTTAAAGCGGTTATTTTGTTGCTAGCTTTGTAGCAACCGTAACGGGTTACTTTTGTTTGTTACGGAATACTTTTGGCTTTTTGCTAAACACTGTAACATGATACCGTTGTTTTTCTCTCTTTTGTAACATGATGCCTTTGTTTTTTTAAAATGAACGTAACACGATACCCTTGTTTTCTCGAAAAAGCCACGTCTCCATATAGGCATTGAACGAAAAGTACTATAATAAACGAATCAAATAAAAAAAACACTCTCTTCGGAAAAGTTCTTTAAAGCGCAGTACACCTGGAGTATTTGTTTCCTGTCAAAACTGTTCAACAAAGATTTTCGTTCATTCACAACGTAAATTCTATTCAACAAACAAGAACTAATTGAGTTATCAAGTTGTCACGAAATGGCACGCTCTTATTCTGTTTTTGCTATCGATCGTAGTTGCTTTTAACAGTAAAGTTACTTGTACCGGTTCATTAAATGTTTGAACGATATGTTTTACAGTTGATTTCAGTTTACTTTGGCCGCCCGCTTTGCGAAGTTTGTTGGGAAATTGGAAACTTTGTTATGAAGTTGCCAATTACGGTGCGAGTTTGCGAATCAAATTGCAAACATCGATACAAATTTCCCGACTTCGGCCCGACTGAACTTTCCAAGTTTGGTAGTTGAGGAGAAACAAGACATGTTGCTCGAAAGTCATGGCGATTTCTGAACTCGAAGATTTTAGAACTTGTCAAGGAAAGTAGCTTGAAGTGCAAGACAACGTTTCGCATCAGCGATCACGCAAGTGATTTGCCGATAAATAAATTTCATGCATGTAGAAATTTGGTCAAATTTTAACTTTTTTGTATGAAAACACATATTTAACGATTTCTGTGAGGCATAATCTTCACTGTCTTCAATTTCAAGTCTTCTGCGTTTGTAAACCGGATGAAACTGGATGGTTTACCCATATGTAAAATTGATTTTAATCGAAGCCGACGCGACGCGACAGGGAAGACTAATTTGTTCGAGACAACATGTTTACGGCTCGTTGAACATAAAAGTTTTTTATTTTTATGACATTTGTTTCCAACAGTTTAGCGTAGCAAAGCCCTTTTTGATAACATAACTACAGAAGGATTTAATAAATTTGGGCCGAAGTTGGGAACTTTGTATCGAAGCTCACAATTTGATTCGCAAACTACGAATACGTTTTAAATCCATGATAATTCACAACTCACCAATTAATCTTCGAGCTGAAATCTTTCAACGAAAACGAACTGCGACACGCTGCGACACATAATTTCGTCAGATTACTTCGCCTTTATAAACTGCAATTTGATTGGTTCTGATAGTACCTGAAATCTGATTGGTGTGACAAACACACATACTTCACTGATTACAGGTCCATCGCGCCGACTAAAGAGCTATTTTGAAAAAATAACTCAAAAATAACTCAATAAATAATAAATTACCGTATTTAGCCCCCAGCCTCGAATAAGTGCCCACTCTCAAGATCCAACAATTTAATAAGCGCTCAGGGCGCTTAATCAAATAAATACGGTAAATGAATAAATTGAAATTTACAGTGCCTTTCCAGAGTGGCACTTCATCCACAGTTCCTGATCGAATTAAAATTGAGAGGTATTGGTTTTGGGGAGGGAAGAAAACCAGAGTACCCAGCTAAAAACCCTCAGAGCAAGTACCAGAACCAGCAACAAACTCAACCCCCCCAAGGAGGCCAGGCCCGGAATCCAGACAATCCAACCTGGGCCACATTGGTGGGAGGTGAGCACTCTCACCACTGCACCACCCCTGCTCCCCAGCGGCTAAGTAACATGCTGTAAAATAAATTTTAAAATTTGGCTTTTATTCAACCATACAAATAATTTTTTGGCACTACTTAGAGTAGAAGGCATACTTTATAGTTTTACAAAGCTCTTATTATTATTCTACTGAAGTCTAAATCTACATTTACCATATTTTTACACCATTGAAAGAGATGGCACAGCTTTCTTCATTTACATTTACATTAACAACAATATGAATAAAACACAACTGGTGTAAGTAAAACTTTCAAGGCCATGGAGACTTTTTTTTATAGAAAATCATGCATGCATAGTGTATTACAAATGAATAAAATGTCTGAGGGGCTATTTACAATGTTGTACAATCTCAACGCCGATGCTTTTGTTATTGAGTAAGTTATTTAAAGCGGAATTCCAATGACTTATCAGAGAGTTAGTCAAAAATAGCAGTATTGTCAATACTGTCAAGCAAAATGGCAACTAACTTAAATAAAAGTCTTGCAGCTGACTAGCCAAAAAGTAAAAAGTTTCATTTTGATTGCTTTAAGCATGCTGTGGCTTTTCTTGGCAAATTACAAAGCTTGGCAAATACACAAACAAAACAAGATTACTTCAAAAGTCATTGGAAACCACTCTATTGTTTAAAGTGAAGTAAAACATATTCTATTCAGACTTATGGCAATAAAGGTCTTTGAGTGTCTTCAGTTCTTCTATTAGAGTCTTATTTTGGTTCTCAAGAACCGCAACTCTGTTTTCGAGACATTTAACATACTCCTTCTTCTTCCGCCTGCACTCTTTGGCAGCCTCTCTGTGAAAGTAAACAAGTTACTTACAGTTAGACAAAGAAAAAAAAGCTTGCAGTTTTGCAGGGCTATCTTTGTACATGAAACAAATTTCAAATGAACATGGCATGGTGGCTATTTACAAGGCATACAAGGCATTGCTGAAGAGTTGAATTCAGGACTACCAAAAACAAATCTTTCTAGTGCCAGGATAGCCTTATACACAGACATTCTTTTCGCTTGCCACACTCCTTCGTAACAAATCATTTGGGAGGAAAGAGTGATATGAAATGCCAAAATACTGTTAACATAGGAGGCTGATGTCAGGACAGAAGGCTTGAACACAGAATCACAAGATCAGCACCCCAACCAGCCAGCTTCAATGCCTCATACAAAAAAACACATAACTTTTTGAACTTTTACCTTTGGCAATACAGACGAACCTCTTTAATTAATATTGACACTAAAGGAGCAGGGAAGAGTGTCTGTTTTATGGAAGTGTCTGTACCACAGAGGTAGAGTTTATATGCATTTTGATCTCTTCTGGACCAAGTGACCTGTCCGTAATAGGGAGGTGTCGGTAAGAGAGGTTTGACTGTAACAAACTGAGCTGAGGGGAGACTGGGGCAGGGGAACTACTACTAATGTACTGTGTCTTCTCTGCAGTAACTCACCTATTTTTCATTAGCCTCATTTCCCGTTTCCGAGAAGCATCTTCTACGATTTGTTGGCCGTTTCCACCAATACCAGGTGAATTAAGTACAACACCAGGTGGGAGCTGTCCACTGATGTATTGCTGTCGTGCTGCAGGTATGGTGTACATTGTACCAGTGTTGCTTACTTGAACTTGCTATGGAAACAAATGAAAATGCATCTGTCAGTCCCACGATCCACATATCAATTCTCCTTATTGATTTTTTATAGTTCTTTCATGTTAGTTCTGAGAATTTATTTTTTCATCAAGACAGTATCCCTCAGTCAAAATGATATTTCCATAGACCCAACATTTTTGTACCATGTTTACTGCCTAAATATTTCAGATCATGTGATGTTCTATGGAACAATGTTCCCTTATCTATTTACCTAAAAATATGTATTTGTTTGGTAACTTAAGGCTTAGTTTTATAACAGGAGCTTTGGTAGTCAGGGAACATTTTGTTAAATATTTACAAAGTTAATGAAAAACTTTTACCTGTACTTGAACTTCTCCTGGGTTGGCTGTATAAATATATTGTTGACCGTCCTAAACGAAAATGAAAAACAAGATCGATTATTTCACAACCTGAATCACAACTTGAACTATTTACCATAAATCCAATAATCTACATCTATTACTCTAACAAGAAAAAATACAGACATCTTGGCTGTTGCGGTTTACTGAAAAGAGTCTGAAGATTAATAACAACCATGACTTACATGTAATAACTTAACAATAATAAATGTACTACAATAACTACATCATACACAGGAAAAATCATTCCATTGAACAACTGTGTATGTAAGCATCTTGATACAGTAGAAGCCCAATTTCTCGAACCGCCAGAGGAAAGGAAAACAGCTTCGAGAAACTGGGAGGTTCAAG
The DNA here is from genome assembly GCF_052425735.1 of Oculina patagonica. NCBI lineage: Eukaryota > Metazoa > Cnidaria > Anthozoa > Scleractinia > Oculinidae > Oculina > Oculina patagonica. The sequence goes on from NC_135764.1 coordinate 3,773,750, forward strand.
AATTCAGGGGTAAAATTAGAGAAAAGTACCATCCAAGGGAAACAAGAATTGGTTCGAGAAATTGGGAGTTTCTAAAAGGAAAACAGCCTCGAGAAATCAGGGGTAAAATTAGAGAGAAGTACCATCCAAGGGAAACAAGAATTGGTTCGAGAAATTGGGAGTTTCTAAAAGGAAAACAGCCACAAGAAATCAGGGGTAAAATTAGAGAGAAGTACCATCCAAGGGAAACAAGAATTGGTTCGAGAAATTGGGAGTTTCTAAAAGGAAAACAGCCTCGAGAAATCAGGGGTAAAATTAGAGAGCAGTACCATCCAAGGGAAACAAGAATTGGTTGGAGAAATTGGGAGTTTCTAAAAGGAAAACAGCCTCGAGAAATCAGGGGTAAAATTAGAGAAAAGTACATGTACTGTCCAAGGAAAACACAAACTGGTTTGAGAAATTGGGAGTTTCGAGAAACCAAGGGTTCAAGAAATTGGGATTCTAAGTACTGTACTGGTATTTGATACATTTTTTGCTTCAAATTAAATTTTTGATTTGCAAGGTTATACCTGTTGCTGTTGTTGATATTGAACGACAGTACCAGATGAATTTTGCGCCATGGGCACTGTTTGAAGTGCCTCTCCGGATGTAACAATCTGAATAGTTCCTGGAATAGTAACCGTCTGTGGTGCTTGTTGATAGTTGAGTGTGCTTGTGGTAATCACAGCTATCGGTGAAGTACCCTCTGTACCGTCACTCTGAGCTTGAATGTCTTCAGATATTGTTTCTACCTTTGTTGGGCTTTCGGAACCTGATAAATCGTTGAATATTTTCCTATAAAAAAAATTGAGATGCGTTAACTTAAAATTAAACCTTCATACACTGAACAATAATAATAACAAATTTGTAATATTGATATTAATTTTATATTATTTATGTATGGGAACATTTTAGCACAAGCTCTTTTTCCTATTGACTGTGCTGCACTCATATTTTAAGTTTCGTACCCTTTCTGACAAACAATTTTCCAGGACTTTTCCAGAACTCAGGTTGACTTTCCAAGACTCCAAAATTCACATTAACCCTTTCATTCCCAAGACCTCAATATTACTTCTCCTTACTGTCTACCATACATTTCTTTTAATGTTAGCTCTGAGAATTCTAGGACTTGTAGTCTTTTCCAGGACATTCCAGTCCTGAAAGTGCCAAAAAAATCAAGACTTTTCAGATTTTCCAGGACTGTACGGATATCTTTTATAAGGCCTATTACCAATGTCTTTTATATATTCTAAGTACGGCCCTTATACTTGGTTAATAAGATATAATGGAAAAGGTATTGGCAACAATTTCTAAGAGACTCCTGATAAAAACTATTCACTTGTACTTTAATCTTATCATAACGTACACATCACGTCATGTGTACTGATAACAAAAATTCTCATACAATTATCACAGTACCACAGTTGCAATTCTATCAGCTTACTACTGAAAATTGCTGGTTAAAAATATCAATTGGGCATAACTTGTTTCTCATATTTGATAAAATAAAGAGGATGTTCTTCCAAATTCAAGATATCAAATCTGATTTTTCAAATATTATGCTAAATTGATACTTCAAACAAGCTTGATAGTTGTTGCCAGAAATTTATTTTTTAAAATATTCATATTCTCACGGTGGTCGCATATCGATTGAGACGTAATCACATTTAAGCTTTATACTCCAAGTTCCCGTTTAATGACTCGACTAAATCTGAAGAAAAACGACCATCCAAAAATGTTTATCACATACAAATAAGGAGAAGAAAATCACAGCTAAACGACCGTCTGATTAGATTATATTCCCAGAAGGTCAAGAGTTAACAGAGGAAACAAACATCTTTTAACTTTTGGGAAGGAGAAATAAAATAAAGGGTTGTCTCGCTTTACTGACCTCGATCGCAAAAAGCTCTTTGATCACGGACCCTTCTTCTTGTCAAAACCAATTTCGAATCCGTCAAAAATAGAGTTGATATGTAATCGGAGTCTCCACTTTCTCATGCGGTAAAGGTAACGTAACGATTCCAAAGTAACGGAACCGCAGTGATGGCGACATTTCGTGCTTTGTAGAAAACCTTCGCGCAATATCGCACGTCAGCTTTTACGTACGTTTGATTCGAGATTTATGTAAGTGGAACAAAAAAGAACACAAGAATACGTCTTTATCTGAATATTGAACACGTGAAATATCACACTACATAGAGCGTGTACCGAGCCTGGTCGGATCATATTTACAAGGAAGCAACCGATCGTTCGAACTTCTTCTTGGTCTGTGGCATACCTGTAAGATGGCCTCCTCGACAAAATGTCCCTTCGCTTTTTGCTTTCTTCGTCTAAAACTCCGCCAGTTGGATCATCGGGATCATTTACTTGGACAGCCTGGGCTAAGTTAATTTGCTGACCCTGAAGGGACGCGGAGTGGATTGACTGAGCGGTCTGTATGACGGATTGTTGGTTGGCCTGAATCACCGATGGAGTTTGCATCGGTGGAGGCATCGAAGTTTGCGGCGAGCTTTGTTGAAGAACCTGTCCTTGTTGGACAGTTACAGTACTGCCGTTTTCCATTTCGGTCACATTGGGCTGGTCTTCGATTTGCTCCATGTTTGACTCGACAAGCCAACGGAGCTACGGGATAAGGAAAGTCGGTGCAAGGGAAAGCTTTCTGTTTCGTGGTCTCTGCAAAGAACCAGAAGAAGAGAAACCGATGAGTCCCGCATCGCGATCGCTCGAGCAAAGCCAACTAAAAAAGCGACCGAATAATCCACTCGGGGAATCGAGAAAAAATGTAGCTAAAATTATTATCCCTTCGCTGTCAACTCTGTGGAATCTAGAAGAAAGAGAAAATGAAACTTACGTGCTACGTCACTTCTACGTCACCCTGATTTCTTTACGCAGCCAGCGTGTCGTTGTGTTTCTTCTTCTTCGCGAGCAACGGCCGCGTCACTGTGGCGTCACCACCGAGCTGTCCTGCTACTGCGGGGTGGACCGGCCCTGCGCGTCTTCTTACATCATCATTACGTCAGAGCCTTGCCATTCAATGCCAAATATGGTGAAAGCCCTCAGGGGCGCACCAGTCCCTCCGAAATTCGTTGACGTCATTGTATTGTGTCGAGGGAACTCGGAAAGAAAGTCCACGGAAGTGACTGAGTAAAATTCTGACTTGTAACACGATTTTTCCAAGGCTAAATGTCAGTCTTGAACGTCATTTCCCTTGGCTAAGCTTGCGTCATAAAAAGGTCGCAGAAAAGATTAAATTGAAATTATATTCTGCCAACCGCAAAAAAATTCCTTAAGGAAATTATGTTAACAAAACTTGAAATGCGTGTGAAATTCATTTACTTTGTTCATTATAACATAAATTGAAAGTTCACGGTTTTGTTGGACAAAGACCGTTGTATTTTTACTCCAAATCTGCTAGATTGGCTCAAAATATTGGTCCCATATTGTACCTCTCGGCGTGAAAGTAATGGATCCAATTTGAGGGTTATGACGTAATTGTAATGGGCAGTGAGATTGATGGCGCACGGAGTCACTCGAGTTTTATAAGATTTCCTGGATTTCGCTGTTTCTTGTGACAATTTGCTACTGGATGTCAAGTGGCCATTAATTTAGTCTTTCCCGCGCTACAGACGAAGTCAGTCGTCATGCATAAGAGGGGTGACCGTGACAAATGAAGATACAATGTACATTGACCACATTGTATTTTTGCGACCGGCTTCGTTTCGAAAAACTTGTAAATTCAATATAGTTAATATTACATTGATTTCAATATAATTTTAACTAAAATATGAACTTTATGCTCCTCATTTAATTAAGGAACGAATCACATTCGAATGCTGTTTACCCTATCGTAAAATTTAAGATTTCAACGTCAGTATAGCGAGACATCACCTCTATCTTATATTTGATCGGTACCGTGGGAAAACGTACTTATGTGTATTAAACGCAGACACAGAATACATTAAATGCTAGTCATTCATGAAGGCCTCACAATTTAAAACACGTTTATACTTTCTTTACATTAACAGAACACGACCTAACTATTCAAAAAGCAGCGGAAGTTAAACGCTTTATTTGACCTACCTTAAATCCACTGTCTTAGAATTAAACTATCGGCATCAACTCACATCTGTGATCCGTTGAAATCTCTTTGAAGTTTTTATAACTCACTCTTTTAACTGACTAATGTCAAGTGTGAGTTCCATATATTTTTTCCTGGAGATAAATACAGAAATATTCCTAATAGACCTTCCTGACCTCACTGGTTTCAAAATTTAAATTTGACACAAACTCCCACACAGTATTCTCAAATAAGATCATAACAAGTAACAGATAGTACATACATCGTGTATGTTTTTACGTCACAGCGCGTCAACTCGCTCCAGTTCCTTGACCGGAAGCGGTGGACCGTAGGTAAAGACTAAAAAGGGTCCGCAATGCATACATGTGGAGTATGTGTTCTGAGTTGAATATTTATTTATTTTACACTTTCAGACCCCTTCACATCCAAACTCTAATAAACAGTCAAATACCTAACTAAGTGCTTTAGGGAGTACTAGTTCTTTAAATCGCGTTTTTCTCAAAATCTGACCGTTTGACCCTAGCTGAGAATTTAGGATATCAAATTGGTGGACTAAACAATTATGCAAAAATCTGTGAGAAGACAGCCCACTCGTTGATCATGAAAATCAACTGATCGATTATGTTAGAGACAAGCTGATTAAAAGATGTGAAATGTCTACGCGACCAAAGGAATAGTTGCTTTGCGCGCGAACAAAGAAGTCTGGATAAAAAACTCATAGGCTAGCGATACCAACGTCCAAAAGTCCCAAAGATGTTAAATAAGTTAATGTGATCAGCATTTCAGTTGTTTCCGCATGCCGCCTCTGAGTTGGTATTTTGTTGTATATCTAAGCTACATGTACTGCTTATATCGTAGTCGACTAAAACTTGGTGGCTGAGTTGCTATGGGGATTCAGTGAGTCTAAAAGCGCTCTGTCATAAGGGTAGGGGAGCGGGAAAACGCAATGCGCAAAATGCGTGCGCACTAACAAAAGGAAGCATATCTGCGTTGATGTGAAAAGGGCATTTGAGCGATTCGCTGTTGCTTAATCGGAATGCCAGTCGGAATGAAATTAGAGTGTAGAGAGTAGAATTTTGGAGAAACATCTTTGTTTCGTATTAGGTATCGTGTTAGCTCAAAGCCAAGATCGGTTAGAAAAACAAATGTTAAAGAAATATTAACTTACAAAAGTAAAGCAGTACAGAAATAGTAGACGTCTGCGTGCAGGCTACAGCATCATCATTTGTCTAAGCTTGAACAAATAAATCATTATAAGGACATTTAAAATTCGTTTATTTATTTTTCTCTTATCCGCATCACGACAATACCCAGATAGGTATGCCTTGTTGTTTACTTCTCCACCGAAAACCGTAGGCTCAGCCAAATCTCGGAGAATAAAAAAGGTAAATAAATAATTATTATAATACATTAGTTATAGAGTATCATCCTCGAAGGTACGTAAGCATACACTACCAGCTGTTCCTTCGTCAGTTCCTCAGATCGGCGAGAAAAAAAGCGGAAAGAGCGAACGAAGAAAAAGACCACGCGAACTGACTGGAACCAAAGCGCTACCTTTGGCTTTTAAAAGAGAACCGCTTCGTTTTCGCTACCCCCTAATCCCGTTTGTACCAGCATGTCTGACTGAAGCAGAATTCTTACTATACCAACAGCACGTCTCCATGCTTCTTTCTTAGCAGTGTAATCATCCCATACAAGGCTTTCTACATCAAAAGACAAACACTTCGAACCCGCGGGTTTGATTGGAGAACCCGATCCCGCGCGATCACTCGCGGTAATATAAGAAGCGTGTCCTCTCGCGTGATGGCGCGTGATTCCTTCCGTGTTCTGGACTTCGTTTTGATTGTCCTCAGAATTCTCATCATTGAAGCTTCCAAGAATATCCAAAGAACATCCCGAGTTAACTAACTGCTCAACATGAGCAGACACTCCACAAGGCGTAGTAAATTTTCCGGAGTTCTGAAGAACGTTTCCCAGAAATTCTCTGAATCCTTGCGCAAATGCTGCGTAGACCAGAGGTCTAAACATCTCTAAGCTTCCTTGCAACCATCCTGAGAGGGGATTTAATGACACTTTGGGTTCGTTTTGTTCTCCTGTGAAAGAAAACCAGAAATGATAGCTGATATTTATGATATACTGGTCTGAACACAGTGCAGGTGGGAGCCAAAGGGGCCTAGCTTATAATTAGTGATTAGCGCGCTAGATCTAGACGCCGGATTGAGCACGAAACATGTCAATGACACATGTTAATTAGTCCTATTTGAACCAAGGCAACCATTGCTTAGTATTTTATTTTAAAAGTTTTTTTTTTGTAACGATCCTTTTACTTTTCTCACATTTTTTTCCGCCCAAGGCCCCTGAGGAAGATTTGTATTGCAAACCGAACTGATATAGGGTAAAGTTTTTTCAATACATTTTAGTTGTTTGATCCATTTTGTTTATTTTTGACCGCTTTCGCCGTCAGGATCAGTTTACCGTCTATATTTTACGTTTTAACTAATTCCCTGTTTCAGGTCTTCAAGAAATCCGGCACCACTCATCGGTTTGTCGCTGTAATATTGCAGTTTCTTATTATATTAGTTTTGAGCGGTCCGGTCCGAAGTCGTTGTAATGTGTTAAGCAAGACACTTTACTGTCATAGTGCATCTTTCCACCAAGGAGCAAAAAACTGGCGAGATGACGGGCGCTGGGCTTGCATCCCACCCATATCATTAAAAATACCAAGGATCTGTTTAACAAAACATGTAACACTGATTTATCACTCGAAGAACTGATAACCATTGAACCTACCTGCTAATTTATCCAGGCGTCGAATGCAAGCGAGTTCAATTTCTCCCGCCCCAGGCAGTACTCGGCCACACGAGAGGGCGTTCTTCAAACGATAAATCGAATTCCAGAACCGTTCTTCCATATCACAAAGAACATCTTTACAGGGGTTACAGAGAAGCACTGTTTGCAATGGGCTGTTCGAATCTGAGTGTAACAGACAAGAGAGTTAGTACTAAAACTAAACTGATGTTAAAAACACAAGAGTTAAAATGTGATTTTCGTGACATTGAATAATACTATTCTGCTGACAGGCGCTTTTTTGGGCAAGTTGGGGTATGCAAGACGAGTGAGAAGGATTGGAGAGGGATTAAACGGCGCGTGAGATTGACACTTCGTGCTCGCGCTCACTCGCTTTCAGCACGAAAAGTTTTTCAAGGAAAAAAGATCTTTAATATAGACACCGACATCTGTTTTCTCTTTTGATCATTCATCCGCTGTTCAGACATTCATTTTACATCAGTGGCTTCATGATTCGGTGGAAGAACGTTCCCAACGGCATCAAAAAGGTCATGGGCGGGCTCAGTTGCCGTTGAAGCCTCAACGGAGGGATTGGTTTTTTTTTTCATTGAACTTTTTCTTAATGCTTTGGTTGCAAATTACTTTTAATTAAACTGTGTACTGAAGACTAACGGTGTGTTTAGCTCAGTGAAAAAAAATTTAAGTTCTGTGCAGGGCTCGAAAAAAAGTGCCGTCCGGTTGTCCGGGGCAGTTAGATTTTCCTGTCGGGCAAGTAACTTTTAATTCTCACTTGCCCAGTGCGTAAATGTCCAGGTTAATCTCCAGCCCAGATCTTGCACGGCCAAGCTTTTCTCAGCGTAAGACAGAGTGAGATCTGGGACGAAAAAAGAAATGCAAACTTAGACAAGAATGCAACTAACGAGGGCAAGCAAAATTTGAGAGCTGCTCTTCCGAAGGGCAAGCAGGAATTCAGGCTTTTTCGAGCCCTGGTGTGGTCCCAATTCGCCTTACGGCAGTCTATTAGACAACCACTACAATACGGCACGCATCATAGGCCCGTAATACGTGCCGAGGGCTTTACAGCTGTAGCCTTTTTCACGTACTACAGGCCTATAATGCTATTGTAGCTTATAATTATTTACCTTCGCAGCTTGCACTCTTCTCTTGTACTTCTTTAACAAGGACATACTGACCAGCCTTCATGCCTGTGACGTTACGATCACCACCAACTTTGGACTTGCTCGGTCTAACCAATAAAGGTGTCCAGCCGAGCTCCCATGTTTCTATGGTAACGGGTCTTCCTATATCCTGATTCCTTATATCTGCAAGATATGTTACTATCGTGGAGTCGGTAGCAAAAGAGAGGAGTTGTAATGAGGGATACGCAACGTTTTGAAGCACCGCGATGTCGTGGGATAAACTAAAGTCTAGGACCGAGTCATGTACGATTCCTTTGACAACAAGAAGACCAATTTTGTGACTACAGAGTGTTTTTGTGACGCATTGATACCAATCTTTCTCTTGATTAAATAAAGACGCTTTAAAATCATCTTTGTTCTCAATGATTCTGTGAATCTGGAATTCTTTGTTTAACCCCACGTGACGAAATTCCGGGGTTACATCGCCATCGACTAGCGCGATGAAGAATTGTGATTCAGATGCAGATTGATAAGATGCTGTGCTTTCCAACAACAAACCGTCGATTTTATGGGAAAACGAACTTGGCGGGCTTTGAACCAATTCCGTGTGAATCATTCTTAAATGGATTTCAAAGTCTTCAAGTGACGTTTTTCCCGAGGCATGGAAGAGAGAGTTTACCACTTCAACGGCAAGTTGCATTTCTTGTTCTTTACCGTGACAAAGACGTGATCCAAGCTCTGATAATAACTGCTTGTTTCTTTCAATTAACTTCGACTCCTCTGTTTTCTTTGAAACAAAGCTATCAAGATTTTGTTCTGCGATGTTTTCCTGTCCAGTTTTCCTATTACATGGTGTCGAATTTACCAAATCTGGTTTTCCTGTTTGACCTGTTTTAAGTATCGACTGCATACAAGTTTTACTTGCTGAAGAGGTTTCAGATTTTCTGTACCTTTCCTCATTGAAAAAAATGTCTCTTGATTGATTAACGATACTCGAAGAAGTCATCTTTGAAACGGGTTCTTCCAACCAATTGTTCTGAAAATGTCGACTGCCCTTTAATATTTCTGACATTTTAAACTGTCTTCGAACACTTTTGTTTTTACTTTCTAGTTTCTCTGAGAGGAGAGAGAGTAATTTATCGCTTACTTCTTTCCCTTTGCCACCCGACGAAGAAAGACTGATTGGATTCACGAGTTTCTTGTTCGTATTATTAGAAGTATCCACTTCAGTATTTTCCCGTTTTGTGCAATTTGTTTTTTGGCACGTGTCAGCGAATCCTTTAGCTCTAACTCCAGAGGGTAAGATCTCGTGCTCTTTAGCGACTGATAACTCCAAAAATTGGCCTCCAAGATCTTCGTTAGCAGAATTTGAAACAACGTCTTGAAAAGACGCCTCGAATTCATCATCATCATCTTCTTCGTATTTGTCTTCTTTCTTTGACAAAAGAGGTTCACCTGTAGATTTCAGCGATGTTGAAGGTAAGTTTGAAACATGTTTTGTACTGGAGCTTCTCCCTTCACTTGCTAAGTTGAATGTAAAGTCTTTGTCTTTCTGGTTTACTGATGGTGTATTTGGAAATGTACCTGGCCTTCTTAAATTCACCCAAGGAGGTGCCATATCTTTAATATTATCGTTTGTGTCTTCCATGTCCTCTGCAGACTTCTCATATTCTGCTCCTAACAAAATATTCCTTGGGTTCTCATTGCTACTTGCTGCAAATCTATTTCTACTGATCTCTTGGTCAGAAATCTTCGCATCAAAAACATTCATATTGGTTGCCCCTGGGATATTGATATCAGTTCCTGTGATATGACTTGGAAGCCCTGGGATATTGCCAAAAGCTCCTAAGATGCCACCAACTCCTGAGATGTGACCATCAACCCCTGGGAAATGACCATCAACCCTTGGGATAAGACCATCAGCCCCTGGGATTCGACCATCAAAATACCATGATATGTCATTGTCATCATCACCACCGTCAACGACATCACTCTTTTCCAACCTTCCCGATCCAGCATCAGGACAACAGGAATGATCCACTGTAGAGCCCTTGACATCTTCAACATCAGTCACTTCATAATCTTTAGCAGGTGGGTACAAGTTATCATCACTTTGCAAAGCTTTCATTACAGGAATGGACATTTCTTGGCAAACCTCTTCACACACTTCCAGTGCATCATCAAGAAGACGTACAATAATTGGAACTGGAACACCCTGAAGTATAACAATGATGGCAGTCAATTCATTACTAGTTGGGGGTTGATATGGGATGCAGTGCCCTGGGAGATAGGGGGTTGGAGGGGTATGGGATGCAGGAAAAGAGAGGGTGAGAAGCAGGTTTCATCAGGTGGCATGAACTGGGAAAACTGATAAAAGTTTTGCAACATTGCATAATAGTTTGCAATAGAAATAGCACAAAGAGGCTGTAATCCACTAACAAATAGGCGAGAACCCAGAAGTATATGGTACTGGAAGCAGGATGTTCAGACCCCTTGTTCTCCCCCCCCCCCCTCACTACTTACTAAACAGAACCAAAGTTGTACCAAGAAAAACTTGCAGTCAGCCACCAACCTGATCTTGTAAATCCTGTACTGTGCTACTCCAGAAGCCAGCCAAGCAGACCAGTGTCTTGCAGTTAGTTCTGTATTTCTTGTACTGACCTTGGCAAGCGTCATTGATAATAAATCCAGCTGGATGCTATAAATTATAACAAAATATTAAACTCTGAGAAAAGTCTTAAATTTGTGGGTGAAGTAGGTACATTTTCTGGTTCCAGAAAATGTACCTACTCCACCCACAGAAAGGATTTCTGGAGGTGCGAGGGGTCTCAAAGGCCAAAAACTGGAAATGTATGAAGCTTAATTGGAATTTCCTGAGGGGGGGGGGGGGGCTTGTTAGGAAAAATACCTTCTGTGGGGAAGGTATGGATAATTTATTAGGTCTACACATTTTGAGTCTTGCAAATTCGTCAGGTCTTGAAGTATAACAGTACTGCATGGAAAGTCTCATTCAGAATTTATATATACCTCTGTAGCTGCACTTTTCAACTATCCAAAGATGTCAGTAGTATGAGTAATTGTATAAGTTTTACACTGACCTGAATGTCAATGAACTGCAATAACTTTGCTGTACTGCTGCATATCACAGCTTCACCATCTGAAGTACAGCCCTTCAAACTAGAAACAAGATTAAAAAAGATACTCATTAATTCATTCATGCATGCATTTATTTAATTGTTTTATTCATTTGATCAGCCAGTCAGTTCATCTGTCAGTAGCCAGCCGGCCAGTCAGCCATTCAGTTATTAACTCAACCAATATATCTGTCAATCAATCACTCCATCAATCAATCAATCAATCAATCAATCAAACTTTCCGATAAATCCCCCGTGGCCACGTAGCCAGCGGCAGCAGGTAGCCATGTAGGCACGTAGCTTCGAGCCTGGAGAGTATACACAGTATGCTAATTTATTGTTCTAAAATCGTTTTAAAACAAGAAGAATCGTGAAGAAAGAAAGCTTTAGCCGCGTCTCCACGTTTTTCAGGGGTTCAGCTTCCGAGTAGCCAGGTATTCTGCAGTTATATAATTAGCTATTATACTTTTTAAAAGGTTTATTTAACCATACATTTACTTGTAAGCTTATATAATACCTGAGTTCAGGTCCTAAGAGAGTTTTGACAGATGCAGCTGGAAAAAATAAAGATAAAAATCGATTTCTCACTAAAATCCACAGTCAAGCCAGTTTAAAATGTTAAATTAGGAATTCAAATTATTTTGCGTTGTTTTTTTCTTACCAAAATCTCTAGCTACAGAAAGATTGTTGTTATTCTGTGCCATTTGTCATGAGTTCAGCTGAAACGCTCTCCGTCCGCCATATTTGTTTTGCTTGGTAACCTGGTCTAATGTGATTATAAGTAATCAAAATGACGAAATATCGACGGTCATAAGTTGTTCAAAATGGCGGCGGTCGGGATGCGAAAATCCTTGCCGCTGTTCCGACATTCTGGAGTTATTTGGCAAGCAAACAGGTACTTGAATATAATTCCTAATGAAAGAAATGAGTAGCCTTTGTTTTAGAGTGTTTATTCAATCGCTGATCGTGTTCATAACTCTAAGAATGAGTTTTTCTTTTCCAGGTCGTTGAGGTTATGTTGTTGCCGGTTTTCATCCGGTTTTGAAGCGATATTGAGGAATAAAATCTACAGTTCTCATGAAGATAAAGGCACCAACGTTAGCGTAGTACCAAAACGAACTTTAATAGGATCATTTATTCCCAATCCACTCAGCTCCTCTCGGAGGAAAAAGTATTCTGAGAGGCGACTTCTTGGGTGAGTCTCAAGCTATGAGTTTACGTACACTTTTAAGCTTAATAAGCTTACCTGCTTAGCTAAATATAAGGTTAAGCTTAAACTTTATTCAGTTGAAGATTTTGTTGGAAGTCTCGAATAGGCCAGTACATGGCGTATCTAGTCTGAAACTTTATGCTATAATATTCGTTATTGTCATGGATTTTGGACTTATCAATGGTAATTAAACTTAGGTTTGTTTATTGTGTATACAGTGATGCTAATTAGGCTTGTTAGGCAATAATAATTTATTAGCTTATTAAAAGTCTTGCCAAGATAAATTTGCCAAGTAATATGGCCCGTAAAGTAGCAACAGCACTTGAAATGAAGTTGCAACAAACGACACTCTTTCAACAATTTTCTTTCAATTTCTGACAGCAGGCATTTGGTATTGATATAACAGTAGGGGTGGTGAATGGTCCTTCAAAAAATGCGTGTCTTGCAAAATTTTAGCCAAATTTCAAGGGTCTCATCGTCTCAAATTTTTCTTTGACGCCTTCTCTGCGTCTCGATTTCTTTTGCAAGGCTAAAAAGGTCTCGGGCTCGCAGAAAAGATATCAGTCTCACCGTCTCGCAAAGTCTCGCATTTACCATTCGACACCCCTAACAGTGGCATGGGACATTTTTTCAAATTCTAACAAGGGACACAGGACCCTTTGTCCCAGCCTCGGCATAACTAGCAGGGCTTCTTGTTAGATTTCAGGCAGATCATTTTTACCTCATGGTAATGAGGTATTAAAAATGACGATTTATTTCACTCATGGACTCACTCACTCACTCCATTCCGATATAAAACCGCAATTAATTCATGCATTAAACGGTAAACGTGCTGACAGAAAGGTCCGGTTTTCCTCTGCCTCCCCGCCCTTGTGTTCTGTTCATATATCTGGGGGGTGGGATAGAGGCCAAATGTTTGCTTGAGTGCAGAGATGAACATTCAAAATGGCATGTCGGGCCGAAATTCTCAAAGGTGGTTTTTCGTTCCTTTCGCTTCATCCTCGATCTAAATACACCTTTGTAGACCTTACAAACGAAGAGGAAATGTTCCGGAAAATACTCAAGTGGAAAGAAATGGGCTTCAAAGCAAAGGTTGTTGAACCTGTTTGATCAGAAAGATCAGTTCATTTGGACAACGGAGAATCGATCAGGCGCAGGAAGAATGCAACTTTACCATCCTGGAGAAAAGTACTAAGCGTTCCTTCCTCTGTTGTATTTTTGTACAAAACAAGCAGGATATATAAATGCACTGGTTTCACCAATCGTTCGGAAGCTGTTCGGTAAATGTGACACGACAAAGCACATGCTTTTCGTATTGAAGTGCCGAGAAGTGCTGTTATACACGCGCACATGACAAAGGACATGTTTTTCGTATTGAAGTGCTGAGAAGTGCTGTTATACACGCAAATGACAAAGGATATTTTTTCGTGCTAAGACGTGCTGCTGTTCGTCTCTTTGCGGAGTAGATTTTTGGTCTGTTATTGATTTAAGTATGGATGTAGATACAGAAAATAAATTAAAGTAAAATGACAGGTGCGATGTCATTACAGTGTAAAAATGCCCTTTAATTTAATAAGAAAATATTAAATTACACTTTAATCGCACAAAACTTGAAGAAATGTTTATTTTCAATGGAATGAAATATGAATTAATTGACACTACACTATGTCCGTAGTGTCTATCACGGACCAGTCAAGGAGTGAACTTGGAGTTTAAAAGGAAAAAAAAAACTATCAAGTTTCGGCTCAACTAGAGACAACAGCGCTACCTATTTACATCTTACAGAATAAGTATGATTGGCTGTTATTCATGCTGCTAAAAACACCTTCCAACAAACTAACACTAAAAAATCTTTACAAAGGCAGTCACTTCAGAAACACAAGTCATGTTTGTGTGAGTCACGGAGTGTGCGTGACATGAATTTCCTTCACCACGTCATCTTTTGCTTTAAACAACATGTCTGGCAGGATAAAGCAGGGGCACCCAACGGAATATTTCGTTAAAAATATCTGTTCGGAAGACGATTTGAGATCTAGAATTTTCGGAACATTCATTGTAAATTTTTTTGCTTGCATGCCTTTCCTAGGATTTTCGAATATCTAAAAAATGGTATAATTGTTCATTTTTAACGGATTTTTACTCTAAAAAGGTCACCTAGAATTTTCGGGAGCCCTTCTCTGGCTGGAATTTTTTCGAAAAGGTAAGTTTTGATCCCTATAACTTTCGGATCACTAGACTTTCAGCTAGGAAATCCGAACAGATAAAAAAAATTTTAGGGGATAAAAATATGCCTATATCTACCGTTTGTACTAAAATACGTTGAACGGTGCTATCTTTAAGTGGTTTTGAACTATATTCTCGATGGGTGCCCCTGATAAAGGCCTGCTAACGCATCTAAATATTTATTTTGTTCCGAATGTTCAATAAAATATGGTCCACTTCACGCCAATAAAATGTAGACTAAGGCCATCCCGTTGTATTTCTCCGTTTAGCGTCGACCGACAAAATTTTCGAAATATAAATAGAGCAATCTAACTGCACATGTTATTCCCCTGGCGCGTTGACATATATCCCGTGCCTTGACACAGTTGCTGTGCTTGCAATTTACGTTTCGATTCCCAAATTAAACTCAAAAAAAAAATATTCAACATGTTCTGGGAAAATTGTACAACTTGTACTCGCTCCGAGCCAAACACCTGACTTACACAAAAATAAATACTTCACACATACAGACCACAGAGTATTCGTAAATATTTACACGTCCAAGCGGTCTTTGCTTACCTTTTCGCAATGTGATTAATCAGTCCTAAGGATCAAAGGTTACACTAAAATATTTTGTGGTGAAAAAATAGAAATCGCGCTACGAAACCTGAGAGCACGGACCATCAATGCCGCAACTTCCATGGAAAAATTAAACATTCAAAGCCAAACAAAGTGACATGTTTGAACGCTTATTTGAAAAAAAAACCTATCAATGACCCATTGACGCAAGAAAACATTCAAAGGCAAATTAAGTGAGATTGTGACATTATTGATGGCAGCTATAAGCTACATGCAGTTACGCTTAAATTATAAAAAGTATTATTGCGCTTGCCGTGTGACGTCTTTTAGTTAACACGACATTCACAGCACGTTTTTGTTTCGTGTCACGTCATCTCGTGTCACGTTAGTATTGAACGCTAGTAATAAAGTGAAATTGCGTTACATTATTGGATTTCATCGAATTACCATGAGGTTGCTCGAAGAGCCTTTGATTATATTAGAATAATATGTCACAGTTCCAGAAGCAAAAGATAAGAACCTTTCGGGGGAGCAGAATTAAGTATCCAGTCGTTATAGAGATGTGGCTGTTGTAGGGAGGTTTCATTAAGGGTAAAGTTCACAGATTCACGGGTTTAGTCGAAAAATTCTGGCCAAATGCATAAAAATGTGATGGACTGCATGTAGTGGGCTGCGTGTATTTTTAATTTTTTAATTTTTAATTTATTGCAGTTTTCAGTGATATGCGAACTCTGAAATACAATCCTTGACCAACAGTTTATGCTTTGCTTTTTGCTGCCCTCAATCATCTTAGCAGACCTCTCAGGAAACAGAAGTTCACTTTAACCGGGTCAGATGGTGCCATTTGTCAGTTGTGACTGGTAGATTTCGATCCATTTTGTTCGTTTCTGTTTTACATGGTTTGTTGGCTGTCACCATAATTATGATTGACAGTAGCGAAAAACGCAATGGTCAGTTGGATTTTGAATTTCACAGTTCACATATCACTGAAAACCGCAATAAAGTTTTCCTAGAAATTTATAATATTTTTTTCTGTTGTCAGTTACTCAATGGAGGACATGTATGCAGTTGTATCAGATGTTGAAGACTATAAACACTTTGTTCCCTGGTGCAGGGACTCAAAGATTTTTGCCAGAAAACCAGGTTACCTGAAAGCCAAACTAGCTGTTGGCTTTCCACCAGTGGTGGAAAAGTATAATTCAGTTGTTACTATGGTCCCACCAAACCTAGTGAAGGTATTTTGTTTAATCATTATAATCAAGCTAGTTGCAGATGTTTCAAGGACGTTTGCATAAAATATGCTGCCATAGGATTTTTTACTCAAACTTTTCCTTTCCAGTCAACTCTCTCTTAACGGACACCTCTATAAGACGGACACTTTCATAAGACAGACCCCTGGTGATGGTCCCTGTTGTTTTTCAGTCATTTTACTGTAACTAAACTCCCTATAAGACAGACACCTCTCTAAGATGGGCAGTTGGAGCTGGTCCCGAAGGTGTCCATTTTACAGATAGTTGACTGTAGTCAGTAACTGATGTCAGAGTTGCAAAAAAATTGGGGTTCACATACTTTAAAGCGTGTGTAAAAATACCCTGACTCTGAAAACTTGGTCCTTGGTCCTCAGGCCTGGTCAGCCTGATTTTAAAGATGATTTCCAGTCCGTACTGTGCAGACTCAGGGTTTGTTTTCATTTTTGTTTTGAATTCGTTGAAACGTTACACTTCAGTGATAGCGTACATGAAGTTTTTTAGTTCGCCATTACGGATCGTTTCATTCAAGAATTCACGATGAGCTAAAACGTCCGTTTGAAATACCGTCGAGCTTCTTTTACTTGTTATTATTGTTTTGCAAGGATATCTGGCGTTAATAATGAAGAAAAAGGTAAGTTTTGTCCCGGAATTTTTATTTTTGCTAGTAAACATCTTCTGTTTGTGTGACTCACAAACATTGCAGGCAGAGATTGCGCAGTACGGACTGGAAATCATCTTTAAGTTAAGAATATTAAAGATGAGTTAAGGTATCAGTGTACCCCAAATGACCATCATGCGTTGGAGCTGCCTTACCGTCTGGTAATTAACGCAAACCCCAACAAAGTATATATTTTCTGAAAGCTTAGGAATTGTAGATTACGGAGATATATTTATTTTAAGTAAAAATAATGATGTTATCCAAAGAGAACGTGTTATTTCCAAAAGTACCGAGGCTCATAAATCGGGTTCGTTTCCGGACAAATTTGAGTGGGAAAAAACGATTAGCATCGCTATGTGTTCTTCACACATTTCTCTAAGAAACTGTGTCGGGGAATATTGATTACTTGTCTGGTTTGTTTTTGACACGCAGATAAACTTTAAAAGTGTAAGGAACAACTATTGTCTGCGTTTAAACAGCCATAACTTTTGAAAGAAGAAAAAAGTTAAAATTCGCCGACACAGTTTTGTTGCTCAATTATCGGGCAACATTCTTGCCAAATTTCAGCGAAAATTTTTGAAACCCCATTGAAAACGAACTTAAAATGTGCGCCTCTCTCTTCGAAACTTTGTTTACGAGATACGAAAGAAAATGTATTTTGGGGCGTGCTTCCGCTTTAATGAGATTAATTACACAAGACGTGTGAAAATGATCACGCGTTGAGCGATAGAATGAAGGTTCATTTTACTTTAACAATAGAACTTGTTCAAAGCGGTGTCAAATGTTGCTTCTGGTCGGAAACAGTCTGTTGCATAATTTTATTTCTACCGCTCGCTTTATAACAATTTTCGTCTTAGTGCAACAGTTTTAGAAATGTGAAATCTAAAACAACAAAAACGTGGAGTCGCAAGTAAGCCGAGGAACTGGTCGTGATGCCAGGTCGTGGCGTTACCGCTTCAAGCGGCGAAAAATAATTCGATGTCGCTATCTACTAGTCGCTGACTAGTGAAGCAGCCAAATCTTTTGTCTTTTTCCGTTGTTGCAGCATTCTTTGAACATGAGAAAGGAATGGGAAAATGTTTCTTCTTTCACGTCTGAAAAACTATGCATTTTGTCAGGGAAAAACACCCAAAGCATCTCGTCGAAAACCAAGAACTGTAATATAAAATCACGCAACGGTAGATCGCCGCGCTTCTTTAGACAACCTGTTGACAGCTAAAACTATCAAATAATTAATGGCAAGAAAAGTTTTTCGTTCATAACTTTGTGTAGAGTCAATCTTTTTCCATGCTCTTTTTTTTGAATGAAAGGTCTTAATGAGATCTACCTGAAAATACCAAAATATATTTTTCTTAAAAATGGTCAATTTTGGGGTACACTGATACCTTAATAGAGACTAATTAATCTTTAAGTCAAGTTGTATTTAGGAGGGTCTAAAGTTATTTCAATGGACCTCATCCTTCTATAAAAAGACAAGCAGTGATCACTGTGCATTGAAGGAAGGAAAAACTGTGTAAATCTTAATTTGTTTTTCAACGATAATGATTCATTACAGGCTGAATGCACAGATGGGGAGATGTTCAACTACATGAAGACTATCTGGAAATTTAGTCCAGGTTTACCAGGAAACCCCAACACGTGTACACTGGACTTTTATGTAAGTCACTTTGACTTTAAATATGGTACATTGTGATAGTAATGTACAAATAAAAAAGAATGTATAAATGTACAAAATAATATGTACATTTGGGAACATTTACTATTTGATTATTTTATTACATGAAATTTTCGTGACACGTTAATTTTGAGGGTCGCGATTTTGAGGTGCACATATTTCGCGACACTTAAATTTCGCGATTTTGAGAAAATTTTGTATTTTGAATCACTTTAATTTCGCGTTTTTAATGAGACACAATTTACATTTTCTTAGCAATATATGTTGACATGCCTTTGAATTATATAAAACGACTTCATCAAAGGAACAATAACGTCAAAATTAACAAATATGCAGGAGGGGTCTACAAGTGTGTCAATTGACGACAACACCCATTTACATTGATTACTGACATATGCGAGTCACTTAATATTCGCGTCATGTTATGTTCACGACACTTTTTGTTCGCGTCACTTTAATTTTGCAATTTTTTTAGAATCGCGAAATTCGCGAAATTAAAGTGTCGTGAAAATTTCATGTAATAACTAAAAGGTATTTTGTTAAATTTTTGTTATTTTATTTTGTTGCCTGAAGACAAAAAAATAGTCACAAGTCTGTGGCATTTTGTGGCTTGAGGTTTTGCACGTTTTTGTTTTAGATTGACTTTCAGTTTGTGGCACACTTGTTTAAATTTGTGTTAGGTAAGATAGGTTAGATTCAAGCTCCTTTCTTATAACTTTTGGCCAGTCATATTTGGCAACTAAAGGTCTGAAATTCATAATTTTTTGCTTTGCAGATAGAATTTGAGTTTCGATCTGTTCTCCATTCTAAGCTGTCAACTGTGTTCTTCGATGAAGTAGTAAAGAAAATGGTCAAAGCATTTGAAAAGAGATGCTACTATCTCTATGGGCCAGGCCATCTCCACAGCACTGTGAAATCTAGGACAGTACCAGCAGGTACGAAAAGTTGACCTTCAGCAACACTCTTCATGAATCAGTATAAAGGCCTGTGAAAAAGAACAAAACACAGCATTGCACAGCATTGCCTAACATTGTTTGGCAAGTGTTGTCCAATGTTGTCCAATGTTGGCCAAGGGTGTTCAAACGGTCACAACATGTTGGTCAATGTTGGGTGAAACTTATACCCAGGAGTCCATATAAAACCATGGTTACCAAGCATTCAGTGGTCACAAGCAGGCCCAACAATGTTGTGGGAACCGTGCAAACATAGGCAACTTGTTGCGACATGCTCCACTGATGATCCTGAGAACAAGAAAAAAAAATGTTGGCTGATATTGGGTCAAAAGTTTGACTGATTTCAAACTTCACGCAACGTTTGTCAACATCACAATATTTGTCAGTGTTGTGCCAACTTGTTGCATTCATTTGCACAGGGCTTAAAAGGCTACACCTGCATTTTCACCATATAACAGTTGTCCAAACTGCCAGAGCTTATCCTGGGTAGCAAGAAGTGGCTAGTTCCATGGTACATAGTGCCTCGTGAGTGGGGTGTCAATCCATTGCAGATTAAAGCCCTACATTTTGTCAGGTACCCCTAACATTTCAAGAGTGCTCATTTATACACCTGGGTGGATAGAGGCAATGTAAGAGTTTAGTGTCCTGTCCAAAAACACAATACAATGTCCCTGGTCAGCCAGCTCTTGAACCTGTACCAAGCAGTATCAAATTATAGTGTAGCATGTGTTATGAAAGCAAAGTTGTGTGGTGTTTTGACTACACATGACTATAATATTACAGTACTGTATTATTTTAATCTGTATGTGTAAGATTAACAAACTAATGATATTTTTTTTGTTAACTTCAGGGGCAAGATGACATAAGTAGAACATGAAGTCCCTTTGAATGCAGTATGGATGCCATTCTTTTAATAACTTACTAGGAATCACACCAAAGAATAATATTTATAAAATTATTTTAAGACAGTATAACTCAATGCAAACTATTCAAACTATGTTGTATCTACAGACTACAAAAAAGAAACAGTCTAAAAAATTATTGTTGGTTTAGATATAATGAGCTGTCATTAGAATTTTAAGATTCTGAAATGCTGATGATTGTGACCAATTAGGGTTGGGTTTTTTTTTTAATCAAATAGGCCATACCTAGTAGTTGTATTGTTTCATTTTTAAGGTCCACAATTAGAGTGTTAATTACTTAAATTAAAGATTGTTACACAGTGTTTCAATAAGACCTGGCACCCCCCAGACCTCTTAGGGATGTCTTGTATTAAATTGGTCACCGGCTTAAAATCATGCAGCGCCCTCTACAGGGGAGATATTTTCAGCCTTTAATTTTGCTCTCTCTCTGATGGATGCCGCACAGCAACAGCCACCTACTTAAGATCTTATTGAAAGCCCTGATTTTGGTTATTTTAACGTTATTGCAGCCATGTGTAGGAAGTGTAATTATTTTACCATATAATAGCAAGTGTACAGCAAATTGCAAAATCTGAGGATCTCTACTAGAAAATGATTTTGTTAAAAAAAAATGCTATGAAGTTCATAGCATTTTTTTTAATTGAACTGTTTTGAAATTGGATAATTTAGACCTAAGGCACACTGATTATGGTTTATTGATAATTATGGTTGTTGATTTTTGCAATGGGAATTACCTAACCTATTTATTGTGATAATGGATTGTTTTGTGTGAGAAGTATGTTATGACATTGAAATGTTCTCCATGTAGGTTTTTAGCTCAATGGGCCCTAATGCATTTTACAAAAACAAAGATCTTAATATGCAGTAATATATAATTTTATGACAAAGTACTGGGGAATGGTGCAATTCAGAGAATGCTCAGTGGCTACCTGACGCAAGCTGAGTTTTCCATACTGACTATTACACATTTATTTTAATATAACTTTTAACAACGTGGCACTGGTACATCGGGATGTTATCACCAAATTGATAGCAATCTTTATTCTTATCACTTTTCTACTCAGTGATGAATTGATTTTGTTAGGACAACTGGCATAGATATAAGGGTTCTTTTCTGTCACAGCATATTAATTAAATTAAATGTTTTAATGCATTGGGCCGGTCCCACATTTTGTACAAAATTCCTCCTCTCTTGACAAACAAAATAAAGACTTAATAGTCCAACTGTTTGGGAATTGTGTTTTTTGTTTATGCAATAAACCTACTGATACATTTCAAGACTGCTTGTTATCCCCAGGGGGGTACTTGGGATTTCAAATGATGGGGATGATCAAATGGGGGCAAAATTCAAGACCCAAAAAAATCCCGAGGGCTTCCAACATAACCCCAAAAAAGCCCTAGATCAAACATTAACCCCTTAAAAATCAACAGCAAAACACGTTTGTTTGTAATTTATTCACAGAAAAACGCAGCCAAAGCACTACCAGGCGAATGTTCAGACTGTTTTAAATACCCAAAAACATCCCTACTTAAATAAATAAAAAAATACTTGCCAAATTTTCCTACCCGAAAAAATCCCGGAATCGAAAATTTCGAACCCCAAAAAATCCTTCGATCATCCCCGTCACTTAAAATCCCGAGTACCCCCCCCCCCCCTGGGTTGTTATCCTTCATTGGATGTTGGGCTCCAGGGTGGGGGGAGGGGGACTCCCATATAAAGGAACAGGGTTAATAAAAAATGAATTATTTTGCTCTCGCTTAGATAATTCCAATAATTTTAGCTGTCAAGGTCTAATAAACACAAGAAGAAACAAGAAAAACACTGACACTTCTTTGGCAGTCTACACCGTTCAGGCATTAAATGCTCTCTTAAAGGGGTAAAAAAAAAACTTGAGCCATGACCAGATATTAGGCCCCTTTACAAATAGAACCAAGACGTGAGACGTGTAACATTCGATAAACGATTTATTACAAAAAAAGATCACTTTCTGCTCTCACCGAAATTTTACAGTTAAATTTAAAATCGGTCCCAAAAAACTGTATCACAGCAACTTTATTGAAACACTTTTACAGACAATTAATTGGGCACTTCTCACCAACGTCGGTTACCTGAAAATGTAGAAATATGTATTTTTTAGTACGAAAGCATAGAAATTTAAGAACTTAGCCTGGTTTTCACTAGCGACGCAAGCACGAGCGCAAGGATAACAGCTCTTATTTCTCAGTGAAAAAGGCTTCGCCCGAGCAAAAGCACAAGCGCATTGTATTTTGATGCTTGTGCTAGTGCTTGCGGCAAGCACAAGGGTCAAAATTTGTCCTTTTTGCGTGATCGCGCTTGTGCTTGCGTCGCTAGTGAAAACCAGGCTTTAGGCGCCGCGCGCACATACCAATACAGCTTATCGATGCGGAGCGAGCGAAGCAGTAGTTCTTCAGACTTCTCCTTAATATTTGTCTCTTAGAATATGCTATCCTACTTCCAAATTGCACACTTCATCCAAATTTCCGCAGCACTTAAATAGCGCTAGCTACACTACTATAAGGGAGTACCCCTCGGAACGTTGCTCAACAACCAGGAGCCACAGAACTAAAGATTAGTTACCTAACGCATATAAAGATTTGTTTAAATCTTCAGCACAATGTAACTAGTCTAAAAGTACTACCTAAAAATGACCTCTTGAACAAAATTCGCTTAAAAATTCAATGAAATTAGCCGAATGAAAAGCTGAACTCCGTGTAGTTCCACGTTGTAATTACTAACCTTGCCAGGGAGGTCTGGTCTCAATATCCATGAGGCTTCTCATGGGCCTGGCACGCCTGTTTGAATTAACATCCATCAAGGGTCTGAGAGGTGTGGTCTGAACACTCATGAGGCTAGGAACTGGATGTCTGCCGCTAGAATACACGGGAGGTCTGTATCCATTGCTCATATTACCACGAAATGGACGTCTGGTGGTATCGATTCTTCTGCCACGTCCGACATTGAGATCAGAAGCCATGGGAAGCCTGGGCACCACTGGCCTCGTGTGAGACCAATAATTCACTGTACCCCTGGACGCATGACACATGTTGTGGTGGGTACCCACGTCATCGAAACTAACCACAAGCGTTGATGGTCTAGTCAGGTGATCGGCGGCAGCCACGCTGGACTTGGTCTCACAGTCGACAGGCGCTGGCTGCCTATAGTTAGATGGTGGATGATCCTGTAAAAACAATTCAAAAATAAGAAAACTTGAAGGTTTTTTAATTAGAAATTCTTATGTTCGTATTTAAAGGAGGAAACAAAACATACGCTTAAGTGGATTGTTGAGTTATATAGGCACGAACACGAGAAAAGTGCATCGAAGATTATGAGGCACAGCCGAATTTTTTCCCTTTTCTCAAGTGTTCTTAAGGTGACTCAAAGACGTGTCCTGCTGTTTCCGTTACTTCAAATTTAACAGATCAATACTACGACTTTAGTTCAGTTGACGCAAAAATTATGCTCTCCAATACATATTTTGGTTCAAAAATTGGATCAAATCATTGGCAAAACCCTTCAAGGGGGCACTTAGAAATAAACGTGTTTTTAACAGGAGATACCGTTTCTATAGATAGATAGATAGATAGATAGATAGATAGATAGATAGATAGATAGATAGATAGATAGATAGATAGATAGATAGATAGATAGATAGATAGATAGATAGATAGATAGTTAATTTATATTTTTACTTAACTGACAAAAAAATAAATTAAATAAAAATATATATAAATAAATAAATAAAAAAAAAAATAATAATAAAATAATATTTATAGTAACTTTTAATTACAAGAAGAGACGACCGCTGTCTGCAAAATAATAAGTGTTGGACCTACCAAGTCAAGTCCGGTTTCTCCTGAATTAGTAGTGTTCGACGCAGGGTTCGTTCCGGGTCCTACCAAATGAAGTCCGGTTTCCCCAGAATTAGTAGTGTTGGACGTTGGGCTCGTCCCGGGTAGGCTTTTATAGATTGTGCTCCAGAATTAAAAGTGGCATATTATGCTACTAGCAGTGCTCAAAAGTGGTTTTGCCAAATTAGAGGTGCAAAAATTATGCCAGAATTCCCAAATTATGCTTCTGATTTCCGAAATTATGCTCTACAAAATGACGTAGATTCTATACATAGAGGTGCGCAATAACGACACCAAATTATGATGTTTTTTAAATAAACTGTTGTTGTAAATTTATTTGTGTTTATGGCAGTTTATCACGGCCGTCAGCTGTCCAAATTAGCTGCTCGCATCTCTAAACCGTTTGTAAAATGCCTCCAACGACTTAACAATCAGAATTGTATAGCTAAAACACGCATTGGGCAAGAACAAACTACCTAAATTTCATTTATTTCTGTAGAAAGTACACCATATTTACTACATTTTATGAATTTATGCTCCAAAAAGTGCTAAAAATTGCTAATTATGCCGTGGCAGTGCTCGTTTCACAAATTATGCTTTTTAGCTCCAATTATGCCAAAAATTATGCTAGGACAATCTATAAAAGCCTAGTCCCGGGTCCTGCCAAATGAAGACCGGTTTCTCCAGAATTAGTAGTGTTGGACGTTGGGCTCGTCCCGGGTCCGACCAAATGAAGACCGGTTTCTGCAGAATTAGTAGTGTTGGACGTTGGGCTCGTCCCGGGTCCGACCAAATGAAGACCGGTTTCTGCAGAATTAGTAGTGTTGGACGTTGGGCTCGTCCCGGGTCCTACCAAATGAAGACCGGTTTCTGCAGAATTAGTAGTGTTGGACGTTGGGCTCGTCCCGGGTCCTACCAAATGAAGTCCGGTTTCTGCAGAATTAGAAGTGTTGGACGTTGGGCTTGTCTCGGATCCGACCAAATGAAGTCCAGTTTCTCCAGAATGAGTAGTGTTGGACATAGGGCCCGTCCCGGGTCCGACCAAATGAAGACCGGTTTCTGCAGAATTAGTAGTGTTGGACATTGGGCTCGTCCCGGGTCCTACCAAATGAAGTCCGGCTTCTGCAGAATTAGTAGTGTTGGACGTTGGGCTTGTCTCGGATCCGACCAAATGAAGTCCGGTTTCTGCAGAATTAGTAGTGTTGGACATAGGGCTCGTCCCGGGTCCTACCAAATGAAGTCCGGCTTCTGCAGAATTAGTAGTGTTGGACGTTGGGCTTGTCTCGGGTCCTACCAAATGAAGTCCGGTTTCTGCAGAATTAGTAGTGTTGGACGTTGGGCTTGTCTCGGGTCCTACCAAATGAAGTCCGGTTTCTGCAGAATTAGTAGTGTTGGACGTTGGACTCGTCCCGGGTCCTACCAAATGAAGTCCGGTTTCTCCAGACTTAGTAGTGTTGGACATAGGGCCCGTCCCGGGTCCGACTAAATGAAGTTCGATTTCTCCAGAATAAGTAGTGTTGGACGTTGGCCTTGTCTCGGGTCCGACCAAATGAAGACCGGTTTCTACAGAATTAGTAGTGTTGGACGTTGGGCTCGTCCCGGGTCCTACCAAATTAAGTCCGGTTTCTGCAGAATTAGTAGTGTTGGACGTTGGGCTCGTCCCGAGTCCTACCAAATGAAGTCCGGTTTCTGCAGAATTAGTAGTGTTGGACGTTGGGCGCGTCCCGGGTCCTGCCAAATGAAGACCGGTTTCTGCAGAATTAGTAGTGTTGGACGTTGGACCCCTCCCGGGTCCTACCAAATGAAGACCAGTTTCTCCCGAATTAGTAGTGTTGGACGTTGGGCTCGTTCCGGGTCCTACTAAGTTAAGTCCGGAGTTGGTCGAAGTAGTAGTTGTCGTCCGGGTGGTCTCGTGTCCTACCACGGTCCTCTGATCATGTAACTTCATTTCACTGTGGAAATAAATCAATGTTAGATAAGGTGTTTGTATTGGGTAGCCTTTCTGCTCAGAATTATACGCGTTATAAGCAAAATGTCGCCATTTTCTATGTGACTTGGCTCGCCGGGACATTCATCCTCGTTTTCTTGATCGGAAACAAGCATGGTGACCTTTTTTGTTGCATGATTTTGGTGTACACATTATCCTCGCTGAATTGAAAAATAGTAATAATTAATGAAGATGAAGTGTTCAACATGACACGAGCATGGGTCAAAGAAAAATTCTTAGTCCCCGACGGGAATCGAACCCATGGCCTCCCAGATACCAGTTGGGCGCTCGGTTGGTTGTTCGGAAGTAAAAAAGGTATAGCTCATAGCCTCGAGGATGTAATTTATGATCTAAAAAAAGGTAGGAACGTTTTGTTCGAGTCGACCTGGTTTGATACTTTTTTATGTATTATACATAACATTGCTTTATAATTATATGCTTGCGAATTAGTACATAAAGGGTGTCCGAGAGAGTTCGACGTTTGCTTAGCAGAGAAAACATAAGAACCACTTTCAAGCCTGTTAAACTTTGGGCAGTATCGTTAAGAAACCAAAAGACCGCCCCACCACAAATCAGATCAAGGGAATTGTGAACAAAGTCAAATGCAAAACATGTGATTTTGCCTATGTGGGAGAGAGCAAAAAATCATGGAATTCGCGCGGCGCAGAGCACAAGCCTGGCACTAGATCTAATAACGAAAGCGCAAAAAGGTTTCACGCGGAAACAACAGACCATGACATTCATCCGGATTATGTAGAAATTTAAGAAAGGAATGTCAACAATAGGCAACAACGCTTATTCCTTGAAGCGCTACATTCTATCCAGGACATTAACTGTGTGAATGATCATGTGCATTTCCCACAAGTTTATTTAACATTGGGAACATCTCTAGAGACCGGCGGTGTATAAGAACTTATTATGCAAAAACTGAGCCAATTTTAACTCTGATGAAGGTAACAGAGAGTTACCGAAAATTCAGTTTTATACGTTTTTTTTAACCGATTTTAAGATCAGACTGACAAACCAATTTTTTTTATTTTTTTAAGTATTTTTCAAATAATTTGATTGTAACTACCGCAAAATTTAACGTGGGCCAACAAAAAACGAGAGTGATAAGTAGCATGACAGCTACACAAAGGGTAAGATTGGCGCGCGCTGGGCTAGTTTTGTCACGTTTTTTTGGCAACGTTTTTTACCACTGAAGAAGGGCTTTTGTCCCAAACATTTACCTTTTTCCCAAATAAATCCTTTTGGCAACTATCACCCCTATTGTATTTCACTTGTTATTTTTTAATGCTACGCAGCACAATTTGGAACTTATATTATGTTCTTATTATCGATGTACTCTCGAACCCAGATTTCTTCTTACCACCGAGGGATGAGAATATCTGGGTACGAGATTAATTTTCGATGTAAAGATTGGCTTATTTATCTCTTTTCCGAGCATGTGACCTAACTTCATTGAGTTTACTGTTGCAAACCGTGCTTGGTAGAGAACATTTAGGGAATGTTTTTAAAAAAAATTGGTTGGCAACTTTTTTTTTGAGGAGTTAAACCGCCTTTGTTGATGGTTGGATTTCGTGGGACAGCGGATAGGCATAAATAGATTGTGCTCGGCAACTTTTGAGCAACTTTTAGCGTTTTGAGCAACTTTTTGTAGTACCAGCAACTTATGGACTTTTGTGGCAACTTTTGAGCAACAAATTGATATAAAACCGATCCAAACCATAAAAGGTCGTTTCATTTTGAAGGATTTTTATCTTTTTTATCTATTTTTTTATTTTTTGTTTTTATTATTTTTTTTGTTTTTATCTATCATTGAAGTTAAGTTGAGTTTAAAGCGTATATTGATTACAACGAAGTATTTATATTTCTCATGTAACAATGGCTTTTTGGCCTCTCTTAATGATTGTAAGAATATTTAATGAAAATGTTTAAATGACAACAAACAAACAAATACGTTGTGAGTATTTATCTAAAACAAAACGACTCTAGAGCGAGCAACTTTTCTAAATTTTGGTGGCAACTTTTCGATATTTGAGCAACTTTAGAGCAACTTTTGGGTATATTGTGAAGCAAATTTTCCTGAATTTACTAGCACAATCTATTCATGCCTAACGGCGGAGCTAGCCCCCCCCCCCCCCACTTTTACAGAAAAAATAAAGAATTAATAACAGAAGAGTCTCTTAAGCCCCCCCCCCCCCACCACTTTAAGTCACTAGTCAGCCCCCCGCCCTCAGTTGGAAAAATGCTCCGTCTTCCATGGGTTATACAATTTTTTTTCAATTTTGCTGATTTGCGAAGCGCAATACTGCATTTATAGAGCAGTTTTCAATTGAGTGCCGTAAAACCAAAACCAAAGACAAGTAGTCACTCTGGCCAATCACAAAGGACACAGACAATCCAGTGAACCAATCAAAACTCGAAGCAAATACATGTTGCTGGCACGAAGCGCGGGAAAACGTGCGCGAGCGAGTCACGATTGGTTTTGGTTTTACTCCTGATTGGCTGAGAAAGTGGCACGAGATTTTTAAGCCAATCACTAAGCGCAGTAATGCAAAACCAAAGCAAACGCAATTAACTTTCGACACTCAAGTGAAAACCGCTCTATATCTGGTAAAAACTCTTCATAGTTAAAAAACGCTAATCAAGAAAATGCTTGCCTTCTGTTCTTTCGTTTTACGAGCACGCGATTGCACCAATGTTTTATCAGTATTCCGATATCATTTTAAAACACAACTTACCTTTGTTTAACATTTTTTAAGGTTTCCGTTTCCAAATCATTTGGGAATAGATAGCGCGTTACTGCTTGGAAAGCAAAAAAACTCAACCAAGTGGTAACTAGAACCATCTTTACGTTGAACTCCGAGAAGTTTAACTTTACTTTAATTTATTTCGTCACAAATCATCATTATCATATTATGCGTCACTGCGAGATTTCGAAGTCGCGCGCGCGATTTTTTAATAAGGTCAAATTTATCTAAATATTAGAAGAAAATATAAGAAAAATCTAAACAACTAAATTCCAGAAAGTCGACCGGAAATTATATCATAGGCGTCGTCTTTCCCCCACCGGACATTTCAGCTTTTGAATTTTTGGCTGATCATGCATTTTCCCATCCCCTTGTTCAAAACTTTTTCCTACACATTTGCGTGTCGTCATTTGACTACAAATACCAGAATTCATTTCGCCATTCCTTTGTTATTCAAATTTTGAATTCCCAGTGGGGTTTGAAAAACAATTGCTCTAATTAGAATGACAAAAAGACAAAGCGGAGGATTCCGGTAGTTGTAGTCAAGTGACGCCATCATGCAAATCGCCTATTGATACATAGGGACGGCAGAGCGTTTTGAAACGTGGGGGGGTGGGGGGAGGGGGGAGGAGGGGGCACCGTGCTTTAAGCCAAGCGCATACCCCCGGGGGACGCATCCCTCTTTTTAAATTTCCTAAAAATTCTCTTGTATCCGTAATCGATTTGTGACAATGCATAACCGGGCAGCAGCTCAAACGTGCAGAATGTTATGATCACGTGAAACTCAAACCGACGGAGTCGTAAGCAGGGTTTCCGATTCCGCTTATGACTTCCTTTGCTTATGATCTAGTGAAAACTAATGAACTGTCGTAGTCGCAGGTAGCTTTATAGAAACAAAGTATTCGGAAGGTCTTACAACTAGCTTTGTTTGTTCTTCCGCTTCTGCTTGCGCTGCAGGAGGGGCATCGGGGGGGGGGGGGGGGGTAGGGGTAGGGCGGTGGGCTGACCGCCTTTATATAATCAGCCCAGGGTCAGCCATAAAAACTAGTTTCAAGTCCCAACTGTGGTCAACTAGCCGACGCATAAATTTCAAATCGTTAAATTCCCACCTTCATTGGAACTGCAATGCCAGACGAAAATTATAATCTTTCCAAAGAAATATCAGAAAAGAAAAAAACTTCTTTGATTTTTAAAGTATTTTTTTAAATACATAGCTTCTGAAAAGAAAAACATTTTTTTTAATCCAGGTGTTCATTAGGCTCGATACCAGCCGCGGACTCCCAGAACGGCTGGAAATCGAGCCTAGGTGTTGTGGAAAAAGAGATAAATTTTAATACACAGTCCTACAACCTTCTACGCCCTGACTTTGAGTGATGTTGAACATCAGCAGATTTCTGACATCAGTTCATGTAATCTTTCTGTTTCTTGCTTACCACAAAAACGTCCACAGGACAAGGCGGGGAAATGAGATATACGGATGGGAGGTGGGGTGGGGAAAGAGACCAAAAGGCACGGTTACAAAGCAGTACATAAACAAGATGGCGGACGCAGCACTCACTTGTAGGTTGTTTGTTATGCTGTACACTTTTACTGATATTCAACAAGCATAGCGACAAAAGGAATGGAGAGTAGTACTGGGAAAGATAGTAAGTTTTTGTAAGTCGTTGCATGTTGATAGTTCAATGTGCAAGCCAGGATGAAGTTTTGTTTTATGTACATCAAAAACCTGAAAAAAATTTTTTGAAGCTTTTTATAAATAAATATGTCCATAAATTTAGCTTTCTTATGTTGTTTGTTGCAGAAAAACATCAGAAAATATCCATATCCTTAATTGCGAAACGAAATATTATAAAGAGATCGGATAGGTCAGCAGATAAAACGTAAGTACTGATGTTTTATGGAGAACAAAATTAATTTAGTTGTAGAGCGCTATGCACTGATGAACTGCAATTGAACAAGAATTATTTTTTACACAGGGCTGCTGAATTGCTAAAGTTGAGTCATGTACGGTTGGACCGTGAACAGATAAGTGAAATTGACAACTTGGATTGCCTTGGACCAGTCACTAACTTATATTTACAAAATGTGAGAGTTTTCTTGTTATAATTTTTTGACTGATGTCTTGTAATCCTACAGGTGTAAACCCTCAAATGTCCATGCACAGTCATCCCTCATGATGATAAAAGGCACTTATGGGGAGAGGGGGGGGGGGGAGTTGTGGTGTCAAATACATGCTGGATATCAAACAGTTTCCATGGCAACATTAAAATCTGTGGACAAACAATCAAAGCAATCAAAGCATCCCAAGGGATGGACTCAGAGTGAACCTCGTTTCAAAATTTTGTTTTTCCAGAAAACACCTATACATCTACAATGTTTACACTTAATTAAGTAGGCAAAATGGAATGATTCCCCCCCCCCCCCCATGGAAGGTTTTTAGCTTGAACCTCCCACCCAACTCCTCCAGAAATTACTTCTTGGGTTTTGAGACCCCTCACCCCCTTGGAATTCCATTGACATTCCATAGGGTAAGAATGCTTATTTTCTGGAAGTATGTTACTGCACAGCATACCACAAGGGTTACTAAAATTTTATTTAACTATCAAGTTTGTGAACTTTTTTTACTATCACAGAATGAAATTAGAAGAATTGAAAACCTTGAAGTTCTTCCTAAACTGAGGTACTGTACATGTACATGTAATAGTTGGCTTTGATGTCTTTGATGCCATTAAACAAATTAATTACTTTTAATAACCAATGCCTTTATTGTTTTTAAAGGGTGGTAATTAAATTCTGACTTTTTTCTTCATCAATAGATTCCTGACATTAGCCGAAAACAAAATAAGCCGGGTGGAAAACCTGAAGATTCTAAATAATTTACAGTTCTTGGATCTTTCTGACAACCAGATTGAAAGCTTTGAAACAGGTTTGAAACTCCATTTTTTCAATTATACAGTCAAACCTATTTAATACAGACACAATAGGGACAGGGAAGAGCATCTGTATCATGGAGTTGCAGAGATGACTTACTTTTGTCATTGGGCGACTTGTTTAACTTTGCTTTCATGAAAGCTTTTAAGAGCTCGGCACCCAAGAACCTTTGGGAAACCTGGAATAATTATTATTCTAAGAGCACAGCTTTAAAGTGCGGTGGCCTAATGGTTAGTACGCCAGACTCTGGATCGAGCGGTCTGAGTTCAAGCCCTGGCTGGGGTCACTGTGATGTGTTCTTGGGCAAGACACTTTACTCTCATAGTGCCTTTCTCCACCCAGGTCCCAGGTGTATAAATGGGTACCGACGACATCATGCTGGGAGTGGGGGGGGGGGGGGGTACCCTGTGATGGACTAGCCAGAGCATCCCATTCAGGGGGGAGTAGAATTATTCCTAGCCATCGTAAGGCTATGGAAACCGGAATAAGCTCCAGCAGTGTGCGCCGCTTGAAGTTAGGCCTCTCTTAGATTAAGTGAACTGTCTGTAATAAGGATGTGCCAGTAAGTAGAGGTTTGACTGTATTTGTCTTCGAAGGCTCTTGAAAAGTAAGGTAATTTGTGAATTTAATTTTGCTGTATGTTTAAGTTTGCAATCATTTCTTTTCTTTCCTATTCAAATTTAGAAGAGTTTCCAGCAAGTTTAATAATCTTGCTTTTAAAAGGAAATCCATTCACTCAACATGTGGAATACAAGTAAGTTTACCTGTGTTGGTCAGTTGGTTATCGTAATTATTAAATATCAACATTAATATCCTTTAGCTAAACTGTTTAAAACATGTTTTGTATACCATTTTTGCAATGCAGAAAGAAATTGCTTGGGGCCTTGCCTGCTTTACGACAACTTGATGGTGAAGAAATAACTCGGCAGGATAGGCTGGAAGCTGGGTGTCCTGTGTAAGTGTTAGCCAAGCTTTATTTGTCATCTATGCTGATTTTAACAAAATTCTAAATAAAAAAACCCAATTTATTTATAGCAGTCAAAGGAGATTTCTATAGGCAAACTGATAGTTAAATGCCAATAACTGAGGTAAAAGGTAAAGTCTGTCTCTGAGCCATGGGGCCCATACAGCCGGAGCTTATCCGGTTTCCGTAGCATTAAGCGACTAGGAGTATTGCTACTCCCCCTGGATGGGATGCTAGTCCATCGCAGGGTTACCCCCCAGCAGTAAATTCGCCGGTACCCATTTATACATCTGGGTGGAGAGAGGCACTGTGAGAGTAAAGTGTCTTGCCCAAGAACACAACGCAGCGCCCCGGCCAGGCCTCGAACCCGGGCCGTTCGACTCGGAGTCGAGCGCGCTAACCATTGGGCCACCGCGCCTCCCGCCAATAACTGAGTTCTAGTTTAAATGAAGCCAAATTATGTTGTTCCAGAAAATATTCTAATCAACCCCCCCCCCCCCCCAACAAAATGTTTGACCCTTCATGCCCCTACTGAAAAATGTAAATTAAAAAGTTTGGCTTTAGGGATCCCATAGCCTCATTTTCCAGCCATTTTGGTATATTCCGGTTGCCATCCTCCTAAAGGAACGGGGATGCTTATATCATGGCTCAAAGTGAGCCTAGGGATCTACCAGCCCCTAGGAACTTCCAGAGACCTTCTGCAGGGTGGGTGCAGGTACTATCTAGAACCACACATCACATAATGAAATTTGTTTGTAAAGAATCAGTTGTGCTGCATTGATAGGCAAACAACACCTGGCGGGGTGGTGGGGGGGGGGGGGGGGTTCTTAATAGATGTGCTATACAGGTATGTACTGCTCAACAGGGTATGCTCCTCTTTTAGAACTTTCAGACCTGTTTGCCTCCCTGACTCTAAAACAGGGTATATAATTCAGCCTTTTTCTATGGAACAGGGTTGATTTCTCCCCAGAATCCTGATTAAATGATGATCAAGTATAGCTACAAAACTCTGCTCCCCTTATTGCTTTGTCTTCCTGCCACAGACTTTTTGATATTTCTCCGGTGTTTTTTATATCTACATATTTTTCTCCATCATGCATATTGTCTAGAACAGGGCACCTATATTTCCACTGTTTGTCTGGAACAGGGTCGCAAATTCACCTTATCTTCTGGAACAGGTCCAGGGTCTGAGACTCAGCAGCACACCCCCTGTACAATATTTTGGGAAGTACACCCCCCCTCAAGGAAACAACAGCTTCCCTTACATTTTGGAAAGCTGATTACGGGTATTTTTTTGTTGGATTTTTAAATTAACAGTGAAAGTGAGTCAGATGAGGAAAGTGACGACCCAGAAGAAGAAGAAACAGAACTTGAAAGTGGAGAAGGTCAACAAGGTAAAAGCTGTGATCACAGACTGTCTACCTTTGGATTAATCTTATTTACAAACTAAATTTACAGTCAAAATGTTCAGTGCATGCCGGGCCTAGAATTCCGGAATAGTTTTGATTAACAGCGAACAGGTTACATTATTCATTTCAAACATTCAAATTTAATTTGAATACTGTAGATCATCCAACCATGAACACATGAACATGTGAACCTGTCAAAAATAAACCAATTTGATTGGTTAATTCTGGGCGGCATGCACTGAGTATTTTGACTGTAAAAGGTACCTGTGTCATTGATGTGAAGGGCTTTGCAGCTTTACCATGCATGCATATGCAGGGTAAAAACATTTTATTATTGTTTTTTCCAGGCTCTCTACAGCAACATTTGAATGACATGCTGGTGCGAGCAAAAATTCGGACAATTAAGGTACTTGTAGGTTTTTATACTGTTGGTAAAAAAAAAACTCCCTAGTTATTGATTTTCTTTATAATATGTGTGCATCATTCCATGATGCCTGGGCAAGTGTGTGTGTGGAGGGGGGGAGGGGTAAAAATTCTAAGGACTAGGTATTTCTGACTGTAAAGTGAATTTTGTAAATTAAAAAAGATATGTCACATTAAGTATGTGGACGTTTATTATCTGTTGGCACTGATTTTAATTTTCAAATTTTTACGCCGTTTCAGTTTTAGGGCTTATATTGTTCTGGTCACGCGACTTGTCGAATATGGCTATGAATTGAAACTCTTACGGACTCTTCAGAACACTGTAACCTGTGCAAAAATATTATCAATAAAGTGTATGGTTTCCAAAGTATGACAGTTAGAAACCTTCCTTAGTTGGTAGTTAAGAAGGAGCCCCCCTCCCTTAAAAGGTTGTGTATGCATGCAATACTGATAACCTTACGTGGACTGTTTCTTTACAGGAAGAAAAAGAACATGAGAAGAGAATGGAAGAATTAGCCGGCATCCGAGAACTCCAGACACAAAGGATCTCAAGCAGAGCTTCAAGCAGAACTTCAACCAGACCTTGAACATTTATTTAACTGAAGACTTTAAATTGATATTCATTTATAACGTCTAACAATTTCGTAGGCTATCAAGAGCTCTAGATGAACAAGTCTTGCATTGGGCTAAAATGACAAACTTCCTTTTCAGCAATTATTTTCTGGCAATCAGACACTTCAAGCTGAAATCCAGATGATAAGAAAAGAAGAGTCTGTACCTGCATGATTTTGTTGCATCCAGGCTTGACTTAACACAGATATTTTTAATTTTAAAAAGGCTGAAAGCCTTTTTAAAATTATTTTGAGCAACATTATGACCACAGATAATTTTGTCAAAAAAAAAAACACATTTGTTTTATAGCAGTTTGCGTCCAGAAAGCAGGCACATTTTATACAGGACAGATACTGAAACTTTTTTTAGGGGGTGGGGGTAGGGTCTTGAACATGTTTCATCAAAAAATAAAATGGTCATTTCATGAAACCAAGACAAAAGGTGTTTAACAACCTATCAGAGTACAGTGACCTGGAGGCCAGAATGACCATCAGTCACGGTCATGCAATTTACCACACACTTAGTCTTGTTTTTAAATGCTTTCTAAGATGATTTTTTGGACAAAAGAAAGAATCATGGTTTACAGTCACATTTTGTAAGAAAAAACAACAAAAACAACTATCATTTTGCAGTTCTCAAGAAAAAAATTTGATTCGTGGCTTTGTAGCCAAACCATGTTTCATGGAAAAAATAGCTATTTCACAATGCATGGAAAAAAAGACAATTCACGAATCACGAAAAAAACCTTTACCACCCTCTATTTTTATTTGTCAATTTACACAGACCTTGCTGTGATCCGTCTGTATGCCAGCCCAGTCAGTAAGTGCATAATCTCGATCAAGGCCTCGGTCTGAGATTTCCCTGTAATGACCTCACTCCTGGTTAATAAGTAGTATATATTTGAGGTCACTTTTCTCATGCTATTAGACTTTGCTTATGACAAACACATTGTTAACTTGAGGCCATTTGAAAGTGCTATAACATCAAATTTTCATTTTATTTACAAAGAAATGGACACTGGGTATACAAACAATATTCTATAATATTATTGATTGACTCTGTTTAGAGCTGTCAGTACTAATAATTATCAAGGATACATTATACAGAAAAATATGCCTATTGCAAAGACATAATTAAAATTTATTTTGTTGTGTTGTGGTTTTACAAGACAGTGTCTTTTATTTCTAAAATGATAATTATACAATTAAATCTGGCAAACACAATTATCATTAGCTACTGCACAGCATTGCATTTTTTATTAATTATTATTAGTTATTGAAATAATCGACACTATTGTTTCAACCACTAGACCCATACTGGGATACAAGTAACACTATTTGAGCCCTATTTTTCCTTGTTTCTCTCTAGTTTTACAAGGAAATCTAATGACTAAGAGGTGCTATACCCTTTTCATTTACAGCAAAGAAAGAATACAAAACATAAATTTCATTTTCACAAGTGATTTGTCTATAGAATATGTAGATTCCATACTCTTTTGCTAACAGATTGTCCATTACTGTTGCAAAATGTCAACAAATTTCTCCAACCTCCACAAACCATGAGGTTTAAGAATTGACGGCTATGAAAAGAGGTCTTCTGAAAACAAAGACCACCAAGTAATGTCCACAAATCTGGATCAATATTATAATAATTATTATAAAAAATTTTGGTCCTCCTAGAATTGCTATGAAACTTTGACAAAAGACTTATCTCCTGGGAGGAGGCGGTGGTGGAGGCGGAGCTCCTCTTGAAGGTGGTGGAGGGGGAGGGTTTGCCCTTACTCCACTTGAATTTCCAGAAGATTTTGTTGAACCACCTGAAAGCAAAGGTGACATTTTAACCAAACTATCTACTAAATTATCTGCTGCTAAAATTAAGCAATGCCTCTCTAGATAGAAAAATTCATGGGTCACCACATTTTACAATGTACATGTGAGAGGCACGTTGACGAAATGGTTTACCCACTGGACTCCAAATGGAACAGTTCAGGTTAGGTGATGCCTGGGGTCATAGTGTTGTGTTCTTGGGCAAGACACTATTTTGAAAAAGGCACTCTTCAGTAGAGAAGGGCCCAGTTAAACTAACCCAGGATCATTCTTGTCCCCAGAGCCACCTGGCCCTTTTAGCCGGCAGAGCCTGGGGCACAAGGAACAAGTGGCTCTAGGGACACATGATTTGATTGGTTAAGTCTTTAACAAAGAGAATTTAAATCTAGCCAATCAATACAACCGTAGTAAAATCCTTACAACAGAGGGATTTTAAAATGGTAAATTTGGCAAATCAAATTAAAGATCTAGCCAATCAAATCATGTGTCCCAGAGCCACTTGCTCCTTGTGCCCTAGGCTCTGCTGGCTACGAGGGACAAGTGGCTCTGGGGACAAAAATGATCCAGGATTAGTATGAATTTTTATTTCAGCTGTAACTTTTTAGTAAGGCTTTTTTCTTAAATATTTCTCGTCCTTCAGCTTTGTTGTCAAGCAACGTACAGAAAACTTAGCAGAGAAAGTCAAAAAACTTAGCAAAGAAAACCAAATTGTACAAGAGAAATTAAACCTTAATTAACTTATAATCTTGGTCCAGGAGTTGAAGTTTAAATGAATACAGTAGGGGGGGGGGGTTAGGTTGCAGTGTTCGACTGAGTGAAGGAAGTGAGTTATTGGGAGGTTCAAGAAACAAGGGCTCAAGAAATCTGAATTCCAATGTAATTGTTGGGGAAATCTCACACAATGCTGGCAGGTATTCTGCGATGGACTAGTATCCCATTCAGAGGGAGTAGCAATACTCCAGCTGTGTGGGCTGCTACCCAGGAGGGGGGGGGGGGTACTCAGAATTTCAAGTGACAGGGATGATCGAATGGGGGCGTAAATCAAGACCCAAAAAAATCTGTAGGGCTTCCAACAAAACCTAAAAAAAAATTCCTCGCCCAAAAATTAATCTTCCCCCCCCCCCCCAAAAAAAAAAAAAAACCCATGCAGAATTTCGGACACATTAAACTTTTCAGAAAGGGAGAATCATCTAAAGATATACACAAAGAAAAACATTAGAAACATGTTCAATGTTTGTACTTTATTCGCAGAACTATGTGGTCAAGGCACTACCACGAATCTTTAGATTGTTATTAATGCCCAAAAAAACCTACTTAGATCAAGCCACCCAAAAAAATACTTGCCAAATTCTCCACCCAAAAAAACCTGGAATCGAAAATTTCAAACCCCAAAAAATTCTTTGATCATCCCCATCACAATTTGGGGGTATCATCTTCACGACTAGGTTTATTTCTGAATTTTTTCCTCACACCTTCACTAAAACTTACCACTTTTCTTGGGATTTTTGCTTGGATATGTTTTTGCTGTTTCTACATAAGGCTCTGGTGGAGGTAAATCTGTACTAAAGGAAAATCTTGATTCAAAGTCATCTACAAAAAACAAAAAGACATAGTCTAGTAAATAATAAAGATTGTAAATTTTTAGCTCGGTAATAAATAATGGAGAGATGAATTCTTCAACAATGACACAAACATGGGACAACGAAAAAAAATCTGAGTCCCCGACAGGAATCAAACCCATGGCCTCCCAGATACCATTTCGGCCCTCTAACCACCTGAGCTATGAGAGACTAAACCAAGAAATAGTCTTAGAACAATGCTATCTGGATAATAGAATGAGTTCCAAGTGCTCTTCCCAGGTACTTTAGCTAGGCGGCAAGGCTGTGCTCTAAGAAAAATTACAAGGAGCCCAAAGGTTCCAAACTATGAGATCCAGGGTGCCCAGCATAAAGCTAAAAAGAAAGAAATAAGATTATCTGGTCGCCCAAAGACAAAAGTTAGTCGCCTCAGGCACCCGGGCACCCTTAGAGCACAGCCCTGGGTGGCCCCCCTGGCCTGGGTCACTGACACAATTCTTGAAGACGTGCAGTACTTACAGTACTGTAAGTGAAGTATATGTGAAAGAGTGAACATGACAGTGAAACACTTGTCTGTCATGTTAACACAACACATGAGGATTCCTCTGAAAGTGACAACTTGCCAAGGAAATGTACAATGTATGTAAGTGATGTGATCTATTTGCCTCCAAGCCCCCAGAAAGTAACTGAAAGCATTGCATTGTAATTGTTACGTTTACCTTCTGATGAGCCTGTCATTGCATCTGGGGGAGGTGGTGGAAGCGAGTTTCTTGTTGGTCCATTCATCATGTTATTAGATCTCCCTGACGACATCGGTGGCGGTGGAGGTGGGAGCCCTGATCTCTTGCTCTCCATTGTATTTCTAGCTGGAGGTGGAGGAGGTGGCCCAAGCCCTCCCCCCATAGCAGGTGGAGGGGGTAAAGGACCTGATCCTCGTGGCCCAGAACTCCCCTTCGAAGGAATTTTAGTGGGAGGTGGTGGTGGAGGTGCTTGTGATGGCGGTCTTGAAGATGGTGGCGGAGGAGCCCTACTAGGAGGTGGGGGTGGTGGACCACCCCTTGAGGGAGGAGGTGGTGGTGGACCTCCTCGTGGTGGAGGAGGTTGTGGAGGAGCCATATTTGGATTACTCCTTGTTGGTGGAGGTGGAGGTGCGGATACTCTAGTAGCTGATGTGGATGGTGGTGGCGGAGGTGGAGCACCACCTCTTCCTGGCGGTGGAGGCGGAGGACCTTGTCTCATTGAGGGTGGTGCTCTAGGTCCACCCCCGGATGGTCCTGGCGGCGGTGCTGGTAATGGTCTTGATCCTGATCCCGATGGTGGTATTGGAAGGGGTCTGGAGTTGTCAGGCGCTGATGGCTTATTTGACAGTGGTGGCGGTGGTGGAGGTGCGAAGCCTGGTGCTTTACCTGGTGGAGTAGGGAGTGGTCTTGAATTACCACTCGGAGCAGGAGGCAGCGATGTGTTGGAATTGTTTGGTGAAGGTGGTTTAAAGCCTGGTGGTCTCATAGCTGGGCCTTTGGCTCCTAAATACATGAAACAGGTTACTGGTCAACAAATGCTTGTGTTGCAGTGAAATGGAGGATTTGATAATCTTATAAATGATAACATGTTGTGAAATTATCAATATTTTGACTTGGACTGAGAGGGTTAAATTATATAGATTTATAGCGCTTTTCAATAAAATGCAAACTCTATCGACCTCTGTTCAATCAACGACTGTTTTTTACTGCTGTCAATCATCTAAGCCAACCTTTCAGGAAACAGAAGTTCACTTCAACGGGTTCAAAAGGTCACATCTCTCGCTTGTGATTGGTAGATTTTGATCCATTTTCTTTGCTTCTGTTTTTCAAGGTTCGCTGGTTGTCGCCATAATTATGATTGACGTCAGAGATAAACACATTAATTTCGTTAGCTAGGTTTTGAACTTCAGAGTTTGCGTGTTACTAAAAGGCGCAATAAGCAACATGTAATAAATATATAATGTTCAGGGCTGCAAATAATTTTTTTCACTTGAAAGGACATATGTCCAAGTTCTAAGACACCATCTTGGTTGGACAAAACAAAATTTTGGTCAGACGTCACCAAAAACAAAAGGTTGAATTGTATTCATTGTTGCCATAAAGTGACTTACAATCAAAAAATGTCCGACCACACTTGGGATTTTGTTGGACAAAAGCAATTTATGGTCGGCCAATGTCCAATGACCGACTGTTATTTGCAGCCCTGATGTTTGTAACATATTTGAATGATTTTCTCTACCTCCAGTTCCTGGTTTTCCTCTATCCCCCGCTGATTTGAGTTTTGGCATCCCTCCTGCAAAAAGTCCGCCAAGTCCCATGGGGGATGCACCCATACCGCCGCCACTACTGCCTCCTCCTACATTTCCACTGCTACTACTTGGACTTGGTTTATCTTGAAGAAAATGTTTTCCAGTTAGCAAGCCATATTTAAAGAAAAACATTCAAGGACCTATTTTTGTTGTTTATGATTTTCACTTGTCTACGAATAAATTAGACACACATTTTAAAATTGCACCTGTCTTAAAAATAAATTCTGATTTTTCAGCAAATTTTACTGAAAAATCTTTTAAAATCAGTGTACATGGCTATGAAACTCAGTCAAGTCAAACCCTATTTTAAGGACACCTAATCAACAGGGACACTGTTTGAACAATATTATGCAGGGCAGTGATATGGTTTAACCCACTTACAGTTTCTGTAAGTTATAACAGACAATTGAGACACATGTTGGCAGTAAGACATTTTTGGTTTATATTTATTTTTTTACCATGATTCAAAACAATAGACGCAACACTTTTTAGACATTTTTCTACGCTTTTCTCAGAAGTATTAACCAATTTTCCATGGTCTATACTTTTATGGACCATAAATCAGACATAGATCAAGGTAACTCTTGTCCAAACTCTTAAACCTCATTAAAACTCATTCTAGTTTTATCAGTTCATAGCGACTTACTTCCTGCTACCACTGGTGCACTCCTGTCATTGGTTACCGCCTTCTTGAGTCTGGCACCTCCCTGTATCTGGCTGAGCAGGGCCCCCCTGTCTTGTGGTTTACCAGAAGACTTTGGTGGTGGACCAGCCTTGTGTGCAGGGGGAGGTGGTGGTCCAGGAGGTGGTGGTGGTGGAGGTGGCATTTTTGTCCTTTAATTACTTTACTCCCCCTGTCACAAATTTCTTGTTTACCTGCACGAAAAAAGGCAAAATCAGATCCAACGTCAGAGTATGTCATTTTAGAAAAGGGATCAGAGATAAGGGGTTTACACTTGGCAGTTCTATAATGGTGAATTTTAACCAGGTCACACAAGACCACCCTGCAACCCAAGCATACCATACAATACAATACAATGCAATTTTATTGTCCATACGTGGGACGAGGTCTCCCTCAATGTCCGAGCCAGAGGCTCATGTATAAAACGTAGGACTAAAATTAAAATACACTTATATAATTTATGCTATTAAAAATATTTTATATATGAAGGGCTCGCTGCAAAAAGGGCGGTAGTGATTTTGGCCAAAAACGAACATGGACAAAACGACTCCAAATTTCGCATGTGAGTTTGTTTACGTGTGCTAAACATTGTCCTGCATTTCATTTCGCTGGTCTTTCCTTCGTTTTCGAAAAATAACACATGCAAAAAGACAAGGTTTTTGCTTGCGCGGCGTCTTTTGACTTTTCTTTTACAAACCTTTTATTTCTCAAGACGATGAAGTCAGCTAAATTTTTAGGGTTACAGTCCTAGCCCTAACGCAAAAGGTAACCCCAAGGCCGTAGGGTCGGGATTAGAGTTTCAGATTAGGGTTACAGACTTAGCCCTTACGCAAAAGCCTAGCCCTAACACACACACACACACAAAAAAAAACAAGTTTAACACTAACCCCAAGGGATTAGGGAGTTAAGCCGTTTCAAGTTAAGTTTAGGATCAGAGTCAGCCTCAACCTTTTATAGATCGCGCTTTTAATGCAGAAAGCTTTCACGCCAGTTTGCTTGCAGCTAGCTTTTTCTGCAGTCTGTTTGCACTTATCTAGTTTTTGTTGTTTCGGGCAAGACTATTTTACTCTGTTACCGTTAGCTGTAATTTGCCGAGGTGAAAGTGAAATAAAGACTGATTGTTGATTGAATACGCTTGCTCGTGTTGTCACATTATACTAGTTTTGCTTTCAGTTGAGTGCCGCCGGCTTGCTCTCACTTCTATCTCCACTCCTTACATCATCACACATCTACATAATCCAGCGAAAACAAGATAAACTTATGAGGTTTTCGTTCGCACGAATCGATAGATTGATTGATGAATATTTAATGAGACACAGAAAATATTTTGCGAAGGGAAGGTGCCCTGGGGAACATATAAAGAATTTTTTAAAGTCTAAAACCAGGTCACTTCTCGGCAACTTTGTCGCGGCAGCACCCAAGGGGACACTGCAAAACTCACGCTGACATAGTTCCCGACAAGAGATCTGTGTTTTAGACTTTATTACCGCTTGGCTCCGCCGGCCTTTGTCAAACAACTTTCTCTCTC
This sequence comes from Oculina patagonica, assembly GCF_052425735.1. Classification (NCBI taxonomy): domain Eukaryota; kingdom Metazoa; phylum Cnidaria; class Anthozoa; order Scleractinia; family Oculinidae; genus Oculina; species Oculina patagonica. The sequence continues at coordinate 3,817,247 of NC_135764.1, forward strand.
GAGCGCTAAAGAGCACTATTGTACAAAACAAAGGCCGAACATCTCTCATTTCTTCGAGAAATGCTGTGGGACTTACGGGTTTTCAGACTTAATGATGTCCTTCAACCGCCAAGCGGACGCACTCGCTCGAACGAACCAGTAGTTTATTTCCCCAAGAAAGGTGCCATTTTTGTTCTCTGTTCTTGAGCCACTAACATGTGACTTAAGACGTCACAATAGAATAGCGAGTCCCAGTCCCTCGCTGCCACCGCCTGGGAGCAAATTAAATATGAGAAAACATGGCGGTCAGCAAAGTTGGTTTCTGAAAAGCTGTTTTTACATCCCGGACGACTGTAATAAAGTGCCTCGAGGCAAGATTTGCACACGCGATGCGTGGAAAAATGTCTAGTGCTGGATTACTGTGGACAATGTAAGTTAAAAATCTTTTTCTTTTTGCATACGTTATTTTTCGAAAACGAAGGAAAGAACAACGAAATGAAACACAGGACAGTGTTAAGCACACGTAAACAAATTTGCATGCGAAATTTGGAGCTGTTTCGATAATGTTCATTTCAAGAGAAAATCACTACTGCCCTTTTTGCACCGAGCCCTTCATATATAAAAAAAAAATTATCCCACCCATTAAAAAAATCTCGATGATTTGGTAAGTGCAGAATGCAATATGGAACAATTGAAAGTGTGATGTTTTATATATGTTCGTGTTTATTTGCTTTATTTTACTTTCGGAAAAACTGTTCACAGGCTACTTTCCCAGGTGTTCCTTACGCTAATCTTTGCAACCGTAACACGACACTTTCGTTCGTTTGTAACAAAATACTTTTGTCTTCCTTGAAAATGCGATAACATGAAACTTTTGTTCTTTGTTTGTTTTACGGCGGCATCGATGACATTTGTTTAATTTAATTAAGTTACGGTTTAGACTGCACGAAAGACGATTCTCAAAAACTAAAGAAACAAATCTAATCAAAAAACATATTTTTCGACAGGTTTTTTAAAACGCAGTACAGCTAGGATATTTGTTTCCTGGTTATCAGGTGTTCACGCCGAAAATCCCGGTGCAAGTTTTTGCATACCTAATTACGAAAGCGCTGTGAAAGTCTCAAAATCTAATTTAATTAATTTGCGGTTTTTACTTGGCGCCAAGAAGTCTGCAGCCTACCGTAAACACGGAGTACAAGCGATGTTCATGATAGTTCCAGAAAACAACGTAGACTAATCTGCGCATGCGTTTGGTGTAAATTACGTTGAGTAGTACCACAAGGAGAGCAAAGGTTTTACTGAAACAAATATATACCTTGGAGATCCTCATATAAAAGTAATGTAGATGTGCTCCACGTTTTACTTGGGGGGGTGTGGTCAGGTGCTCCCACCCCAACCCCCTCCACAGGAATAATTAATTAATTGATATTAATTAATTAATTAATTGACTATTAAAGTTTACACGTTAGCGCACTAGCGGGTTAGCGGACGACAGCCCCAACAAACCATCACAATAGTGCATTCTGCACTAAAAAGAATGAAAAATAAGAACAATACTAATACCACACCCCTCCCCTTACCCCATACTGTATAATTAGTTTAAATCAATGGATCAAGTGATAAAATATATATATATATACACTGTATATATAAAATCAAAGGCTCTATGAGCAAAGTCGTGAATGTGGTATATTATAAACTGATAGCCCAGAATTAGCCAAAATAAATTTTAAATGTCTGCTGACAAACAACATTTTTTGTAATTGTCTATGAAATCTGTTAACATATGTCACAGTTGAGTCATGTTTAAAATTCTAGCTGGTAAGTGATAAATAACCCCATATTCTAACTGAAAACTAACCATCCAGTAGTCCATCGAGGCCTTCTAGCTAAGCAGCCAAGAAGTGAAGATTATTTCAGAGCTTAAAATAATTAATGCTGAGAGAGACACGTATAGTGGTAACAAGATATGAGGTACCTTAAGATGCTGCGAAGCTGGTAATGGAAAGAAGCTAGGGATTTTTTTCCACCAAACTGTTTCACATTTGCTAAAGGGTTCTTTAATTAATAACCAGGTAGCTCAGCCATTTTATACAGGACAGTGGTATTATTCGACATACATTTTTCTCTGTTAAAGAATGGCAGACACTGTGACAGAAGGCAAATAATTAAAAGAAACTAACAGATGCCTCATACATGTGACTTCTAAGAATTGAAATTGGCAGGAAACAGTAAAGCCAACATAATTTATTATCAATTTAGAGGCGTGATACATGTAACAAATGAAAACTGCTGCTTATTTCCTTTTCTGGTATCTTTACTTGCAACCAAAAAGTTTACTTTACCCCTTTACATGCCACGAAAATCATCAATGCATTTTAATCAGCCTTATTAATTCATTTTTAAATAATCTCTATACATTGCCAGCCATCCTGCAAAGATCTGGTGGCCATGTTGGATTAAAGGATCTGAACCTTAAAGCTTGTTTATCTTTTACTCTTTGTTTTCAGCAGTCAATAACAATAACTCCAAATATTTTATTTTTCAAGCTGTACAGTCTGCTAAAAGTCAATTTATAGAGAGCAGTATTCACTGTTTGTGAAAAATATATGAGAGTAAATTTGAAATAAAATTCTTTTTCTGATCATGTGTTTCATACAACGTTACGGCAGGAGGATGTTCATTCCAGCCCACACCTCTTGACAGCCCAACCCCATGAGAGTTCAGTGATGTGTTGTATTGCAGGATATTGTTTTGGCAAATCTATAAATTAATTCAAAATTCTACGTGCCTTGTTAAAATAAATCTGTAGGACAACACGTACAACAAACCATCTAAGTGTAAGCAATTTGTTATTTATCAGCATGGCATGCAACCAGGTTCCTTTTTGGCTGAGATAAGGGGGGGAGGCATAGGACATGTACAGAAATCGACCTTAAGGTTACTATTGTTATATTAGTGGTTATTACATTTTAGCGCTTTTAGTGAGTTGGGCGAAAATCGCTTAATTTAGTACTTGCTAAAATTTGTCTTGGTCAAATTTCAAGTACCCCGGTACCTCCCCGGTACCCCCTTCCCACCCTAATGGAACACAAAAATGGATACTGGTAACTTTGTTCTTTTAGGCAATGCAATTTATATTCATTCAATGTCAAGATATGGTAGTCTTTTTCTTTTACTGAACATTTATTTTCTTCTTAGCCATATATTAATCACCAGCCAGTAAAAGCTGGTTTACACGATATATTTACTATTTTTTGAAGTTTTTGGAAAATCCCTATATAGTCGCTAAATCTTGCTCAGAAAAAATCGTTAAAATTAATAGCTGCTAACAATAGTACTCTCTCAGTATTTCTTTGAATGTCTACCCCATAGCACTCAGTGGATGTTGACAAAGCAAAAAATTACCTGAGTGCAATGATACACCCCTGGAGAACTACAATTACCACAGTTGAACTAATATGTCCCTTTTTTGACAGACCATGTGTATGAAGAAAAAATAATTGTAAGGGTTTGATGCATAATACTGTGTTTACAAATGTAGTTTTGCCTTCAAAAGCAGAGCAAATTTATCATTCACATAACATGATAAGGCTTGCTACCTAATGAGCTACGAATGCCAGAGGAAATTTTGATTTAACTTTAAGTCATGAGATAGATGTACTTGGGAACTTCGTTAACGAGAGTGTGACAACGAATATAAAATATTACGAGATACAAAAACTTGACGAACGTGCAAATGAATGATCGACCGAAAGACAAAGCAAGCCAACTATAGATATCTCTAATTGTTTCCAAACGCATCAGTTTAATCTTGCTGAGTGAGACTAATTTGTAGCGGAAAATACTGCCTTATTTAGGGTGATTTATTACTTACCCACTATTTGATTGCATTTCAATGGAAGATAATTTCATATCCGCGGACTTTCAAAATAAGCTATTGTTCGGCGTGCAAGTTTCTTGCTTCCTTGCATTGGCCATCCTTTCCATTGCATTGTGTGTAAATGTGGATTCGAGCACTGGCCTCACTAGAAAAATTCCTTCCAGAAAGGAAAAAATATTCGTATTCTCCTGATGTACATCCATAAGTTTGCATTACAACTCGGGAAACCAGCCCTTCACGTTCATCCGCCATTTTGAACTTAATTTAAACTTAATATAAAATTGCCAGGTTACCAAGGGAGTTTACACAAATTTAATTGAAGCAGTCCGCTATAAGTCGTTCTTTGCATTCACGACTTAAAAACGCACAAGGATAAAAAGATAAAAATACATCAAAGGATTAATCCAATAAGGATCCAAGTGACCAATGCTGGAAAAATCTGCTCAACCGAACCACTTTATAGCCCTACACAATTCTAATTAAAATAAGAACCATGACTGATATGCATTGGCTAGACAAGTTAAAGGGAGCAGAGATGAAAAAAAAATATAAAAACTTATGAACTGAGTTATTACTGGTTGGCACATGTACCATGACCTCGAGACAATATTTTCTTGACTGGTCCTTCTTTAATTTGATTTTTTTTTTCATTGCCTCAAACAATCATTTAAGTACCGTATTTATTCGATTAAGCGCCCTGGGCGCTTATTTAATTTTTGGACCTTGAGAGTGGGCGCTTATTCGAGGCTAGGCGCTTATTAAATTTTTGCGATTTTCAGCAAAAAGTAAGTTTATTTTTGTAACAAAACAAAGCAAAATTTAGACTGTTCATTGAAAGTTTCTGAAAAATCTTAACAAAACTCCGTCATGGGGGAAGTCTTCTTAGTAGTACAGTCAATTTCAATAATCAATACTCCTCTTGTGCACTTCAGTTTTTTTGTGGGGTGAGGGGTGGGCGCTTATTCGAGGCTGGGCGCTTATTAACTTTTCCTACCTTCAGGGTGGGCGCTTATTCGAGGTGGGCGCTTATTTGAGGTTGGGCGCTTAATCGAATAAATACGGTATTTTCATTTTCATTTTCTTCATTCTACAGCGGAATCCTTATTTTTCAAACCCCAGATTTCACAAACATCCCAATAACTCGAACCAAATGTTAATTCCGTTCCTTCAATCAAACACTGCAATTTTATCCTTTGATTTCTTGAACTCCCTGATTTTTCAAACAAATTTTAATTCCCCTGGGAGGTTCAAGAAATGGGTATTCCACTGTAGTTTGTGAGAGAATCTCCTATTAGCACGATCTTGCTAATCTCGTGAAGTTGTTAATTGATATAATGAGTGCAATGCAACCAACGTAATTAAATCAATCAATGACAATTTCCTAATTAAGATTGGCAACTAGAAAACTATATACCAGTATATGTGCGACTTTGAAATTAACACCTCAGACACTAAACTTGATCAATAACTAATTTGTAACACTTCTACTAGCAAGTTAATATTTAACATATTTGTAACATAATAGTACAATTACTGATATCTTTATGAAGCTGATGAATAAAGAATTGAACTTCCTTGATTCCTTGGAAATACAACGTGATATGGCAATTTCTTAACTTTGTTTCAGCACTGAAGTAATGGACATGACGATGAAAATCAATCTGCCTTTCCTAACACTAAATCGACTCTACAACATAATTTTTGAAACTGTTTACACAGTAATACAGAAAGAGTTCCGATTTGCAAGCTTCGATCTTCCACCATGTGACAGAAGATTAAGATAAAATGAGCGACAAAACTGTCTATCACATCAGAATCATACGTTTTTGGAACAACAAGTAACAACTTATCAACGTATTGCGATGGACATATTTTCGATAGCGATATTGAGCGCTAAAGGGGCGACACGACACTATTACTTCCGCTAAAAGAGGTTTCGCTCTATCATTTTTATGGCACTGTTTATTAGCACTTCAACTCTCGATACCCTCTCTCTTTCACGCGTTAGGATATAAGCAGTGAATGATTAAACTTAAACTTTAAGAGTGAAATGTTAACAATTGACACAAACGCGCCTGTATAAACACTGAATTCACTCGACAAATTTGAAATCAACTATTTCCTCAATATGGGTATGGCACAATTCTTGACGTGATCAAGTCCTGGCATGTGATTTTACCAACTGAATTGTTGTCCAAATAATATTCGGGGAGGATAATACGGTCATGCAATAAAAGTTGCAGATCTTACAAGCTTAGCTGCAAGTCCTGGGAATATAAAGTCAATTTTGCAGCAGGCAAAGTTGAATCCGCAAAATTACAGGGTTTTGAGCAAGTTTAAAATGCATTTAACTGTCATCATAGCACATTCTGTGACCCGTGAGCTCGACCAATGTACAGTTCAGTACAAGACTGAAATTTTACATGTAAACGATTGTACGTGATAGCAGTAAGTCCTAAAAATGTTACAAGTACTTCCAAAATGGTGCACTCTGAAACATGCAAGAGTTAGATTGGTTTCGCGCCTCGGAAACCCTAGTTGTCGCGCAAGTCTTACCTTCACAGTCAACCTCTATAGTCTAGAGTGTCCATACTTTCCTAAGGTGTTCCTCAAATACTGTTAGGAAATCCAAGATCTCCGAGAGTGTCCAAAAATACGAAAGGTTGCCGGTTAACCAAAATGGCTGAAGAAATAGTAAGCGAGTCTCATGTCGTCACCACCCCTGATTATGACGTATTTCCTCACACCCAGTCCCGCGCCGAGATCCAGCTCGGATGTCCGAAATTTTTCCGACATGAAAAATTGGAAACAATCGAACTTCAAAAGGAGAAGGAAAAAACCGATTTCGATAAAATTTGAATACACGAGTGGAAAGCGAGTCCCAGATTAAGTGATACTCGCCATAAAATTCTCATAAGGATTAAAACCAGTCTTCTCCCGCCCTGGTTGAACACCCTTATATGGGTTTCTGCTTATAGATATTTAATTACGCCCGTTTTCAGTATGAGTGCACTTCCAAATATGGCAAACTAGTGTATCGCAGAATATCTGCTATGTACGGATAACAGGATTTTCTGACCATAGCGCGGATTTCACTTGAGTGTCGAAAGTAATTCGCGTTTGCCTTGGTTTTGCATTACTACGCTTAGTGATTGGTTTAAAACTCTCGCGTGACTTTCTTAGCCAATCAAAAGTAAAACCAAAACCAATCGTGTGACTTCGTGTCTCGCTTGCGCACGTTTTCCCGCGCTTCGTGCCAGCTACATGTATTTGTTTCGGGTTTTGATTGGTTCACTGGATTGTCTGTGTCCTTTGTGATTGGCTAGAGTGATTACTTTGTCTTTGGTATTGGCTTAACGACACTCAATTGAAAACTACTCTAGCTAGGCATCGTGACAACCTGCTTTCAGTGTCTAATATATTCTAAAATATTGTAAATAGTATTACAAATATATTATTTTCAACTTGTAGTTTTTAATAAGTTTTTAGTTTTTAAATAGAGGGCCACAGGTTTACAAGTGCTGTTTATTATTTAGTGCCACCCTCTATAAACAAAGATCTTTACTTTACTTTGCTTTGCTTTTCTTTTCTTTTATTACTTTACTTAAGCGGTTTTCTATCCACATCCATCTTACGACGTGCTTGACAAACAAGACGGATCGAAATCCGCCAATGACAGCCCACTAGCAATGACCTTCTGACCTGTGTCATCATTTGCTTGAGACCAACAACATATTATGTATCGGTTTTGATTGGCTCATTTCAAACAGCACGTCGAAAGACGAAAGGGGTACCATTTACTACCGAAGATCAATGAAAGGGTTATCTTTTTTTATACTGAAAAAAGTATATAAACGGGTAAGGGTTTGGACTTAGCTCGGGGCGGAGCCACTCCCATATAAAAAAAATCGAAGTTCATCTGTTATATTGACTCTTTTAATAAATGGGGTGAAGTTTAAAGCACAAGTGTAGCCTGTTCAAAGACACCCTGGCCAGAGGCTTTGCTTGTGCGCTTTCCAATCTCGTCCCGGTCTCCATTTTCCCGCTCGTTACGTCGATCTACAACGCTTGGTTTCCGTTCCATCCCGGAGCATCTCCCACCTAAGCCGGAGAAAAAAACCTGTGGCTCCCCGTGTGGGGAATAGGGCTTTCCACAAGTTGCTCGAGATTTCCCAAAAAGTTGCCCGTAATTTTTCAAAAAGTTGCTTAAAAGTTGCTCCAAAAAGCCAAAAAAGTTGCTTCTGATAATAAAAGTTGCTCGAAAGTTGCTCCAAAAAATCCAAAACGCTACTTCTAATCAAGATAATTTCTCTAAATATATGCTTATTTCCCTTCGAAGGTAAGATTTCTAAGCAGTTTTATGCAATTTTACAGCAAAAGAAGTATCTATATATCATACAAGGGGAATATTTGTTAAATAACAAGAATTTCTTTAACTAAGAAAAAACGTGAAGATATCGATGACGTCATGTTTGCCGACAAGTTTTGTTAAAGCGTCTTTAGATGTTCCTCGAATATCTTCGGCAAACTTCGTAAATCTTCGGAAACGTTCGTATTGCCTTTGAACAACACTCGGATAATCTTCGGAGATCTTCGGTCTGGAAATTGCTCAAAATGCAACAAGTTGCTCGAGAGGAAAAAAGTTGCTCGAAGGGGAAAAAGTTGCTCGAAACATGAAAAGTTGCCAAAAAGTTGCCGAGGAACTTGTGGAAAGCCCTAGTGGGGAATAGGGTGGGACTGTACCGCGGGTGCCTCTGTTGGTTTCAATCAAGGTTGAGAGGCCCAACAAAGGACACGCCCTGACCCTGCAAGCTGGGGATTTGATGTGAGGCTAGTGCTCCTGGTGAATACCGCTCCTGGTACCGGGTAGTTCAACGGCACACACCCGGTACGGTGCCCGGTCAGATTGCTCCCAGTTTGATCGCTCCCTAGCCAACTTAAAAGTAAGATCGCTCCCAACCAAAGTCAGATCGCACCTAACCAAAGTCAGATTGCTCCCAACTAAAAGTCAGATCGCTCCCAACTAAAAATCAGATCGCTCCCAGCCAAAGTCATATCGCTCCAAACTAAAAGAAAGATCGCTCCCAACCAAAATTGAGATCGCTCTCAACTAAAAGTCAGATCGCTCGCAACTAAAATTCAGATCTCACCAAACCAAAGTCAGATTGCCCCCAACTAAAAGTCAGATTGCTCCCAACCAAAGTCACTGATCGCTCCCAACTAAAAGTTAGATCGCTCCCAACCAAAGTCAGATCGCTCCCAACTAAAGTCAGATTGCTTCCAACCAAAAGTCAGATCGCTTCCAACCAAAGTCAGATCGCTCCCAACTTAAAGCTAGATCGCTCCCAACCAAAACCCGATCGTTCCCAACCAAAGTCAGATTGCTCCCAACCAAAGTCAGATCGCTTCCAACCAAAAGTCAGATCGCTCCCAACCAAAGTCAGGTTGCTCCCAACCAAAGTCAGATCGCTCCCAACTTAAAGTTAGATCGCTCCCAACCAAAAGTAAGATCGTTCCCAACCAAAAGTCAGATCGCTCCCAACTTAAAATCAGATAGCTCCCAACCAAAACCCGATCGTTGCCAACCAAAGTCAGATCGCACCCAGCCAAAGTCAGATCGCTCCCAACCAAAGTCAGATCGCACCCAGCCAAACTCAGATTGTTCCCAACCAAGTCAGATCGCTCCCAGCCAAGTCAGATCGCTCCCAACCAAGTCAGATCGCTCCCAACTAAAAGATAAGATGTTTGCGGTGATGGAGTCACGGTATATTATATCTGAAAGTCCAAAGTAAAAGCTGGTTCAAATACAGACCAGCGGGTAATGTTGTTGTTCGTTTCGCTGTTTCGTGGGTATTTTCTTAGAACAGCAGAACAGCAAATAATTAGTAGCAATTTAAGCGCGCAAAATGCTGTGCAGACTGATGCTTCCTGTAACGTGCATGTCTGAGTCGTCACTCCTCCCGGTGTAAGTACCCCGATGGTGCTTGTCGCCGATTCCGTAGCCGAGTGAGTCTTCAGGCGAAGGCGAAGGGAAACAAAAAATGGAGCAAAGATCGAACGTTGTAACTACTTTTCGATGGAGCGTTCTGACTTACGTTGGGAGCGATCTGACTTTGGTTGGGAGCAAACTGACCGCAATTCCCTGGTACACCTATTTTCTGCTGAGTGGCTGGAGGTGAGAGAAACATTAGGGAAACTGAATGTTTCAAGAAACAATTTTCTCCCGTTTTCGGCAGGGCCACACGGATATTAAAGCACAAGAAAAGCAGAAAACACAGCAAACGGAAATAATGATTTTATATGGTTGAACGTCTCTGATAAAAGTACACCTGTCACTTAGCCTGCATCTGTTCACGTTTTTTAGCGCGTTTAAAAGAGTGCGCGATCACGAGAAGGCCGCGCGAGGAAAAATCGAGGAGACGCCTGCCCGCGCCGGAAACCCACCGAAATGCGTTTTTCCTCGCGTGGCCTCCTCGCGCCTTTCACGTTTCTCATAGGCGCGCTCGAAACCGCAGCGCCTGCTACGCAGGCTACCCGTCACTCTATTTTAGGCACGCAGACCTAAAATTGAGTTCTAAATCGCAGCAATCAATTCTCTAAACTGATCAAATTCGAGGGACGCGGACGGAATAAAAACGTGTTTCACGCGCCTCTGGGCTGAACTTGCAAGGTGTCTATGGGTCAACGGGGCGATCATCTTACTTTTCATTTTTCTTTGGGATGGGGGAGTTTTATTCCTTTTTAGCCCTTTCTTCTCAGCTATGTTTTACATCAATTTTCTTTCACTGATTTCAAGATATTCCTTTGCCATATTTCGCTGTACACGAGTTTTTTTTCCTCTGTTAAGTCTTTGATTTGCGGAAGTTTCGTCAACATTTATTTTCTTAATTCACTTTTGAACCAAAAATCCCTTGAAGGGGTCACGAATGGTCCATCAAAAGCTTGCAGTGCTCGCAAAATTAGTTTGCTCGTGCTCGCATATTTTTACAATTGCTCACATGCTCGTATTTTTATTGGAGGTAGCTTTTTGAAAAGTGCTTGTTGCTCGCAAAACTAACTTTTGTCAATGCTCGTACTCGCAAAGAAAGACGCTCTGCTCGCATGCTCGCAAAGACCATTTGATACCCCCCCCCCCCCCCCCCTTGATATACAGTTTCCACAGGTTGTCGGCCCTGTTAGTGTGGGAGTACCCCGGTGGGGGGCTTAGGGAGAAAATAACGACCAATAGTTTGGCAAAAACGATTTTATTAAGATGCAGTACTTGATGGACAATCCAGTCACTGACACATGGTTTTAGCATTGCGAGTAGAACGAACGCATTGATACATGGATTGGTTAACACTAGCTATCGTGTCTACATATAATTAAAATTGCATCTTCTACAGCAAAGCCTCACATGCATTAACCCTGAACATGTTTTGGTCTTGAATTACATTTTTACACCGACCAGTCTGCTAGCCTGCAAATGACTGCTCTCACAGGTTAACAGTCTGTCTGCTTTTCAAGAAATCGCTCTTGAGCAACAGTGTACAGTGTCTACAGTCCAACGATTATTCGCACATCTAGAGCATGACAACCATGATGACACTTAAATGTTTCCAGACAGAGTAGATTTACAAGATAAGTGAACCAAGGTTTCTCAAGCGATGTTCCATTCATTGATTTAAAATCCTCCCATTCCGCCCATTCCTCCCATTCCACCCATACCGCCCATTCCACCCATTCCGGCCATGTCAGGCTTGTCGTCCTTGGGCATGTCGACGATTACCGTCTCGGCTGTCGTCAGAAGCGAAGCAACCCCAGCAGCATCTGTTATGGCTGTTCTGACAACTTTGGTGGGGTCAATGATTCCAGCTTGGATCATGTCGACATAAGCATTATGCAAGGCATCGTAGCCATTGTTACCCTCCATGGAAGAAACCTTTAAAAAAAGAAAGTGAGCACAAAACTGTTTAGTTGTTTTGTAAACGACAGTCCTTCACAATTTTTCGAAAGTGATCGGTCATATATTTCATGGATTTTTGTCTCTGTAGTTTTTGTTTTTTTATTGAGAAGATATATCAAACACTCGAGACAGTGTTTCATCGGCTATCTTAACACCTTGAATTTGTCAAAAATACTCTGCTGTGCGTTTTATTTTCAACTCTCTTCTTGGTGTTTGGATATCCTGGCGAAACACTGTCGCTTGTGTTTGATATAGAGTTTTGTAAAACCAAAACCAAATAAATCACTCTGGCCAATCACAAAAGACACGGACAATCCATTGAACCAATCAAAACTTGAAGTAAATACATGTCGCCAGCACGAAGTGCTGGAAAATGTGCATGAGCGAGTCACGATTGGTTTTGTTTCAATTCTGACTGGTTGAGAAAGTGGCGCAAGTCTTTTGAACCAATCAGAAAGCATAGTAATGCAAAACCAAAGCAAACAGGAATGACTTTCGACACTCAAGTGAAAATTGCTCTATTACATCTAAGTATAGCTGCAGGAAAGTGTTGAAATCTGTTACCAGCTACAATAAACTTTACTAACCTTTCCAACCACAATTGCAGCATCTACACCTGCATTCTTGGCGATGGTCTCACACGGCTTGCCCAGAGCTTTCCTGACAAGCTCCACTCCCTTGGCTTGGTCCTCGTTTTCCGTCTTGATGTTTTCGAGGGTCTCAGTGCATCTCAACAAGGCAACACCACCACCAGGAACAATGCCTTCTTCCACAGCTGCCCTTGTGGCATTCAGAGCATCAGTGACACGGTCTTTCTTTTCATTCACTTCTACCTCACTTGAACCACCAATCTACAAGACATGAATATCAATGAGACGTTACAGTTGAGATTGCGTGCAGGATTTGAGGAAATTTATGGAAAATGTTCCTGAACTAAACAAACTGGGCAATATCTAACAATTGGAATAATAATGAGGAATCGAAATGCGCCAATAGCAGCGGACCAACATGCTACAAATAGCGACAGACATAAACAATCCACCTCATCGCCTGATGAAGACTAGCAGTATGATCAACATCATTCTCACAGTGATTACATCGCGAGACAAACAAATAAACCTTTATCCTTCCACCACCATGAACAATAGCCACATCTTTAATGACAAACTAGGCATCTTTCTTTGTGAGTAATGTGTTCCACGTTCTACTGAAAGTCCTGGGAATTTGACTACAATCAGTCATCTTGCATTTGCTATGAACTTGTTGTGGATGGTGAAGCTTCTGCGTCAATATTAACCATTGAAGGGCTATGTAAAGTTGTATAGGTCAGCTGGGAAATCAATGCTTTCTGGTAGGTTTAAAGCTTAACTACAGCACCACAAACAATAAGAACCTACCTTCAAGATAGCAACACCATCAGAAAGCTTGGCAAGTCGTTCATTAATCTTCTCCTTCTCATACTCAGACGTTGTATGTTCCAGCTCTTCCCTTAGTTGAGCACACCTCTTCTCAACATCTTCCGGGAGTCCTTTTCCTTTCAAGAACAGAGTATCGTCCTTGGTGATAGAAACTTCTCCAACTTCACCAAGATCTTGAATTTGGACATCCTCAATTTTTGTTTCCAGAGCATCGTCACCAAAGACCATACCACCCATTGCAGTGGCCATGTCTTGCAGGGTGTTCTTGCGATTGTCGCCAAATCCTGGAGCTTTGACAGCTGCCACCTGAAGACCAACCTTGAGCCTACAAAGAAGGAAACATGCAACTGTTAATTCCTTAGCAGTCATTACTAACTGTAAAGTAAAGTAATAACACTAACTGTAACGTAATAACCCTGTTTCAGTCACTGTATTTTTATTTTTATTATTTTTTAAAATCTCACAGGACCCCTATGTTAAAAGTACTATCAAGTACTGATGGGTTTATCCTGTTTCTTTTGTCTTTCTTCAAGCTTAAAAAAACATCCTTTATTTCCATACATATCTCACTCTTCGACAATATACTATTCCTAGCAGTATGCGGGACGTTTGTCACATTTGAACCTTATTATATGGTCTAGCGCCCATAAGTCTTGTGTAGCTCACATTGCTGTTGACCCAGTTTTCAATTTTATGCCCGGGGGGGGGGGGGGGGGCTACTCAAAAGCGTTTTGTACGGGGAGGCTCCGCCCCGAAGACCAACCCCTTACCCTTTTATATACCAACACCTTTCAGTCGTTAAGCAACCCTCGTTAAACAAAGTTGATTTATTTTTTATTTTATACCATTTTGACAGAAAAGGCACCCCTTTCGTATACCTTTTACTGAAAAAAAGGTACCCTTTTCATATACCGTAAAGACAGGACAAATGCCGAAAACAGGAAGTCTTGATGCCATTTTTAAGAAGCGCTTAACAAATTTAAATGATACCTCCATAAGGTGCGTCTGTTCGAAATATTTTAATTAAAGGCCTTTTTAAATACCTTAATGAGCGATATCCCTACCCTTTTATATACCTTAGCTTGTGAAATTCCTACCCTTTTATATACCTGAAGCATGAAAAAGGTACCCCTTTCGGGTGGAGCCTCCCCGTATAGGCCAATATAGGGAGTGCCCCCCCCCCCCCGGGATTTTATGCAATCAGGGACATGTGAAGCAAGACCTTATGAAATAAACATTTGATTTTTGAATTGAGTCACTGTTTAAACCTTGAAAATTGGCTTTAAAAATGGATATTTGATACCAAGGAGAAAATCAAGTTTCCATTGATGAATTCTTTAATTCACCCTTGGGAAGAACACTCGAGCAGTTGTTTTGATTTTAACTCCAGCAAGTTACCTGTTAAGGACAAGTGTGGTAAGAGCTTCGCCATCAACATCTTCAGCTACAATAACAAGAGGCTTCCTGTGAGCATTGGCGAGCTCAAGGGCTGGAACTATCTGCTGAATGGAAGAGATCTTCTTCTGACACAGCAGAACCAAACAATCCTGGAACTCGACCTTTTGTCCTAAAAACAAAGTTATAATGAAAACAATCATTGTAAACAGAAAGCACAATCTCAGCTCTAATTTCTGCCCTTAAACCTCAACAACAGAACTCAACAAATAACAGGTTCTTAATAACAGAATTTAACTCTTTTAATAATAATAATAATAATAATAATAATAATAATAATAATAATAATAATAATAATAAACATAATAATAAGGAAATCAACTTTGTTTATGACTGTCAAACCCATTGCCCTCGAATTCCCAATTGAACTGGAATTTAGAAGAGTTGGTTTTTGTGAGGGAAAGGTAACCAATCTGATCCAATTGACGCGCCAGCTGATACAAGGCCGACGCATTGGCAACTATTTTTCTTTACATGATATAAAAAAAGGTAGAGTCTGCTTCGAGCCTAGTGGCCCATACAGGCCGGAGCTTATCCCGGTTTCCGTAGCATTAAGCGACTAGGAGTATTGCTACTCCCCTCTGGATAGGATGCTAGTCCATCGCAGGGTTACCCCCCAGCAGTAAATTTGCCGGTACCCATTTATACACCTGGGTGGAGAGAGGCACTGTGAGAGTAAAGTGTCTTGCCATATACCAGGGATTTACAGTGTGGGGAAGAAATTTATTTAAAACCAGATATAACCTGGAGAGAATATTCAGAGGAAGGATATGAGAACCGATAAGCAACTCAACCTTCTTGACCCTTTAACCCCTAAGAGTGCCAATTGGCACATAATGTCATAACTTGGTCAATATTTGTCCAAATGATTTGAAATTTTGGCACCAAAATTGTCTTGGAAAGATCTGTGAACCCAGGCCACACTGGTGGGAGACAAGAACTCCCACCACTGAGCCATCCCTGCATCTCCAAATGATTTTAGAGAGCAGAAGTATAAAAGGCCACCTGTAAAATAAAACTCTAAGTGTATAAAACTGTTTCTGTCAGTGACTTTTTACAAGCTGCAGTTACCTTTGGTTGTGTTGATGAAATAAGGAGAAATGTATCCACGGTCAAACTTCATTCCTTCAATTATCTCCAACTCATCGTTAAGTGTTTTGCCATCCTTCAAGTTAAAATCAAAACACAATAATAGTATCACCAGGTATACTTACAGTAAGTTTCAAATACCATGTAATATTTCTTAGTGAGTCAAAGTAATTGTGTTCAAAGCAATTGCCAATACCACAACTGTCAAGGCAAACAAGATAAAGTTACGAATCATCACCTTTACAGTAAGCACACCACTCCTGCCAACTTTTTTCATGGCAGAGGAAATCAAGTCTCCAATTCCCTTGTCTCCATTAGCAGAAATTGTTGCAACCTGCAAACAAACAAACCTGCTGTGTAAATATAGACTTTCTTAAATAACAAGATGAACTGGTCCTCATAAACCAACATGGCAAAGCGACCAGCGGCCACAATACTACCTGGGCAATTTCCTCTGGGGTAGTGACAGGTTTGGACATTTTCTTCAAGTTTTCAACGATAGCCTCGACTGCCATCATCACACCTAAAAACAACAATAGCAAAATATGATTACTAAATACATTATAACAACTGTGAATACACAGCTCCTTTTAGCAGATACTCAGTTCTAAAACTGACTTGGAAAACAGATAAATGAAGACCTTAGCTTTTCCTAACATAAGGAAATCAGGGCTTGGGAAAAAAGAACTTGAGCCCGACGTTTGGCTCGGGCCAAACGTCGAACTTCACATGAGTCGAAGCACATGCAAATGAGCAAAACCTATTGTTTTTGGTCATTTGCATTATAATTAGGTTCCACTCATGTGAAGTTCGATGTTTGGCCCAGACCTTAGTTTACTATTTCATTCCTTAGTTGAGAGGCGACTTGCCTGGACACTTGCACATTGCACAAGTGAGCATGAAAACTTACTCAGCAGGAAAATCTACTTGTCTCAAACCACCGGATAGCACTTTTTCATGGATGCTGGGATTGTTGGCCTGCTGCCAGCTAAAAAAACCCAGCTGAAATATAACTTAAACCTGGCTGAAATTTGACATGAAAACAAAGACTCAGGCCAACTTTTAGAACTGCTAAGGCCAGAAAAGCCAGCTGGGCTTGTTGATGAGCCGGCTTAGTGTTTTCTTAGCTACATCCCTGATATTTTCCAGACATGGACGTGACATTGAATGAATTAACCACCATGTCTACCCACCTTGCCTGATCTCTTGTTGATTGGCTCCTTTGGACACCATCTCAAAGCCGTCCTTTGCAATGGACCTAGCAAGGATAGTTGCAGTAGTCGTTCCATCTCCAGCTTCCTCATTTGTGTTGTTGGCAACGTCTTGCACAAGACGAGCACCAATGTTCTGATACTTGTCTTTGAGTTCAATGGCTTTAGCAACAGTCACACCATCTTTGGTGATCTTTGGGCCTCCAAAACTTTGTTCAATAATTACAGTTTTTCCCTGAGGAAAAAAAAGTTTTTGAGATTTGGGCAATGATTGAGGCTGTACTGATTTGCTTGGCAACTAAAACTTAAGGAGAGTGGAATTCAGGCAAAATTACACTGAGTCAAAATATAAATTGACTATCTTTAACAAGGGCCTCACATTGAGTTGGAATTTGGAAGTGTTGATTTTTGTGGAGGGAAGAAAATCACGATCCAGGAGAAAAACCCTGGAAGCAAGGAGGGGAACCAACAACAAAACTCAACCCACATATCACGCCAGTTCATTGTTCTGCTGTGGCAAAATAAATGATGATAATGAAATCTTTTTCATCACACCGTACCTTGGGACCCAAAGTCACTGCGACAGCATCAGTCAAAGTGTCAACTCCTTTGAGCATGTTTGATCTGGCATCAAATCCAAACTTGAGCTCCTTAGCAGACTTGTGCTGCTGTGAAGTACTGAATCCTACTGCAAGCCGAGGGGCAAGGACTTTCGGGGAAAACAGCCGGCTGGCTGGGCGGATCATGCTTGGCAGGCGATACATTCTAAAGACATGAATGATATTCTTATTTGTTGACTTCAATGAAATGGCCAAAAAATATGCTTTAGTCCCGGGTATCTAATAGTACAAACAAAACTAAACCAAAATTTGATCGAGCACCAATCGTTTGATTGGGTTTAGTAATCGAACAAAATCAAACATCTACTTTGCTGTTGCATCTATAATTTGAGTTCTCTTTTTGAACCAATCAAAACCAATTAAACTAGATCGAACGCAATCAAACTTAAACCGATTCAATTTTGTTTGGAATGCATCTCTTGATGCCTAAAAGCTTTGTAATCAAACGTTCGATTGAGTATGATTATCAGCCGCTCGGTAATTGAATTTCGATTGTGTCGATCAACCGAATTTTATTGTGAGTTTGATTATGTTTGAATACCGAACCCAATCAAACGAATAGTGCTCGATTGCGAACATTCGATTAGATACCCCAAGTTTAGTTTCATCAGTTAACAAGTTCATGAGATCCAAAACATTAACTTCACAATAATATTTCCATGTATCTGAAGTCTCAGAGGAACTTTTGTTTGATTTGGCATACACATTCTGCTGCAAAGAAGGCGTGGACCCAAAAGTTGCACATCTTAAAATTGAGAGTTGTATTTTGCATTTAGTGGAAGAATTAAGGCACGTTTACACGACAGAGAAATTTGGGTACGGACCTGTCACAAAAAGGGTCTGCACCGAACCACTTTTGTAGAGAAACAGTCAAATCAAAACGGATTTGACTGTTTCTCTACACAAGTGGTCAGGTCCGGACCAATTTTCTGACGGGGCCAAACCAAAATTTTTCTCTCGTGTAAACGCCCCTTTTAAGTACCATTTAAGAATTTCACCAGATTTTTGTACACATGGTAGGCAGTGAGACCTCGTATTTAAGCATAAACTTGGGCCAATTTCAGCCTTTGAAAGCATATGCAACCTTACAGGGGGTAATAATAATAATATTTTTACAGTGCATATTATGCAATCAACAAAAATGTTGCACTGTCACGCTTTACATGATAATTTAAAGACTACTCTTTTAGGTCAAAAGGCATGTTTATAGGTAGATGGTCTCTCAATTGTTCATTTTAACTAGAAAGCCAACCATTCTGAGAAATGCAACCTCTTCGTAGAAATTTCTTGAAATATATTTGCAGGGTGGTTACAAAGTTACTCCTTGACTCTACTGACATTTTAATAAAACTCGTCAAGAAATCTCCAGTGATATCGCTGTCGAACTGAGATTGAACACAAATTTCCTAAAATATATTTGCTAAAAATTGCAATTTTCGAAATAGGAAAGCGTGATTTTAGAGAAACCTTATCTGGAAAGCACATGTACTGTAGGCGGACATGCGATCTACACCGGGGCTGCATGACACGGCCACAAATCGCTGTTAAAACGCATCTTTGGCCCTCTAAATCAAATTTAACACTTCCACATTCTTACCTTAAATATTACAGACGGTAATCAAAGGTTTCAGAGTTGATTAGGTGCACGAAATTGTGCAAAGTTCGTAGATAACCGATGAAGGCTTGCACCTAAGTGGACCCACGTGCCGAAAAGGACGAAGGCCCTACTCAGCATGCTCTGTATAGGAGCAATTGATCCCCTCTAGGGTATAGATAGTTGGGACGGTTATTGGACAAGCTTGTTCCGAATACACAGCAATTTTGAGACAGTATTTCTTCCTAGAACTCTCAAAATAATTCAGAACTTTATTTCAACAACGAAAATATTGTTCCAACTCGAAAATAAGAACTAAGACATGGCCTGTAACTTTAACCCTCCCCTCCCTAAAGTAAAGTTTAGACACACCTCCTGATGCAATCTACGATTGCGCAGTGCGTGCTCTCTTCCACGTGTGAATTCGATATCTCCACCGGTGGACAGGCCTTGTGATTTTTTCTGTGAAAATGGTAAGTATTTCCTTAGCTAAAGGTTGCAAACTGAAAATCAATGGTGCATTAACTCTTGCTAATGCCTAGCAAGCTTTATGCACTTTTAAAAAGAGATTGTCGTCGATATATCGATCGACTGCAACCGCACTTGGGGAATGCACTCCAAGCAACATTAGAAAGGCAGCGTGATCGAGAAGTTGGAGAGAGTTTCCTCAATCGAGAAATTTTCCCGTCCTCTTTTCTCGACTTCAAGACACTATAAAATTTCTGGGTATATCTTATCCAGTAGAATGTGGTCGATCTCAAGCGATTTCAAGAATGTACAATAAATTTCATTTTGTACTGCTGATATTTTTTCAGAATCTTAATTTGACAGGATTGCATAAGACTTCTAAAATATAGTACTTGTGTGACGATCAAATGCATTATGATTTTGTCATTCTCAGGCTGCTATTCGAAGATTCAAGCCTCTTTTTGACAGGATTATGGTAGAAAAGTTTCTTCCAGAAATGGTGAGGAATTTTTGCGTTTTATACTTGTGAAATGGACAGCTTGTTATTTTAACCTCTGAGACTATAGTTCACACACACCATTATTTTAAAAGAAGTATTTGATTTTTTTATTACACTTGCTTTCAGTGTGACTTGCATAGCCGCTTTCTCTCAACATCCATCTTTCAACAAGCTAAACAAACACGACGGATCGAAATCCGCCAATCACAGCCCACTAGCAAGACCTCCTGAACTTGTGGGCTCATTTGCATGAAACCAACACCAGTATGCATCGATATTGATTGGCTCATTTCAAACAGCATGTCGAAAGATGGATGTAGAAGGCAATGCTATGCACGTAACTTAACACTGACAACAGATGTAATATTGATGGCAGAATCAAATTACTCAAAGCAAGCGCAGATTACTCATTGTAGATCATATAACGCGCGGCAAAAGCAACCACCCACTGTGGTAATAAGCAATTGGGTAATTAAATTTATTTATTTTTTAATTCTAGAAAACCAAAGGAGGTGTACTTCTTCCAGAGAAGGGGCAAGGCAAAGTATTAGAAGGAACAGTGGTAGCTGTGGGGCCTGGAGCCAGGGATAAGGTAAGAATCCTCTTTTACTGAAAGTAGATCAGCCTAGCAAAGTAAAGAACTTCCTCTTTCCTTGAAGGGTAATTAAGAAGGCTCTACTCGAAGGCTCTGCTTGGCTTAATATGACATCATAGCAAATGCCCAGCCCACTTCCCTCCCCCCCCCCACACACACACACACACACACATCTTAATATATTTATAATAACCCAACTTTGCTCTAATGTTTAGACTGGAAACATTGTTCCCGTAAGTGTTAACATTGGTGACAAGGTTTTACTACCAGAATATGGAGGAACAAAGGTGACCATGGAAGAAAAGGTATTGTTTTGGTTTAAATCTGCAGAGTCAATACTCTTTGTACACTTGCTTTCCATGTTATGTGCATAGCTATATTTTTACATCCGTCTTTCGACATTGTCTTTCGACATGCTGTTTGCAGTGAGCCAACCGATGCATACCGGTGTTGGTTTCATGCAAATGAGCCCACAGGTTTGGAACGTCATGCTAGTGGGTTGTGATTGGCGGATTTCGATCCGTCTTGTTTGTTTAGCACATCGAAAGATGAATGTTGATAGAAAGCCTCTATGCACATACATGTAACACTGAAATTGGGTGTAATGTTGGCTGAAAAATCCTTGGTATAGGGCGTTATATTATTATTTTAGCCTTGTTTCCACTAGTGATGCAACACATATGCTGAGAATCACAAATTAAGATGAAAACATTTCTTTTCTTGTGCATGTTTTTCAATGTGTTGTTGTAGAAAAAATCCATACCCCTCCCATTTTGAGTGTGTTTAATTAAAATTGTTTCTTTATCTTAACAGGAGTTCCACATCTACCGTGATAGTGACATTCTTGGCGTATTTGAGTAAAGTTGGCTTTCATTCAATCACTTATCTAACTGCCGTGTTGGACAAGAATAATTGCAAGCCTGGATAGCCCTGAATGACAATTCTTAGCTGGAAAATCAATGAAACTGTGCATTATATGAGATCCGTCATTGTTCGACTAACTCATCTAATTCACTTCTTTCTATCTTTTGACATGTATTCTTGAAGTATTTCAAGATAACTGCAGTGCTAATATTGTTTTTAGTACTCTGAGTTTGTAAACTAGGCAATTTTTTTATAATTCAAGTAGTAAAAAAATGTAATGCTTTGTGCAGGTAGAATTACATTGTAGCAAAGCCAATTTCCCACAGCAATAAAGTTCTGGTGTTAAGTTATCAAGAGCTGTTTAACTGCTGGTATTTTTGCAAGACTGGCCTAATCTGTATTAGAGACAAATTATTCATATGAGATGAATAATTTGTTTGCCTGAGATGGGTTATTTGTCTAGATATAAATTATGTAGTGTTTCGTCAAATTTCACAGTATTGCATGCCAACAACAATGACCATTGACTAATCAATGTCTAATTCAGTAAAAGTTGACATGGCACACAACAGATTTCCTGCCAACACTTGCTGCTATGTAACCCCCCTCCCCCAACCCTCCCATGGCAAAACTCTTCTGAATCACACCATTACGTCAATTGAAAGTATTAAATGAAAGGCTTTCTCAAAGGCTCTCTCCTCCGCAGAGGCTCCTGCAGTGGGGGAAGGCGAAAAACATGAATTAATTATGGTGTGCATCCCTGGAATATAATTCTTTTCTTTTCTTTTCTTTTTTTTTTTGTGGAATGTCTATTGATATATTTTACCATGATGCCTTTTTATTCTGGGTATAAATAAAACTATCAGCAGTTGATTGATTTGACAAATGATATTTAAGTCTGCAATCAGGCCAACATTACCTACGCTGCTGTAGCTTGTCCTGGTAACTTGATTAGCAAGAAGAGTAAATTTGAAAACGATATGCTTCATCACACGCAGAGTTACAACGCATGCACAGTCTGAGCTATTGTTAAGCTAATTAAACCCTTTGTTTTGAGAGAAAGTACGACTATTTGATGTCAGCTTTTTCAAAAAGTCCCGTTTTCGCCATCCACACTACACCACCTAGCCTGCGTTTTCAAATTTACCCACTTTGGAGAGTATTTTTGAAAAGTACAGTTTTTAGTCACCAAAAACGCTGTTTCTGTGTGGATGGTTGGCCTATCCGTGTAAAAAAGATGCCCTTTCAAATTTACCCAGGTCAGAGAATTTCTATTTCTGGGGAGAATTTCTATTCTCCCTAGTCATAAGAAGATAATCATTTGTGTAACTGTAGTGGAAAAAATAGGCCACTTCTTTGTTGCCTTTAGCCTGTTTCAAATCGAGTCCTTGTGCAGAACTCTTCAAATGAAAATGAGTTTGATTTACATGAAAATAAATGTGCAGGTAAAACACATTTTCATACGAATGGCTCCGCACTAAGACTCGCTTTGACAAAGTACACAGGCAAGTGACTGCTCGGAAATGGCCTAATCCAGTGCAGTTTAAAAATCTTGCACCCCAGCACCCTCCCCCCCACCAAAAAAAAAAAAAAAAAGAAACAAAAAATAATTATGATAAGCAAATTTATTGCGAAACTTTGTGCCACTTGTACAAAATTCCAGTCATTACAATAACTGATGTTATTCCCTGAATTCGCTGCTTGTTGTACATTGTTCGCTCAAAACACATACATCAAATCACCATCCATCATTTTATCCTTGTGCAATGACTGCTATGGTCAGACTTCATTGTTACAAATACCAGACGCCGTTTCTTTTCTGTTTTTAGTGAGCGGATAATTATTACTGTATGTAGTGTGAGGTGCTTTTGAGTTGAAGCTTCAGCTAATTTTTTATATCCAGTTGAAGCACAAATGGTAAATAACATTAAGCATAAAAAGGGTTATAGAATTTACAAGAAGCTTCATAAAAACAACACAGCATAAATTATGTTACTACAGTTCAGTTAAGTAACACAGGCCAGCAGAGAAGATTAAATTTTTTCAGGGCAGCAATTATTTAGGATCTGTTATGATGCACCAACTGCTTTCTTGAGCAATTCTGTTGTCACACTCTTGGGTCGCTCAATTGGGAAGCCCAGGGCTCGCGACCAGACTAACGAAGACAACACACCCAGCGCGCGCGACACACCAAACAAGACTGTGTAGTAGTTCATCTCTTTCAAACCATAAAACTGTCAAAACAAAACAGAAAAAATTTCAATCAGGGAAGCACATAGAACTGCATAATCTAAAGAATACAGTAAGTGAGACAATCTCAATTTGATATGCAATCAGGTGTTTGCATAACAAATTCTTGAATAAGTTCTGACACTGACTCAGTTAAACATAAACAACATTCACAATAAAACTTTAAAAAAGACATTTTGGCCGAGAACCTTCGCCTTCTTTGGTTTGAAAATGGCAAAAAGCACCGCCTAGCTTTCTTAACAGCACATGCATATGTGAACTGTTAAGAAAGCTGTTTCTTTTTTGCCATTTTCAAACCAAAGAAGGATGAAGGTTCTCGGCCAAAACATGTTTTTACAAGTTTTATTGTTAACATAACAAGTTTTACTTTTCGCTAAGCCAGTGTCAGAGATATTTCAAGAATTTGTTATGAGATATATCTGCCTAGATCAGTTGATGCTTCAGGTGCTGTTACACTCTGGCAATGTTATGTGCAACTTGTCTCCCAATTGTTTGTGGTGTTGGCAGCTAGCAGGTTGCACAAAACATTTTTAAAGTCTAAAAGCCCCCAGAAAACTTGCAAGATATGTTTATTTCAGGGTGTCATACTTGGCACTTTGCTCTGTTTCAAGTTGCAAGATGAAAAATTACCTATCTTTTTTCACCAAGATCAGGTTTTTCTTGAAAAGATAATGACTGGTTCAACAAGTATACAAAGAAAGTCCCCTTTCTTGAATTTTTCATTGTTTTAAAGAACAACCTAACGCTTATGATATGGACCACACTGTTAACATCTTCAATGCACCATTGTATTAAATATGTGCACCCCTCCCCACCTTGTAGAGAAACAATGGAATTCTTTAGGGAAAGAGGCCTGCCTCCCTTCCCCCAAATCCCACAGCACATAATTAAGTAATTAGTAAATAAACCCCTTCAGGTGACTGGATTATTGGAGAATAATGCCTGAGGCTGAAAGATTGTCTGAAAAATGAACAGTTGGTCGAGAAGTGAGGCTTTGAAGGCAACTGTGAAAGTTTGAGGACAATCTTTCAGCCAAGGGCATAATCGTCCAATATACCAGCAAGCCAGAAAGGCGTCTAATTATTTTGTAACCCTTAGATTAATTTCTAGAACTTGCTTAATTGCCGGTAAATTGGAAAAAAACCCAGAGTGATTACCATGGCATAACTGTTGTTTAAATAAATGCAAATGGCTTGGTTTACCTAATTTTAAACAGTGTGATTTTGGTTAAAAAGTTAACCTGAAAAGGTGACTTTATTTGTTTGTTTTGTACAGTGGAACCTCGATTTAACGAAGTGCCAAGGGACTGATGAAATTTGTTCGTTATATCGAGGGTTCGTTATATCGAAATCCTCGATATAACGAATTCGCGGAAAAACAACCAAAATGTTCGTTATATCGAGGTAAAGTTAATCAGTTTGTAACGCTGTTACGTTGCACTACGTACACAGCAAAAACATTTATAATTAATGCATAATATATGCCCATAGATTTGGACATATGTATTTGTTTCCTTGTTAGAGGATTAAAGGATTTTCATCCTTTTTGGTCTGTTTCGCATTCATGTTTTGTCACGTGTTGACTGAAATTCGTTATATCGAGATACATTTTACGTTTGGGCTTCCGGATTGTGTTCGTTATAACGAGGATTTTGTTATATCGAGGTTCGTTATATCGAGGTCCTGTTCCATACATTTTACTGTAACTTTGGACTGGCTGAAGAATATCGTTCGTTAAACCGAGGACTTTGTTATATAGAGGTTCGTTAAATCGAGGTTCCACTGTACTTGTTATAAAATCAGGCGACAGATATCAAATCGGACAGGGTATATTTAGAAAATAAACCCCTTCAGGCGGCTGGTATATTGTCGAAAAATGAACAGTTGGCCGAGAAGCGAAGCTTCGAGGGCAACTGAGAAATTTTGAGGACAATCTTTCAGCCAAGGGCATTATCCTCCAATATACTAGCAAGCCAGAAAGGGGTTTATTTATTTTATAACCCTCCAATTGATTTCTACAACGCGCTTTATCGCCAGTAAATTTATAGGAAAAAACCTACGTAATAAACCCGGCGTAATTGTGGTTAAAACAAATGTAAGTTGATTGGTTTACGTGATTTTTTAACTCTGAGATTTCATTAAAAGTTAGAATTGAATAACATGACTTCATTTGTTTGTTTTGTGCTTGCCTACAAAATCGGGCGACGGATATCAAATCGGACGGGGTATATTCACTGATACCCGTCTTCCGATTTTGTACCACGTGATACGTTTTGTCCAATGAGCGCGTGCAAAAAATAATGAGTGGGTTATAATGTCTGATACCTGTCATCTGATTTCATTCCATGTGATGCATTTCATCCAATGAGCATGCGTGAAAACTAATCGGTGGATTGTAACAAGAAACATTAGTCACTTGCAAGCTTTGCTATTAAGAATACCTGAAGAAGCACACCACTGTGGGCATCAACATTGGGCCATGGGTTCTTTGCTTTTCCCCTCTCCAGTAAAACATCAGGAACAATTTTAAACAGCTGACCACAAAGCTTGAATAAGGGGTCATCTGGCAGATGCTTCAAGCTGAATTCCCGCTGAGCTGTGTATCTGGGGTCTGTTTTCCTAAGAACTGCGTGACCATATCCAGGTACAACTTGCTGTCATTGGAAACAAGAATAATAAATATTGGAAAGGTTAAAAATTAGTATATAAGAGACCTGTGAATTTAAGATTCGGGACACTCGGATTGGTCAAGAAGCGCAGCTTATGATGCTATAATCACCCCAAGAGAGGCGATTATAGCATTTGAAGGCTTGGTCACTAAGACATTCCACCTTTGGGCTGACGTTTTTCAAGTTTAATCTTCTCAAATTTTGCCCATCCATGCGCCTTTTTGGCTTTTCTGTGTTTCTTTTGAGTTTTTCTACAGTTTTAAGCCATTATAATTTACTGTGATATTCAAGTTAATTCTAATCCCTTTAAAAGACGATTTTAGCAAATAGCTAGGTGTGAGATTTTACGTATAGTTGACATGTTTCTGGTGAACTTTGAAATTCATTTTCTCAGGCTCTGATAAGAAATTGTTGTTGGTGTTATCACGGATAATTACTTACATCCTAAGTTTACCTTTTAAGGATAGAAAATAATGCGATAGGATTTAAATTATTTTCTGGTACTCAATTTTTGTCTAATTCAAATTTATATTACTCGATTTCCTGATGGATTCTGTCTTAACACTTTGCAGATTTGTGACACCTACCCCACCATCTAAGGTCTGCTCAACATATTTCTTTACTGTTTCATCAGATGGGTCATCTCCAACTTCCTTGAGCATTTTTGTGACCCAGATTAACACTTCCTGGAATACGGTAAAACAAACTAACAATTTAGCTATGACCTTGAAGTTTCTATTAATTAAATTAGTGGACTAGTCTATGAGGCATAATGTAGCCAATTAAGCAGATTATTGCTTCGGGAAAATCCAGGGGTGCTTTTCATAAAGCCAAATATTTGGGAAATTACAGTCGGAAGTCACCTCTGGAGGTGGTCCACTTTGACCAGTCGGACCGGTTGGACTGAAATTTACTGTTCCACTTTGACAAACTATTAAGTTGTCTCACTTTAGATAAGTAGCTTTTCACAGATGTGCAGAACTGGAGAAAGGAATGCAAAATGGAAAGGACCATTCCACTCAGTTGGCCCGGTTTAAGCGGAAAAATGTCATTCCATTTTACAACGGTCAGTTCCTATTGGTCCGACCGGTCGCACTTTGAAAATGGAAAGAACCCCAGGGTTCTCAACAGATGTTTAAGAAGGAGGTGATCACTGATAAAGTAGCTGAAATGTCAAAGGAAATCAGCTAAGGTCTCAGATGTCCTAATGATGTTTCACTCTGAAGACCTGGTCTCTTATAAGTTTGTAGATCAAGTCTGTATCTGTATCTGTCAAGCATGGTTTGACTAAACAAATTGAGTTAACAAAACTAATCTGTATGTTTGAAACATGACAGCTAAGCAAGCCTTTATGCTAATCTTATATTGTTATTACTTCCATTGGTGTAAATAATGCCTTGCACTCACTTGATTAGCAAGTCCATGCAGAGGTCCAGCAAGGCCATTCATACCAGCAGCAAGGCAAAGGTAGGGGTCTGACAGGGCACTGCCTACAAGATGAGTTGTGTGGGCACTGACATTACCACCCTCATGGTCAGCATGAAGTACTAAGTACAGTCGCATCATCTCGTGAAACATGGGGTCCTCAAAGCCAAGCATGGTAGCCAAGTTGTCGGCCCAATCCTTGTTTGGATCTAATGGAGCGACCTTGCCGTCCTTGAAGACATTCCTGTAGATGTACGCAGCCACTGTTGTTATCTTGGCTGTCAGGTCCATGGCGTCATCAAAGACATACTGGGAAGAAAAGATGCATGGTCAGACGGACATACCTTCAGTCAATTTGTAACAACACACCAACAACACAATACGTACAATGTACCACAATGCATGACAGACAATTCTAACAATACATTTCAATACTGTACACTCACAAACTCAATTTGTAATTGTCTTGTTCCTTTTACCAACCGCATTTTCATTGCATTTTCATTGTGTTGGACTTTACTTTGCTTTATAAATAAATTGTTTGTGTGTGTATCACCGCAGGGGTTTCAATAAGTTTTGAAGTAGGCGGCAGACCCTTTTATAGTAGGCGGCCATGACATGGAGGGGCCATAAGGCCCCTCCCCCCTACGGGGGTCTGGGGGCATGCCCCCCCAGAAAATTTTTAAATCTAGAGGCCTGGAAATGCCATTTCCTGCATTCTGGCATCCATTTCAGTACTAATTATTGATTGTGTGGTTCCAGAAAATATCCATACCCCCACCACGGAGGGAATTGGAAATTCCAGAGGGGTGGGGGGGTCAAGGGCCCAGGAAATTCCGAAGGGGAGGGGGGTTGCCAGTGAAATTATGTTTCCAGACGGTCAAGTTTGATGCAGTGCCAACTAGTTTCAAAATCGTTTTTTACCTATTTTACAAATGTTTTACATAGCAAAAATAGCACCCTGGGTTCTTGATTCACAATCGTTTTACATTTAAAACGGGTTTTCTTTCTCCTGAAAGCACCCTGAAAGCAAACAATTTCAGTGAAATCCTCCATGCTCGTCAGTGGAAGCGGCCGCCATTACTTGTCACCAGTGCCCCAAAACTTGTCACGTGGTTTGACCGAAATGCACTGGTGTCAAGCATTGCTTGTTTCACGTTCAATCGAAGGAAAATCGTCCTTGTTTGTGAAACGTTTCACGTTTATTAGCGATGAAAATAGTGTAATGATGTCAAAAACTCGAGATTTACTTGTTCTTGTTATTTCTGGCTATTTGTTTGTAATTTTCCTGTTAAATTTTGCTTTCTCAGCGAGCATTAGCGATTTTGCGATCACGTCTACGGTGAATGTCTATATCAACACTTTTCAAATCCGTGTTCTGATACATTTAGCGGTTTTCCAAAGTGATTGGAATGAAAAGGGATGGATGGTTATACAACAAGGTAATTTGACAAGTGACTACCAGATATTTTGTCTGTTTACTTTTGAGGAAAATTCTGTATTTTGCAGACCTCTCAAGTCTCACGATTTTGTCGTGAGACTCACGGTTTTCACTTCAATCTCACGATGAGATTTTATTCCATATTTCATATTTAACAGGTGAGAAATTGTGTGACTCGAGAAACTCAAGGAACTCGAATGAAATTTAATGTTAGTTAATGTTAGAAGGTCTTAGAAAGTAGGCGGCGATGATTTGGAAAGTAGGCGGCGAAATTCGCCGGTTGCTGGCTTCTATTGAAACCCCTGTAGTATGGACATGTTTATACCTGCCAACTCTCACGCCTTAGGCATGAGTCTCATCTCATGCCTGCGAGTTGAAAAGTTCAATCTCATGCCAACTCACGCTTACAAACCAATTTCTTACGCCTAGTCGAAAAATATAGGTCATGACAACTATGAACGATACACTGTGATAAACGAAACCTCCATGTAAAATAAGCATACTAAATGAAGATACTTCTCCCCAAATCTCGGAGTTTTGACAAGAAAAGCATTGGCCAGGGAACTACGCTCATGCACTAGGATCAGGTTATGTTCAGAACATCTTCGGAAAAACTTTGGGCATCTTCAGAATGTTTCGGACATCTTTGGAAATCCTGGCACTCTCGGAATAAAAATCTCACGCCTTTGACCCAGAAAAAGTTGGCAGGTATACATGTTTGGCTGCAATATGACTACAAATATGAAGACAGGAAGTCCCAGAATCTAGGACTTGAAATCCTGTCCCATAAGCTCTTTGTTTCTTGTGCCAAGGCCTCACTGGCTTCGAGAAGCAAAAAGGGCTATGAGACAAAAATCTCGATGATTTGGTAAGTGCAGAATGCAATATGGAACAATTGAAAGTATGATGTTTTATATATGTTCGTGTTTATTTGCTTTACTTTACTTTCGGAAAAACTGTTCACAGGCTACTTGTATTCTTTCCTAGGTGTTCCTTACGTTAATCTTTGCAAACGTAACACGACACTTTCGTTCGTTTGTAACAAAATACTTTTGTTTTCCTTGAAAATGCCGTAACATGAAACTCTTGTTTTTTGTTTGTTTTACGGCGACATCGATGACATTTGTTTAATTTAATTAAGTTACGGTTTAAACTGCACGAAAGACGATTCTCAAAACTAAAGAACAAATCTAATCAAAAAACATCTTTTTCGAAAGGGTTTTTAAAACGCAGTACAGCTAGGATATTTGTTTCCTGGTTATCAGGTGTTCACGCCGAAAATCCCGGTGCAAGTTTTTGCATACCTAATTACGATTTACGAAAGCGCTGTGAACACGTCACACGCTCACTCAAGCATGAAGCCGAGAAGCACGTAGTGTGAAGATTTCTTTCAAGAAATGTCGGAACCGTCACGAAAGCATGTTCAAACACTAAAGCGGCAGAGGTTTTACAAAATAAAACGGAGGTTAGTTCAACCGATGGAGAACAAATAAAAGGAAAGGAAGTGACGGATGTAACATGATATTGTTGTTTTTTTCTCGCAGATCGCTGTGATGCCTTTTAAGTCTAATTAAATTAACGCCACGGATTCTACAGGAATTCAACCGCATTGAAAAGCACACCACGTTAGGCTTTAATACAAAATTTCTAAACACGTCACTGTTATTTTAATTTTCGATAGCTTGAATTTCAGTTTGTTATTGAAACAGCAAACGAGATACTTTTGTTTTTGTCAAAAACATGTAACATACTTTTGTTTTTGTCAAAAACGGATGTAACATGATGTTTATGGTAACGTGATTTATTTTCTGCAAAGAAGGCGACATTGATTATAACACAGATGTTATCAGGTTATCAATTAATTATGAGATGCTAGATCACCTTTTCTAAGAAAACAGCATTGCCATATCAAGAAATATTTCACATGATCTGCTATGACGCCTTACTGTCTAATTCAATTAATTTGTGGTTTTAACTTGGGGCCACGGAGTCTACACGAATCCTTCTGCAGAAGAAAAACGCAATGTTCGTGATGAAGACTGATCTGCGCATGCGTTTAGCACAAAGTATTTTTTCCAGAAAGAATTGTACCACAAGGAGAGCATAGTGCTTTCTGAAACAAATATATCCCTTGAGTTCTTCAATTGTAAGTATCGTAATGGACTCCCCGATTTACCAAGGGCACACGGTCAGGTGCTCTCCATCCCCTCCCCCTTTACAGAAATAATTAATTAATTGATATTAATTAATTAATTGGTGATTAAAAGTTTACACCGCGTTAGCGGTTTAGTGGCTTAGTGGTTTAGTGGTTTAGTGGTTTAGTGGTTTAGGGGTTTAGCAAACGCCAACCCACCAAACCATCACAATAGTGCATTCTGCACTAAAAATGGATAATTATTTACCTCCCAGTAGTTGGCCTTATTTACTCCACTTGCATATGCCTTGGTAAAATGGCTCTCACTGTTCATTGCTGTGATTGCGGCACTAAACTGACTCATGGGATGCAGGGTTTCAGGGAAGTTATTTAACATCTGTACAACATGTGGCGGCAAGTCAGCATTAGCTGCCCATTCTTTGGACAAGTTGTCAACCTGTAATGAGAATGGAGCAAAAATATCATCATCACCCTCATGAAACATTTTAACCTGGCCCTTCAATTTCCACAAATGTTCACCAACAAGTCAAGGTGGCTCAACCCAGTATTCCGATCTTTGGAGTACGGATCTTATATATTGCTCTCCCCGGCACGCCCAAACCGTTGCAGTTGACTAAGACCATGCTGTGTTACCATGGCAACCCGGCTTAGTAAAAATCAACCAAAAAAGTTGAATTCGGCTCGATTTCAGAAAATTCAGTCATTAAATTTTTTTCACTGTTTCTGGACAACAAACTCGAAAAAAGTTGACACTGAAGTAGTAAAGTTTTAACAGAGGGGAATTTTGTTTTTTGCAGCTTTATGTTTTATCGTAATATTATGGAATGTTTTAAAATTCCTTTGTAAATTCTGATTTCTTGTCATCAACAGTTTCACTGCTTTCTAAAGTACAGCCTTGCAAAATTTTGTTTGTTTGTTTTCCAGAAATCATGCATTTCTGGAAAGACAATAAAACGCGCAGTCACAGCTTTTTGATCAACTGCGCACGTGCAGCACTCAATTTTGTTTGTCTCAAAGCCTTGAGCGCACGCACACCTGAATCAAGAGAGCGCGCGGAAACTGTGTTCAGTCACCTTAATAAGACTTGATATTTATTTTTGAGCCACCAACCTGCTGTTTTGTCGGTATTTCGCCTGTCATCAGTAACCAGAATATTCCTTCTGGCAAGGGTTCTTCACCACCATCAGCCTTTGGTAACAGCTACAAAGACAGTGAACAAAATCAGCTACCTAATTATAGGAAATTAACTCAAAAATTTGCGTTAAATTAGGTCGTGTTAATTTTTGTTAACATTAATTTCTGCACCGTTAATTAAGTGGGGCGTTAATTTCCATGACCTTTATTTCCATTATTTTTGCCCCAATTTCTCGATACAGTTCAGACCTTCTTGTCTCCTAGGAAAAAGCGTTATTTTATCAGGGTGGAAGTCTGCCGGTATCACTGAAACTGTGAAGAGCGCTTGAAGTGGTCAGATTTCTTCGCTCAACCCCTACGTTTGGCAAAAGTACCAGGAATATTGTTTGCCTTTAAGATTATATGCCTAGTGTACTGCAAGAAGTAAATTTGTTCCTGTTGTCTCGACACATTTTTTGTTTGTGTGCATGTGACAGTACGACATGTTAATTTTCTTCATTTTGAGATGTTACCCTCTCTTTCGCGTTAATTTCCTTTATTGGGAAGTAATTTTTCCTTTGAAGTTTGTGTTAATTTAAGTCGCATTAATGTCAAATACCTTAATTAATACAAGCGTTAATTTCCTATTATAATAATAAGATAATTATGCAAGTTGGTTCTTGGGTTCTGTAGTGGAAGAGTATACATGTTCATTTATTTTCTAACAAGGATTTTTGACTGAGAAAAAGCAAATGAAAAAGCATGCAGAAGAAATTGGGCAAAGTAAAACCTACCTTATTATAGGAAATTAACGCTCCTGTTAATCATGGCATTTGAAATTAACACAACTTAAATTAATGTTCACCAATTTTTAAAATTGGTGTTAATTTCACGAAACCTTAATTTCCTATTAGTAATAAGGTATGTTGGGAAAAGTGACAGTTCCGCAGCCTCAGCCAAAAAAATATTGTAAATTAAAGCTATTATTGAAAACAATAATAAAAACATTGTACTTTAATGTCAGAACTTTATAGAATTAAACTTACCTCTTGGCACTGCGGAATTGTATAACCTCGGAACTCAATACCCTCATTTGCATCTAAGTGTGAAGTCTCTGTTATCAATCCTGTAATACCACGCATACCACCATAAACCTGCAGTTGCCAAAGAAAGTCAAAATTATTAGTCCCATTTACTGTTAACAGCTAACAAAGTTATTTTTTATGCTCTTCAAAAACTCATTAATAATTCATAAAGGAAATACAAAAGAAATTAATGTTTAATAAGTGTCTTTATATCTGACAAAGACACAGCTACACTTTACATCTAATTTGCTAGGCCAAAATAATCCAAAGTCTAAAATATATCAGTGCAAGAATGAGTTGATCTACATCAGAAGATTTTTAAGCCGTTCAATAAATTCGCAGTTCGTGTTTTATAAAGTCTAAAACCTCGGCTGCGCCTCGTGTTTTAAACTTGATAAAACACTGCTGCTCATATATTAAACATTGCATACACTGATGGGACTATACAATAAATGGGAGCAGGAAAGTGGTTAGGGAGAGGACCTAAAGCAGAATTACACTGGATTGAAGAAAGGCCAGTCTTTTGTGTGGGGTTTATTATTTTTAAATGTATAATTTATGGGAAAAGAGGCGCACCTGGCGTGCATGATTCATATGTAACAACAGTGCTCAGAGGTTTTGTAGACCTTAAGGTGGCTTAATACAGTTTTGAGGGGGTAAGTGAGCCCAACTTTAAACTCTCTTTAAAAATATTCTTTCTTTCTCTTATTACTGTTTCTTAAAGCATATAGCCATCATATGCGACATTTGACCAATAAAAATGCTAATAAACAATCAATAAAGAGCCGAAATGAGTGGCCCAGTGCTTGGGAGGAGACTGGGCACTAGTTGTTTTAACAGCGTTTTTCTCAAAATCTACCCGTATGACCCCACCTCAAAATTTCAGAAATTAAAAATTGGCTTTGATTAAACATTCATGCAAAATAAAATAAAAATCTGTAAGACAGATTTTTCGCAAAATAGAAAAATGTGATATTTTGCCCCTTGAAAAAATAGCTCAAATTCTGTCTTACAGTTTTTTATTAAAAAAATAATAAGAGAAAGAAAGAACATTCCCGAATATTTTTAAAGAGAGTTAAAAGTTGGGCTCACTTACCCCCTCAAAACTGTATTAAGCCACCTTAAAGTTTATTTACTGTGTCATATCACTGTAGTTTAGCCTTGGGTACCACACTATTACAACCATGCTATGAGGGACGGCATAGAAAAAACTGAATTCAAGGACTTTAGTGCTTGTAATTTCAAGTTAGCTTCACGCTCAGCCAATTCCGAAAATATATGCCTTGTTACTTCCTGAATTGTACTCAACCCAGTCCTGTTACCATGACTTACTATTTTAAGTATGTCCTTCTCCCACTCTCTCATATACAGGCTCATTCACTCCCTCACTCATTTGTGATCACTGCATTAGCTTTCTCATTCACAAAGAAAAATACAATCCTCTGAAATCACCCATCAAATCTAATCTTCAACAATTTGCCTACTCAGTCATTTCTGTATCGATTATTTGATTTTATCCGATTATTGAATACAATACAATTCTATCAAGTGATTATTTATATTTGATTTAATTTTATTATTAGCTTTCATGTAAAATTCAATATTGAACTACAATTATGCTTGCTACTAAAGCTGTTAAGTTTTTACACAGTTTTTAAGCTTTTGGGGTTCTGTAAGAGCTGTAATTTAAGTCAAACAATTGTAAAAGATCGTCTTCTCTTGTCTCGACACGATTGCTAATTATTAATTCAATCAATTGTATTCCTCTTTATAATTGCGTTACCGAACACAAAAGGCAGCCAAAAATAACGGTAAAAAAGATTAGATGACCCAAAGGCGATGGTTTCCTGGAAAAAAATATCTTTTATGATCATAAATCTATGACCCAGAGACACCAACGTGACAAAATCGCAAAGAAAATGTGACGCAACTGTCGCAATCGTGACAGCATGTGTGAAATGTACCTGGTCAACTGTGTAGTCCCCCAGTGATTTATCACCGTACTGTTTACGGAATTCTGCAACTTCTTTCTGTTTTTCTGGTACTATCCGATACATTGCATCCTTTAGACTCTGTGAAACGAAAAGATGCATCCATGTTTAATGTTATGGAGTAACTGAGAAGTGATAAAGAAAGAAAGTTGGATGAAAACACCTGACCATACGATCAAGGATATTGCAGGGCCATGGAACATTTCAGTTAAAAATATAAGGCTACAACACCTACCAAAGTTTGTGATTGCGTTGACTGAAGCCTTATCAAACTGCCAATCAGTCCTTGTGGAACTATTTGCTACAGAAATGATAGAATAAAAAATACAGAGATATTGGTAACACCGGTTAATTAAAACAGGTCTAAATAGCGTCCCCTATAAATTGAAAATCACATGCATGGCACAAGTTGTAAAACACAAAGTTCATCTTTTTTCTTGTAGAACTGAGCGATAAGAACAGAAAGTACGAGAGATGAGTAGTATAAAGAAGCTTACCGTTGACTGTCCGAGTCTGGACAACTGTCTACACGTCCTTAAAACATTCATTTTGAAAATCCGCAGCGCCACTAGCTAATGCTTCCTTCGTGTAATATTCCTTTTCCTTGGACCAATCAACCATGCGAGACGTCATAAGAAAACGGAGGAAGACTGAGTGCTAAAGTATGACGACACAACAGGAAGTGCTCTTACCTTTCACTTCCGGTATAAAAGGCGCTTCGCAAAGCAAGGCTTGCGTAGAGAGCGTGACTTCGAACCTCGAGCCTCGGAAGAAGAACGGACGATCTGAAGTGGCTTTTGATTAGTTTCGCTGAAACTGACGATGGCCGAGGAAGCGGAAAACGTTTATATAAATGACGAGAAATCTTCTGTGAATCTTAGCAAGTAAGTATTTCAAGATTTTATACTTCCTTCGTCTAATTTTTCTCCGCTCGGTGTTCGACGACAACAAACATATTTTCAGCTAGACCGTGCGTTGCAGCATGGAAGAATTATCACCACTCTTTGGTTTTTAAACCATCGGTAGATAAGTTATGATAAATACAATCAAA
Source organism: Oculina patagonica (assembly GCF_052425735.1). Taxonomy (NCBI): domain Eukaryota; kingdom Metazoa; phylum Cnidaria; class Anthozoa; order Scleractinia; family Oculinidae; genus Oculina; species Oculina patagonica. Next base: position 3,854,046 of record NC_135764.1, read on the forward strand.
TAGGAACATATTTATCATTTATGTTATGACTATAAATGTTGATAATGGAAATTTAGTCCTAAAATATCTTAAATGTGGAAAGTATTTCGACGGCGGTCTTCTTGCAGGCAAACGACATGCGAATAATTACGCAATGTTGGTATTTGGGACTATTATAGCTATCTTTTCATATAATTGTAGTTGTTTCCTTCCACTAATGAAGTAATCAATGAACGCTTCGCTATTTTAACGTTTTCTAATGTTTTGCAAGAGAAAAGGCTTTGATGGTGAGTCTTTTTGGAAGCAATCTGCAATTTGGTAAACTCTTGTTGAACCCTTGTCCAGTCACATGCATATTTCGACTTCACCTTGTAATGAATAGTGTAAATATATCTTACGTATGGGTTTTAGATCGGAAGTTGTCAGCTAAAATTAATCCAGAAAAGAACTTCAGCTATTGCAACTTCATATTTTCAATCTGAGACAGAATTTTTCTTTCAACCAGACAAAGTGCTTGAATACTTTCACTTGGAATGGGGCCAATGAAAACAAACAACACTTAATTATTTCCTGTCCTTCTAAAATCGCTTCGATTTTGTTTTTAAAAACATGTCCTTTTTGAGCATCATGGGATGAGAGAAAGTTTTCATGCATGTTGTTTTCATTAGAAGATTGTGATTGGTTTAATTACCTCTTGGCTTATTAGGGGTCCTGGCCTTGAAACCCAGGGGGGGGGGGAGGGGCACTTCCTATAAATGGGCTAATGGGGATGTGCCGCTGGATGGGGTCGCATTTTCACGACTGGACTGACTATAATGGGGTCGCCATTTCAAGCATTTTTTATAGGGTGACTAGAATGGGGTCACACTTTTCCGGGATTTTGAGAGTACAAAAATTCTGGCAAGTTGTGATTTATGAACGGAAATTTTCTCTGAAAAAAAAGTTACCGTATTTATTGCTGTTGTTCAATATTTGACAAACAGCTCCCAGAAAGTGACTAAGTTGGGGTCGTAAAAATTAAATTTACTCAAAAGTGACAAAGATGGGGTCTATAATTGGCCATAGAATATGACTATAATGGGGTAGGGGTTCTGAGAGGCCAGCGGCACATACCCAACAAAAATTTACCCAAGTACCCCCCCCCCCCGGCCTTGAAATCTATTGTGAGAGAGGTGGCACAGACAGGGAACTATTACCTCAGCAGTGTGTGGGGTACAACAAATATAGTAAAGGATATTCAATAAATTATTCATAATTTTTTTTAAAAAATTTTTTTTTAAAAGCATTCACAGATCATGCACATGTATGGCTGTTCATTTCCTTACCTTTTGAAGCTAGTTCAACCCTCCAAGTTTATTTTTTTCGCTTAGTGGCCATTTGGCCACCAACTACTCAAGTTTTGGTCGCCAGTGAAAAATTTTAGTCACCAAATTAAGCTGATGCTTTCAATCCTTCCTCTCAATTTTAGTCGCCAGGCTGGCAACCTTGGTTCAAATTTAGTCACCAGCTCCAGAAATTTTAGTCGCCATGGCGACTAAAATGGTCTTAACTTGGAGGGTTGTAGTTGAACACAGACCAAACCATACCCCAATAATCTTCTTCTAGCTGTTTAACTTGAGGGTTATAGTTGAACACAGACCAAACCATACCCCAATAATCTTCTTCTAGCTTGTGAAAACATCTTTGAGCAGCTGCATTTGTTTAAATCAGCTGTGAGAAGGGTGGCTGGATTATACATAGCCTTATAATCAACTCATAAAATCTCTAATAATATTTTGATAACAAATTTAAGTATGAGGCAAGCTACTAACACTGACATAATTTTAATGCCATTATTGTCAGTTGTTATTCTTTGGAATAGAATCCAGCTTGAAATGCAGAGGAAGAATAATAAGTTGTCATTCCCACAAATATTTCATTACCGGTATTTAGGGGTGATCAAGTTGTGCTTTTAGTATCTTTATTTATTTATTTATGGTGGGGGGGGGGGGCAAGCTTTTAGATGATTATACCTCCCTGTTTCTTCTCTCCTTGAGCCCCAGCCCTCCCCTCATGATCATTCTCAACACTGCAAAATAATTTTAATTATGGTTATATTGTAATCTGTAGACAATGTTAAGTATTATCAGAGAACTGGATATGTAAACAATTTCTTTCCCCATTTAAACAGTCAATATTTAGAGATCGGAGATGGTGATGACAATAACGAGGACACTACAGCTCTGACCGAGTCAAGCCCACTTATCAACCTTATCCACAGTGACGAACATGAAAGAACAGGCACTGTATTCTCATCAATATTCACACTTGTATCAACCATGGTGGGCGGAGGAATCCTGTCGTTACCATTTGCCTTTCAACAAGGAGGTTTTCTCATGACGTCAGTGATTTTGCTTTCTGTTCTGATGGCGTCTACTCATGGTGCATTTTTAATAATAAACAGCAAGAGATATTGTCAGGGGAAAATAAAGAATGTTGAAGATGTGGCCAAGATTGCTTTTGGAAACAAGGGAAAGGTGAAAATTATATAACTGTTCCTATTCTTATTGTTATTTTATGAGGTATTTTCCTGTTAATGCTTTCAGGAGTTTTGAGTGCAGTCTGTATATAACACCATATATAGATGATTGTAAACAATTCAGAAAGAAGAGGAAGAATGGTGTATTATTTACTGTGTGACACGCCTTACCGTGGCCACCCGACAAATTTTTTACAAGACATTAGTGTCATCTTGTAATATTTTAAGGTTTTCACTACCGGTATGTTTTGTTGTTAAATGCGATGTAACAAGTATCCATTTGATCGTATTTCTACTTTGCAAGGAGGTGTGTTCGTCAAGCAAGTAATAATACTAAGAGAGCACACTTGTAAAAAAAGTTTGTTGGGTGGCCATGGTAAGGCGCATCGCACTGTTATTGTACAAGGAAGAGGAGATTAAATTTTTCCAAGAAAATGTATCACTCAGCCATATTTTTCTCATTTTCAGATATTAACTCAAGTTGTTATTATTGTTACATTGTTCCTGTGCTCAGTTGCTTACTGGATTCTAATGACAGACCAGGTAAATATATCTTAATTATTTTATTTGGGAATGTTGGTGGAGGGTGAATTGCAATGGACTATATATAGCTATCCAGGGGGAGTAGAAAATACTTCTACTCCGTCACTTTATGCTATTGAAAGGTCCAGGATGAGCTTCTGGCATAACTGGCAATGATAACTTTACATTTCCAAATTCCTTACTAATGAAGATCACCTTTAGTTAATAACATTATTATATAAATTTCAAATAGTTCTCACTGTTATTTTGTTACTCTTTGTTCTTTAGATTGAGCCAATTATAGTACTGTTGTGTGGGCCTCACTCATTCTGGTCAAAGAAGATCGTCATTTTGACTATTCCAATGATAGTCATCTTTCCAATCACATTACTGAAAAGTTTGAGTGCTCTTAGATTTACTTCAGTTCTCAGGTGAGGATATTTGCCTTATTTTACTAACATCATCATTCATCATTGTTCCTTTTCACCCCCCTGGGAGCATAGGGCGTCCACCAGTTTTTTCTAAACTGGTTTCGGTTTCTGTAGCATATGACTTTTTTTACGGGGTAGGGTTGCTAGCCCTACGCCCAACCTCCAACCAGGAGGGCCAGGGGATCACTCTTTGTCTGGCCTCTGCCCCTCGACCTGTCCGGCATGTGTGGCCCTACCAGGAGTTTAGAACTCCCGCCGGCATAGCTCTAGGGGTCATAGAGCACTCAAACCACCCCACCACTACCAGGTGATGATCCCGTCGGTTTACTATTAAACAGGTCTTGCTAAAATTTGTATTCTCGGGTAAAACTTTCAGTGCTCATAGTGCCTATATAACTCTTTGCCCAGGAGTCACCCTGGAGACAGTATGAATGGGTACTAGCAAAGTGTCTGTTGGGGTATACCTTCCAGTGGCCTAGCATCCCATCCAGGGGGAGTAGAAGTACTTCTAGTTGTTTCATGCTTCAGAAATAGAGATAGGCGCAGGCCTGATGGTCCACTAGAGTCAAACATAGGCAAATAACCTTCTATCTACTCCTACGCGTAATATGCTAGTTATTAACACTTAGTTGATTATCAACTGAAAATTGATAAAGTTAAATAAATCGCTGCAGCAATTTTTTTAAAAGCTGATGTTTTCGGTGTTAGCCCTTCATCAGAGCAAGACGACTTACAACTGACATCAATAACAGCATAGTTTGTTGTTACATTAGAACACCTTATTTCGCAAATATGATGTTCACATGTGACTTTTAGTTCATAGTGGCACTGCTTGCATTGCAAATTGGAAATTTCATTCGAATGTACTCAAACCTCTTTGAATCCCTTGATGTCTGTCCTTGGAGCATCGGAGAGTCCTTCATCGGAGCATTTTTGCTCCGATGAAGGACTAATGCTTAAATTGTCAGCTTTTCCAAACTCGCCACAATGCTTTATTTACGGGTACCTTTCTTAAAGTAAAATTGGTAATCAGCTAAGTGTTTTGCTTGCCTGCCAACACAGCACAAGAAGCTTTGTAGTTATTAACAGCTGATGCAATCCAATATTTTTGTCTCAGTGTCGTTTGTGTAATTTTCCTGTCTGGAGTTGTGATTTTCAAATCAATCAAAAATGACATCGGAGGTGCAGTGGACAGCCCTACAAACCCAGTCCAGTGGTGGCCCAAAGACTTCGGTGGTCTCCTCACAGCTATAGCTATTGCTGGACTCACTTTCTCGTGTCATTTTAACATCTTGCCCATGCATGGCGAGTTGCGATATCAGACCCGGACAAACAAGAGGATCATTCTGTACACGGCAATGGGGATCACATATCTCCTGAACGTTCTTGTTAGTTTCTTTGGATTTTTTCAGGTAAGGAGGGTTTGTTAGACTGGAATCAGACAAAACACATAGGAGCATATTTTGATAAAGGTTGAATAACAGAGTTGCCTAGCCTTTACTGCAGGCGTATTTGATGGGTGAGTGTCGGATAACTTTTTCCTGAATTTGGCCTTGGGGTCTCAAACGTAGAGGGTGGAGACGAGTAAAGGCCAGGGAGGGGGTGGGGAGCAGAAAGAGAAATAATTTTTTCTTTCCTCCCCCCCCCCCTTCCCCCTCACTCTTCAGTCAGCATTTCTCCTACTCTCCTACTGTTTTCCTCTTTGCCCGAATCCAAGATGGCGCTTGTCGGATCAAAATGCGGCCGCTTTCTAAAATACACCTGCACAGCAGGCTAACAGTTGCCTTACACAGAGCTTTGTTGCAAATTAGTTATAGCCCCCCGACGAGTAATGTACGACTTGCGTAAACGTGTACGCAAGTCGTTCATACTTTGTACCGCTACGTAAACGCACGTAAAAAATTACGCGTCAGTGAAAATCCACCTCTAGGACGGATACCGCAAAAACGTAGCTGTCTTTGTGCCTTATTCGCAAGGTAATGTGGTAAAATGTACAGCTGCCAACTTTTTCTGCTCGGTGGACTTGACGCAAGTGACAAGGTTGTTGCTTGGTTGTAAATTTTTTCGCGGGAGTAGGTGTGACCAATGAGATCTCTAATGTGCCAGTCGTCATTACTTCTTGAGGAGAAAGAAAATGAACTTTGCGACTGCTGAAGGGGTCATTCCCGTAACGTTTCGCAAAACGAAAATAGCCTGGGAACTTGAATTTTGTTGAGCAAAGGTAGTAAATCCGTAGTCATAACCATCTGGGAGATTTTTGTCCCCGTTCTCTCGAACACGGCTCTAAAACAATATTTTTAGGTGCTGTACAGCACCTATTTATTATTCTTCAAGAAAATGAACGCACCTGATAAGAGAGGGATATTTTCTCAAAATAGTTGCACTTATGTAGCCAACAAAGTATCAAGAGCTCTTCGGGTACTACAGCGAATTTGACAAATTTTCAGTTTTTTTTTTTGACTTCTGGTAGTCGCAGGGTCAAGTGCTACACGGTATTAAGCCCTTGCCTGGCCAAACATGGACGCAAGTTGAACTTATACGTAAAGACCTGCATTGGCTGACCAAACGGACTCGCAAGCTTACTCGCAAGTACACATAACTTGTCAAAAAAGTCATTTCAATGCTACTGCGCGTGCTGCAATTCTGTACTTCAAGTAAACAGCAAGACTTGCGTTGGGTGACCAAACGGTGAAAAACTTGCGCTGACTAGCGTCCAAATTTGCTCTTGAAAGTGAACGCAAGTGCACGCAAGTTCTGGCCAAATGGAGACGCAATTGAACGCAAGTTTCTTTGCGTCTACTTGCGCGTCCGTTTGGCCAGGCCTTACGAGTACAACAATAACAGTTGACTAAGCATTCTGTTGTTTTTGTTGTCCACAGTTTAGACAGTACATTGACCAGGACATCACAAAGAACTATCCGCATGATGACATTCTCGTTAACATCGGACGAGTGGCTTTAGCGTTAACACTCTTGTCAAGCTTTCCGCTGCTTATTTTTCCTTGCAGAGACGTCATTAACAGGGTATGACAACTTTAATTTAACTTATACACTAGCTTTCTGATGGCTATCGCATAGAATTTTAAGGACCAATATCAGGGAAGCATGGTGCATATTAAAGAATGCGGCATAGTTGAAATTTTCTCGCCGAGTCGTAATTTTCATCCATTTATTACAATCCACCCTCTCTCAAATCGCACACCGTCGGGACCGGAACTAATTGATTGTCTTAGAGAGGTGTCCGTCTTACAGTAAAATAGACTGAAAAACGGCAGGGACAGGACCAATACCACGTATCCGTCTTAAAACGGTGTCCGTCTTATAGACGTGTCCGTTATGAGAGAGGTGACTGTATTGCCTGTGGTATAAAAACCATCGAGACGCATAGTTTTCTTTTCACATACGGTCAGGACCTGTGGGAGGCGCGGTGGCCTAATGGTTAGCGCGCTCTACTCCGAGTCGAACGGCCCGGGTTCTGGGCCTGGCCGGGGCGCTGCGTTGTGTTCTTGGGCAAGACACTTTACTCTCACAGTGCCTCTCTCCACCCAGGTGTATAAATGGGTACCGGCGAATTTACTGCTGGGGGGTAACCCTGCGATGGACTAGCATCCCATCCAGGGGGGAGTAGCAATACTCCTAGTCGCTTAATGCTACGGAAACCGGGATAAGCTCCGGCTGTATGAGCCTCATGGCTCGGACACAGACTTTACCTTTTACGGACCTACGGCGGCAAAAGCGAAAGTGTAAACCAATCAAAAGCTTGATGCTAAAGATGCAACCGGTGGAAAGCGCGGGAAAAGTCACGTGATGCATCAGCTTGGTGGAAAGCATAGTATGTTTGCTGTGATTGGTTAAAGCTCGGCGCTTGAGGATGTTTTTTGGAGAACGCAAAAATCAAAGGATAACGTCAATGAAAGACATTTTCATCCACTGCTTACTACGCATTTATTCCCTCAAAATTAAACTTTTGCATGCTTATGGAAGTAATTTTTCATTTTTTTTTATTTCATCACAGTTAATTTGGCGCATAGAGAACAAAACTCTTCTCCAGTCCCAGCCGTCCATGCAATCACGTTCACTGGAATACCTCAGCAACGCAACAGGCACAGGCCCCTCTCGGTTAACATGGCTGTTAGAGACTGCTGTCCTAGTCTTTTTTGGTTATATCCTGGCTTACTATATTCCTCAGGTAAGTTGGTTCGCACGCTCAGCTCAGTAGATAAATTCTCGTATATTTCCGTATAGCACTTTTCGTTTCTCTATTCTTATAGTCTAAATACACGACAAAGACATGTTGATAACTGTGCAGGTTGACATAAAGGTTTTCCGTCATAATCTGGGATTTCCTTTTTATCGGCTGTAAATTACATAGCTGGATAATACATGCAGTTTTCACAATTAAAAGAGCTGCCCGTTTAAAGCCACGATCTGAATAGCCTGCGAATACAGCCGCCTCTCATTAGCGTCCCGCAACGAAGAGCGAAACTCGTGTTTCGCTCTTCGTTGCGTTGTAGTCAATCAAATGTAGCGCAATGATGCCGTTTTTGATTGCATTAACGATGTATCAGGATGCCTTCTTGCGTGTTAAAGGACTTTGTGTATAAATAAAGTCACAGTGTTTCGGTGTCCAGCCCTGAAGTTGTTGTGCACAAAATTACGTTCAATGTTGCCGACCCAAATTGTCAACTTGTTTCTTTTTGCCTTCTTTTTTTCCCCTTGACTTGTCTCCTTTGATAGCATAAGTGCTAAACAGCTCCGGTTTACTCTTCTCGGATTTTTGTCCCGGCTAATGTCTCTATTTTGGCTATGTATTGTAAGCATCAGAACTTGCTTGCTGCGTCCGTGATATGGCGCGAAATTTTTGTAGCGCGCGCATGTTTCCCCAATATTTCCACCCAGGAAGAGTATTATTCCCAGCGTTAATTTTGTTCCCAAAAAGCAAAATTTGCTTCTCAGTGCTACACAGCAAGAACAATACGTGTTTCCGCGCTGCATGGAAACATGACAAAACGAAGAAACAATTATGGAGACATGCTTCCAGCATGTTTATGGAAACATGTTTGCTCTTTTTGCCGGACCTTAACGCGCAATGCTGCTCCAGTGTTGCACCCATTGACCGGGTCAAAAGTTATTAAATATTAATACGGATTTGTTTTCCTTGTTGTTGTTATTAGGTTGCCATGGTGTGGGGATTCGTCGGTGCCATTGGAACCACAATCATGATCTACATTCTTCCTCCAGCGTTCTATCTGCGCGTGCGTATTCACCCGCCGCGGCCTGACCTCAAGCAGATAGCGGCCTGGGTACTAATGCTGACAGGACTGGCTGTTCTGATCGTTTGCACCTATCAATCATTCGCAAACGTCATCAATCCTATTCCTAAAATTGCGCGTCCACATGGTGTGAGTAATTCGTCGATATCTGGTACAGCATCTTCGCTTCTTTGAACTGGGCTTAAAGAATGACCACTACAAAACGCAACTGTTTTTAGCGCATTCAAGTAATCTTTTATATTAATTCACGGCGTAACGCTAATGCAGGATAACTTGATCTCAGCTAAATCCTTGGATTGTCACGCAACTCTTTTGTGCGCTAAATGCGTTGCGTGACCAACCAAAAATGCTTGCGTGACGAGAGGTACTTTGCACAGTGCCTGAAGGATGAATTAGTTGCCAGGATTGGTCCCAAAGTGGTATTAAGTTTATGAAGCGCTTAGATCAGTGAATTTATGAACTGAAACGCACATCTGGCGGCTGTACGGCAAATGGAACAAGTCTTTGCGTATCTCGTGCCAGCTGTTCAGTGCGCGCATCTGCATAATCACGTTCCTAGATCTCTTGTGGATGAAGCAAAAGGCGAGATCTGGTCAAATCGAGAAAACTGGGAACAAATTAGCATCTGCACTAAACAAGCTAGTGTCAAATAAAACGTCACAGCTCAAATGATATGTCAAAATATCGCTACCTGCCAACAAAAGTATTATATTTCAGAATGACGTAAAACTTAAAATTGTGTTGTTAGCGATCGAGAATATCATTTTATGACTTGTGCACGTTTAATTTGTTTTATTAATTTATAAGTTGGCTTTCGTATTAGTAAAATTTACAAAGGTATCTTGTCTTTTTCACAGAAAAAAAATATACTATTCTAACAATTTAAAATTATTTAATGAGGTACTATTCAACTGGGGTTAAAGACATACTTAATCCAGTATTATCTACTGATTAGATAAAATTTAATTGTGTTTGAAAATTTACGAATAATTATATAGTTCTTTACGAACATTTTTTGGTCTTATTTATCAAAATATCAGGATAGGGTCTAAATCATTTGACACTATAATCTCTTCAAAAAAGGAATTATAATTTTTTTATTAATAGTTATTGAAATTTCGAAAAGAAATGTTACCATAAATTATTTTGTACATAGAAAAAGTTCTTAAATGTAAATTGATTACATATAATGACCAAATAATCGATTATTAGAAACGTGTCACAGTTTTCAACATGTCTGGGTATTTTGTTGGACGGTTGACCGAGTAAAACGTCAATCTTTTCCGAGCAGACTAAATGTCATGTTCAGTGCATTTTACATGAAGTATAGTTAGCACGTTAATACATGAAGTATACTACATGAAGTATAGTTTGCGTGTTTTAGCAGAAACTTCAGTGTCTATATTTGATTTCTGTATGTATTTGGATTGACTCGATCAAGTTCGGATTCTTTGCAAAATGTTCCAATAGCTTTCGGCTTGTGATAAGTTGGACGTTTTAATCGGGCTCTAAACTGTACGGTAGTATTTATTATAATATTATTTTGAACTGAAATCTATTTTACGTTGTATTTTATTGGTATTACATGTTTCGTATTTATGTTTTTCTTGTTATAGGAAATAATTCAGTATAGTCTTTTTAAATACGTTTTTGAAAGAAAGTGGCCTAAGAAAATTAATCATCTCATGAAATCAATAAAAAACACTTGTTTTAGAAATTTTGCCTCATGTGAAGTGACTGCGCACGCTGGGAACAGTTTCTCTTTACGAGCAAAAAAAGTTAAATAGGGGGGGGGGGGGGCGTATATCCCTTTAACAAGTTTAACTGTAGTGGGTTAGAGAGGGGTCGCAAGGAATTATAACCCGCTATTACGGTGTCCTATATCTACCTTGTCACTATACCCGAAAACGAGGTTAGCGTCGCAGAGAAGCGTTCCGCGAGGGCCCTAGAAACGGTTGGTTTCCACTAGAGACGAAGCTGTGCATGGCATCGTAAGAGCGATTACGACCCAGTGAAAATCGAAAATCCGAGTAAGCGAATTCATAAGCTCGACGGAGTCGGAAGAATTTGAATGTTCCCATCCGCGTTGCCGCTTATGTCTCTGTCGTTCATGGTCCAGTAGAAACAAGACTGACGGAGTCGCAAGTAGAGGCGGAAGAACAAACCAATCCCAATGCTAGGGCCCCCGAGTACTTCCTTGCTGGTTGCGAGTCCGACAATTTAGTTTTCATTAAATCATAAGGGACGGAATTGGAAACTGCCTTCGACTCCGTCGGTTTGATATTCACTTGATCAGAACGCTCTGCTCTTCTGATAACGACTTCTACTTCTTCGCTAGTGAACTGAAGACATGTCTGAAGCCGGTCTTAGAATTGATCCCCCTCACAGCCACCTAATAATCGCACGCAGCAGTTCACATTTTCGTGAACTGCTGGATAAAAGTCGAGAAACAGGGTGCGCCAAACTCCGGATGGCTAGGCAGAGAAGAACTACGCGTGACAGATCTTGCTTTCAAAATGGTGGAGCACGATCATTCTCAAGTCACATCGTGTTTATTTTTTGGTATAAGAAAGGCTGATGCTGCTTCTCTTCGGGGATTATTGTTCTATGGAGCTTGAAATTAATTTCTGGGAAATTCCTAACCTGCGATCTGGCGTTCTTCTTTTTAAAGAACGCGCTATTGCAGGTTAAAAAATTTCGACCATTTTTGAAATTTTGCTTGCATTTTCTTTGCATTTAACCGCAGGAAAAGATGGCGACAAACCTTCCTTGTTTTTTTTTTTTGGTGGCTGAAAGTACAAACATATGTTGTTAATATTCTCGATGGAAACGAGAATAAATTTGACCTAACAGCCGCGCGCGCGCGACTTCCGAAATCTTGCCATTGTGCATCAGACTTTTTCCCAGCCCTTACTTATTTGTCCCGCAAAGGCGAAGAAAGAATTCGGAGAAATGATGTCATAGTGAAGGTTGCAGGGCAGGTTGGGAAGAGCGATTTTCGTTCGGCCTTCCTATAATGCAACGCGTTCCAGTCAAATCCGTCCGAGGAGCGACTGGGAATGAGTCTGGTTACGCATAATATGTTAATGACCTGTGACGAAACAAAGGAAAGTTCAAACTCGCCGTTCAAGAACGAGTGGACATCATGGTTCTCGTTACGGCGTTTTGTACGTTTTTTGCGGTTCAAGCCGTAATAAATTATATGTACAAAAATGATACAGAAACGACTGGCAAAGCAAAGGTAAGTAATGCTGGATTTCCACTGACGCGTAATTTTTTACGTGCGTGTAAAAATTAGAGACAATGTATGAAAGACTTGCGTAAACGTGCACGCAAGTCGTTCATACTTTGTCTCTTAATTTTTTCACGCACGTAAACGCATGTAGAAAATTACGCGTCAGTGGAAATCCATCTTTAGTCTTTAAACACTTTGATTTGATAATAATAAGCGAATGAAAGAAGAAAAAGAGTAGTGCACGGATGTCCTTGTAACACGAGAGAAACTAGCAAGAGTAGCTAGCAAGAGGCAGGACGAGGCACTTGCATCGTCTTGATTTTAACCCAAAATTAAAAAAAAAAAATACTTTTTTGGGAAAAAAAATCCCCATTTGAACGAGATTGATTTTTTTTTTTAAGTAATACTTTATGAAAATGCTGTAAAAAGCGTTTCAATGCTTTTAGATTTCAATTATTTTTTAGGCGCATTTTCCCAGACCCCTCTAGTGGCTCGTGCTTTGGCCTCGCAGATTTTACCTCGTCTGTGCCAAAAGCCTGACTACGGCCCTGAAGCGTCTCTTTGTTGGAGCTCAGTTTCCTTAACTTTACTGTTTAACAATTTAAGTTAGTCGAAATATGCTAACTGAGGATCGGAAAGCAATAAACTTCAGAAACTGAACCGTGCTGCGAAAGAGTAAAAGAAACAAATTCAATCAAAACATTGCCAAAGACTCGGGCGCTTTTGCCATGAAATCAGCCAACCACGACCAGGCAGAGAAAGGATAAAATCTTAACGCTCGTGTATTCTTGTTCACAACAAAATAGGAGTGCTGGATAACGATACCTTCCTCTTTAAATCCTTAATCTTCGCGTTCTGTTTTTAAAACAAAGACCGAAGATCAAAGATCTAAAGAGTTAAGTCCTTCCTCTTGGACTAGGTTCTAGAATAAAATTGGAACTAGAAAGATCAGTTCCTTCCTTTGAGGTGACGTATTGTGAGGATAACTGTTGGCACAAATGCCAAAGATCGAATTTTGCTGTAGAAAGAAAATGCATATTCATCTGTAAAACGATTCTTGTTTGAGGCAAGATTAGAAATCGTATTGAGGAAAAATCGCTTCTTAAACCGCGCGTCCCAAAAGTAAGAAGCTGATTCTTATATACAAGCTTTCGGATGGCAGTCTACAGCCTTTGATTAATAATGGAATATAAGCGCACAAATTACGGAGTAATAAGCAATAAAGATGTGAAAAAAAAAACTAAAAGGACAGATATATATACCATAAAAGTTTGAAAAATTAAAAGGAGTAAAAATATTAGAGTCAAAATATCAAATATCGGAAATCGCCGAAAGCAGATTCTGTTCTTGAACCATTAGTTTTTTCGGTATGTATTGGACAAATAGAAGAAGACAAAATTGATTATATTTTGAAAATTTTCGTTACAAAAAAGGCGAAATCTGCTATTTTATAAAGAAGGGAATACCAAACCATATTACGCCAATGCCGTACCGTACCGTACCATGCCATATCACACCATGCCCTACCATACTATGTGAAACTTTACCATATCACATTCTCCATAATTTGTTTCTATTAAAAATCTCACTCGTTTGATTTCTGATATACACTTCACCAATTCGTACGTAAATACCACACGCATACACTTTCCTTGAATCACTCTATATTGAAAAACAAAATAATAAAAATGTTATATAATATACAATATGACTTTTGCACAATTAAGTGCACACATCTTGTTATAATATTCTCAAATATATCTAAAACGAATTGCTAATTCAAAGAAATACTGATTAACACACAGAATGACGTCGCCAGTATCCCAAACGAAGACGAATCCGAAAAGCATCGCAAGCATGACCTCTCTGATACCCTTAAAAACAACCAACTTGACTGTGACAACGACCTCCCATGTACCTCTCCCATTGACAAACATAATTCAGACGGCGACAACGACCTCCCATGTACATCTCCCATTGACAAACATAATTCGGACTGTGACAACGACCTCCCGTGTACCTCTCCCATTGACAAACATAATTCGGACTGTGACAACGACCTCCCATGTACATCTCCCATTGACAAACATAATTCGGACTGTGACAACGACCTCCCATGTACCTCTCCCATTGACAAACATAATTCGGACTGTGACAACGACCTCCCGTGTACCTCTCCCATTGACAAACATAATTCGGACTGTGACAACGACCTCCCATGTACATCTCCCATTGACAAACATAATTCGGACTGTAACAACGACCTCCCGTGTACCTCTCCCATTGACAAACATAATTCGGACTGTGACAACGACCTCCCATGTACCTCTCCCATTGACAAACATAATTCAGACTGTGACAACGACCTCCCGTGTACCTCTCCCATTGACAAACATAATTCGGACTGTGACAACGACCTCCCATGTACATCTCCCATTGACAAACATAATTCGGACTGTGACAACGACCTCCCGTGTACCTCTCCCATTGACAAACATAATTCGGACTGTGACAACGACCTCCCATGTACCTCTCCCATTGACAAACATAATTCGGACTGTGACAACGACCTCCCATGTACATCTCCCATTGACAAACATAATTCGGACTGTGACAACGACCTCCCATGTACCTCACTCATTGACAAACATGATTCGCCATGTACCCCTCCCGACGACCGACATGCAGCAGATTGCTACGAGGCTCAGCCACTCGCCGAGAATGAAAAAAACTTCACAGAACCTGCTGAGCTTGCCGTCGAGCGACAGAAGGACCACACCATGTCTGCTCCAGTCAAGACACCGTACCGGAGCAGCTCTTACACGTCTCCGTGCGGCGCGGCTAGGCACTCAGTGGTGGCTGGCGGTGCGGCTAGGCCCTTTGCGGCTGGTGGCACAAACCGACGTCCAGTACGCCCTATGTATCAGGGCAGGCCGTGGAGTCAAGACAGACACTGGAGTCACGATACCAGACGATCCATGCCGCATGTAAGACCACTGATGAGCATTAGACCCGCACCACCAGCATTTACCAGCTGTGCAATGAGACCGATGCACAGACCAAACGCGCCAATACCGAGTCTGATGAGCGTGAGGACTAGACCTCCTGGGCCTCCTCAGCCTCCACGTAAGTTATCAAAGTGTTGCATTGATTTTCTCGTATTTCGTCTATTTGACGATTTAAAAAAAATTGCTATATTTAGAGAGGAAGCCACATCAGCGCTAGCTGGTTTTCATGCGGGTCCTCTGTCCAGGTCGAATTGGAATGAATTCAGTGACATTGCGTGCTAAATTGCGCTTTTTAGGGCAATTCTCCAGCACAACCTAACAATTGTCCCCTTCGCAGCCAGCCGCGCCGTTATTGAGGTTCTCTGAAACCCGTGCGCTTGATCCTTAGTCCAGCGCACTAATTCACTTATCGTTTTTTATCATTTTCCCCGGGGGGATGGCACCCGGGACAACCCAGGGGATTTGTTTTGGGGATCAAACGAAAGTCTACTTAGTCTCTCACGCAGTCGTTTTTAGGGGTGATCAATTGTTTGTTCTCTTTGCACTAATCTTCACGCAGCCTCCATGTTACCAAAATTGACAGCTTGGCCTTTCCTTATCACACTTTATCACGATCTTGTAAAGAATGTTCTTTTCGTCCAATTACGAGCGGCAAGCTGAGAAAGCAATCAGCTCTAAGGAGCTCAAAAGAATCAATAAGCCGAGGTATATTTTTTTGTCGAAGTGTGTGTGATATATAAGTGGATTAATTTTATGTATTCCATATTTATTTCTACGTTTGTTTTAAACTCGACAGGTTACCGACGCTGGTGACAGGATAATTCAGGCTAATTTCATTATGTTTTTGGACTTGTAACTGACATTTTTGTGGAATTGTAAACAATTTATTTTACTACAATATTTTCTCTGAGTTGTAAAATAAGGTTTAATGCTGCTTCATCACTTGCTGAAGCAGTAAGTGATACTTTAATAAAACGGTTTTTAAAAGGTTGCATTTAGTGCTTTACTGACTTCATGCTTCATGCATATACGGAAAGCAGCCTCTCTCCTCCACAGAGGCCTCTTTCGTGTTCCGTACGGGCTGGAAAATGGGGAGAGGTGAAAAGTAAGCGCGCGGAGACCGGAGAAAATTGAAACGGAAGCGCGCGGGGGACACTGGGAAGGGAAAAGTAAAGCCGCTTCTTCGCCTTTCCCGTCGTCTCCCGCGCTCCCCCATTTTTCAATGTTCGTACTTTTCGCCTTCTTCCCTCATGTTGTTCGACGAGAGGAAAGCAGCCCAACGTGATTTGAGAATATACCCGAATCATACTTTAAATTATGATTCGGGTATATTTTCGAAAAGATGTTGGCAGTAAATAATTTATACTGCTTTTTACTATGGCGTCACAGTAAATTTAACAATGTTTTGCTGAAGCTTTCGATTAAAACGTTACGTATACACGTTTCTGGTCTATTCTTTGGTGTGCTGTTTCTTTTCTCTCTCCTTTTTGACCTTCATTAAATTTGTAGTAACTGAGTCACTTAATTTACGCGAATGTCGTCGATAAATCATTCATTAAATACCTTCGCTATTTGACAAATAAAATAAAATAACCAGCCTATGTATAAATGTTTGAATTCGATTTGTATTTCTCTTTACTCGTGAACATGGCACAGTCCAATTGGTAAACACGGCAGCAACTAGCGATGCACAAGTGCAACAAACCGGTTGCTTGGGCTAAGTAAAGGATGTGCACAACTTTGGTTAGAGCAATGAGCGAAGCGATAAATAGAAATAAACTGTCTTACATAAGGACTATTATTATTCATTCAAAATATTTCTTCGTTTCTGATTTGCTTTCAATCCCCGGCTAATTCCAACAAACCGGCTAGTACCGACCAAATTTGGAGGACGCTTCTATTATTGGACGAATGACGTAATAATTATTGGACGATTGACGTCACGCGACAACGGCTTTGTACAGAGCTCAGCTTAAGGCGAAAATGGTCGTATCGTCACTTAATTTTCGCGCATGCAAATATTCGCGACACTTCACTTTTGCGACATCAAATTTTCGCGATTTTCTGAAAATCGCGAAGTTTAAGTGTCGCCAAAATTAAGTGTAATAAGGTATTGTAAGAAGTAAGATTACTTATTATTAGAAAAAAATTAATTAATTTCCGTAGAAGGTGTTTTCAGCTGTGAGATTGAGAAATCCGAAATTTTGCCGAAACGAACCGCTTAATTAGAACGAGAAACTGTTCGCACTTTTAAAATTCGAAATCGCATATTGATTATTGTTAGTGATCTCATTGGAAACTGAGTCGCTCGCACAAGTTGGCACCTTCGAGTTTCCTTGTTTACAGCTGGAATGATTTTTGTTCAATTTCATGTTGTTTTCTGTTAGTAAACTGCAATCTTTTTCATCAGTAACTTTATTAAGTTATTAGCTTTCGACCAAGCGAGTTGTTTTCTGTATTGGGCATTTCGTTTGGACAAAACCAACCTTCATCAGGGCCATATTAGTCTGACCCAATAACTGCACCAAATTTAATAAAAACATCAGTTTTCAGCTGTTTCATCAGCCCTGCATTTTAAAGTTTGTTTTGCGCTGTGGAATACTGGAAGGCCAGCTTTAATCGCATTCGCCACTTTTGTTTAATATGGCACACTCAATGATGGCTACCTCGTCGACATGCCAGACGCAGTTCCAATTCGTCGGTGAAAAGGCGGGAAACAGGGAACGCGGGGATTAATGAACTTTAATGGTTAGGTGGCTATTCCACGGTGTGCAACAGACCCACAACTCCACGTGCACTGCCATCCAATTAAGGAGGGAAGCCTGGGTACGAGGCAATGACGGGAAAGAGGCAATGACGTTATAACATGGTTCCACAGTACCATGCATGTTTTTTCGCGATGTGGTTTCCTCTGAAACGTTGAGAAGATTGAGCATTATAGCTAACAAAACGTGTTTTTTTCTAATTAATTTCCTTTCATTGCGTTAGTTGTGGTTTAATCTACGGTAAATGTGGTTCTTTTGCTTATGTCAGTATTTTAAAATTTTGGGAACTTGTCAGTTGCGATTAGCGCTGTCTCACGTATCCAAGCTTGGTCTCCCTTTGCCTAATTCACAGTTTTAGCTTTAGAGTTTTTAATACTTTGTATGGTAGTATTGTTTCATAGTCTAAAGTTGTTGATTTTCAATTTTCTGTTAGCTCGCGCAATAAATGTATTAAATCATTCAACCAAGAGAGATTTCCTACAATCTTTATTTAAGTAGAGATAAAAATTCCGAAACAAAAATGTGGTCTAATGCATTTATTGCACGGACTAACACAAAATTGAAAATCGGCAAAATATTGTTGTACCTAAAGAGTGAAATCTCTCTTGGTTGAATGATTTTTTTGTTTGTTCTCTCTTTGGTTTTCCAAAGTGACATTAGTCATTTTCTTGGCTACACTCAGCAATTATTACAGAGCTATCGAGGAAGTCCAAATGAATTACAATTCTTAACAATTATTCCACAAGCGCTTGTTGGATATGAGATGGTAGATAGCCAACGAGGCGCGTAGCGCCAAGTTGGCTATAACGAGCTCCCCAGCTGTTTTCGTTGACGCGTATCTGCTACCATTTTTGTGGTCAATGGTATATGAGCTCATATACCATTGAAATCCAATCAAATCTCAGGAATTGCAATATACCATTGCTAGTTTTTAATAAAAGAGTATATTTTTCCTGCAAATGTGAATCTGGGAAAACTGACGTTTCGATCTCAGGAAAGGCCATCGATCAAAACATCAGTCTTTCAAGTTTCCAATGTTTCCAATGTTAATCAGTCACATCAAAACGCACACTTAGCAGAGCTTCATGAGGCAATTTTTTCTTAGAGGCAATCGTCTTTTCTGTGGCAACCATATGCCAATTTATTTTTTTCACACGGCCTCTCATTCAACCAAAATAACATTAATTTATGTGCATAATTATTTATATTCACTCCAACTAAAAATATATTGTGAGTTGGGCTGACACTTCCTCAACTCTACCATTGTTAGTGAAATTTCATTTTGCTTCCCATCTGGGAACAAATTACCATCTGCACTGAAGAAGTTAGTGTCAAATAAAACGTCACAGCTCAAACGATATGTCAAAATATCGCTACCTGCCAACAGTAGTATTATATATCAGACTGACGTTAAACTTAAAATTGTGTTGTTAGCGATCGAGAATATCATTCCATGACTTGTGCACGTTTAATTTGTTTTATTAATTTATAAGTTGGCTTTCGTATTAGTAAAATTTACAAAGGTATCTTGTCTTTTTCACAGAAAAAAAATATACTAACAATTTAAAATTATTTAATGGGGTCCTATTCAACTGGGGTTAAAGACATACTTAATCATTATCTACTGATTAGATAAAATTTAATTGTGTTTGAAAATTTACGAATAATTATATACGTTCTTTGCGAACATTTTTTGGTCTTATTTATCAAAATATCAGGATAGGGTCTAAATCATTTGAAACTATAATCTCTTCAAAAAAGGAATTATAATTAGTTTATTAATAGTTATTGAAATTTCGAAAAGAAATGTTACCATAAATTATTTTGTACATAGAAAAAGTTCTTAAATGTAAATTGATTACATATAATGACCAAATAATCGATTATTAGAAACGTGTCACAGTTTTCAACAGGTCTGGGTATTTTGTTGGACGGTTGACCGAGTAAAACGTCAATCTTTTCCGAGCAGACTAAATGTCATGTTCAGTGCATTTTACATGAAGTATAGTTAGCACGTTAATACATGAAGTATACTACATGAAGTATAGTTTGCGTGTTTTAGCAGAAACTTCAGTGTCTATATTTGATTTCTGTATGTATTTGGATTGACTCGATCAAGTTCGGATTCTTTGCAAAATGTTCCAATAGCTTTCGGCTTGTGATAAGTTGGACGTTTTAATCGGGCTCTAAACTGTACGGTAGTATTTATTATAATATTATTTTGAACTGAAATCTATTTTACGTTGTATTTTATTGGTATTACATGTTTCGTATTTATGTTTTTCTTGTTATAGGAAATAATTCAGTATAGTCTTTTTAAATACGTTTTTGAAAGAAAGTGGCCTAAGAAAATTAATCATCTCATGAAATCAATAAAAAACACTTGTTTTAGAAATTTTGCCTCATGTGAAGTGACTGCGCACGCTGGGAACAGTTTCTCTTTACGAGCAAAAAAAGTTAAATAGGGGGGGGGGGGGCGTATATCCCTTTAACAAGTTTAACTGTAGTGGGTTAGAGAGGGGTCGCAAGGAATTATGACCCGCTATTACGGTGTCCTATATCTACCTTGTCACTATACCCGAAAACGAGGTTAGCGTCGCAGAGAAGCGTTCCGCGAGGGCCCTAGAAACGGTTGGTTTCCACTAGAGACGAAGCTGTGCATGGCGTCGTAAGAGCGATTACGACCCAGTGAAAATCGAAAATCAGAGTAAGCGAATTCATAAACTCGACGGAATCGGAGTCGGAAGAATTTGAATGTTCCCATCCGCGTTGCCGCTTATATCTCTGTCGTTCATGGTCCAGTAGAAACAAGACTGACGGAGTCGCAAGTAGAGGCGGAAGAACAAACCAATCCCAATGCTAGGGCCCCCGAGTACTTCCTTGCTGGTTGCGAGTCCGACAATTTAGTTTTCATTAAATCATAAGGGACGGAATTGGAAACTGCTTTCGACTCCGTCGGTTTGATATTATTCACTTGATCAGAACGCTCTGCTCTTCTGATAACGACTTCTACTTCTTCGCTAGTGAACTGAAGACATGTCTGAAGCCGGTCTTAGAATTGATCCCCCTCACAGCCACCTAATAATCGCATGCAGCAGTTCACATTTTCGTGAACTGCTGGATAAAAGTCGAGAAACAGGGTGCGCCAAACTCCGGATGGATAGGCAGAGAAGAACTACGCGTGACAGATCTTGCTTTCAAAATGGTAGAGCACGATCATTCTCAAGTCACATCGTGTTTATTTTTTGGTATAAGAAAGGCTGATGCTGCTTCTCTTCGGGGATTATTGTTCTATGGAGCTTGAAATTAATTTCTGGGAAATTCCTAACCTGCGATCTGGCGTTCTTCTTTTTAAAGAACGCGCGATTGCAGGTTAAAAAATTTCGACCATTTTTGAAATTTTGCTTGCATTTTCTTTGCATTTAACCGCAGGAAAAGATGGCGACAAACCTTCCTTGTTTTGTTTTTGGTGGCTGAAAGTACAAACATATGTTGTTAATATTCTCGATGGAAACGAGAATAAATTTGACCTAACAGCCGCGCGCGCGCGCGACTTCCGAAATCTTGCCATTGTGCATCAGACTTTTTCCCAGCCCTTACTTATTTGTCCCGCAAAGGCGAAGAAAGAATTCGGAGAAATGATGTCATAGTGAAGGTTGCAGGGCAGGTTTGGAAGAGCGATTTTCGTTCGGCCTTCCTATAATGCAACGCGTTCCAGTCAAATCCGTCCGAGGAGCGACTGGGAATGAGTCTGGTTACGCATATAATATGTTAATGACCTGTGACGAAACAAAGGAAAGTTCAAACTCGCCGTTCAAGAACGAGTGGACATCATGGTTCTCGTTACGGCGTTTTGTACGTTTTTTGCGGTTCAAGCCGTAATAAATTATATGTACAAAAATGATACAGAAACGACTGGCAAAGCAAAGGTAAGTAATGCTGGATTTCCACTGACGCGTAATTTTTTACGTGCGTGTAAAAATTAGAGACAATGTATGAAAGACTTGCGTAAACGTGTACGCAAGTCGTTCATACTTTTGGTGGATTTCCACTGACGCGTAAATTTTTACGTGCGTGAAAAAAAATAGAGACAATGTATGAACGGCCTGCGTAAACGTGTACGCAAGCCGTTCATACATTGTCTCTAATTTTTTTACGCACGTAAAAAATTACGCGTCAGTGGAAATCCACCATTTGTCTCTTAATTTTTTCACGCACGTAAACGCATGTAGAAAATTACGCGTCAGTGGAAATCCATCTTTAGTCTTTAAACACTTTGATTTGATAATAATAAGCGAATGAAAGAAGAAAAAGAGTAGTGCACGGATGTCCTTGTAACACGAGAGAAACAGAAGGCAAACAAAGGGCCGTAGCTAGCAAGAGGCAAGACGAGGCACTTGCATCGTCTTGATTTTAACCCAAAATTAAAAACAAAATACTTTTTTGGGAAAATAATCCCCATGTGAACGAGATTAATTTTTTTAAGTAATACTTTATGAAAATGCTGTAAAAAGCGTTTCAAGGCTTTTAGATTTCAATTATTTTTTAGGCGCATTTTCCCAGACCTCTCTAGTGGCTCGTGCTTTGGCCTCGCAGATTTTGCCTCGTCTGTGCCAAAGGCCTGACTACGGCCCTGAAACGTCTCTTTGTTGGAGCAAAGTGTCTTTTAACTTTACAGTTTAAAAATTTAAGTTAGCCGAATTATGCTAACTGAGGATCGGAAAGCAATAAACTTCAGAAACTGACACGTGCAGCGAAAGAGTTAAAGGAAAAAATTCAATCAAAACATTGCCAAAGACTCGGGCGCGCTTTTGCCATGAAATCAGCCAACCACGACCAGGCAGAGAAAGGATAAAATCTTAACGCTCGTGTATTCTTGTTCACAACAAAATAGGAGTGCGGGATAACGATACCTTCCTCTTCAAATCCTTAATCTTCGCGTTCTGTTTTTAAAACAGAGACCGAAGATCAAAGATCTAAAGAGGTAAGTCCTCCCTCTTGGACTAGGTTCTAGCATAATATTGGAACTAGAAAGATCAGTTCCTTCCTTCGAGGTGACGTATTGTGAGGATAACTGTTGGCACAAATGCCAAAGATCGAATTTTGCTGTGGAAAGAAAATGCATATTCATCTGTTAAAGATTCTTGTTTGAGGCAAGATTAGAAATCGTATTGAGGAAAAATCGCTTTTTCTACCGCGCGTCCCAAAAGTAAGAAGCTGATTCTTATATACAAGCTTTCAGTTTTTTCGGTATGTATTGGGCAAATAGAAGAAGACAAATTATATTTTGAAAATTTTCGTTACAAAAATTATTACGCCAATGCCGTAACGTACCGTACAATGCCATATTACACCATGCCCTACCATACTATATGAAACTTTACCATATTCTCGATAATTTGTTACGTTTCTATTAAAAATCTCACTCGTTTGATTTCTGATATACACTTCACCAATTCGTACGTAAATACCGCACGCATACACTTTCCTTGAATCACTCTATATTGAAAAACAAAATAAAAAAGTGTTATATAATATACAATATGACTTTTGCACAATAAAGCGCACACATCTTGTTATAATATTCTCAAATATATCTAAAAAGAATTGCTAATTCAAAGAAATACTGATTAACACACAGAATGACGTCGCCAGTATCCCAAACGAAGACGAATCCGAAAAGCATCGCAAGCATGACCTCTCTGATACCCTTAAAAACAACCAACTTGACTGTGACAACGACCTCCCATGTACATCTCCCATTGACAAACATAATTCGGACGGCGACAACGACCTCCCATGTACATCTCCCATTGACAAACATAATTCAGACGGCGACAACGACCTCCCATGTACATCTCCCATTGACAAACATAATTCGGACGGCGACAACGACCTCCCATGTACATCTCCCATTGACAAACATAATTCAGACGGCGACAACGACCTCCCATGTACATCTCCCATTGACAAACATAATTCAGACGGCGACAACGACCTCCCATGTACATCTCCCATTGACAAACATAATTCAGACGGCGACAACGACCTCCCATGTACATCTCCCATTGACAAACATAATTCGGACTGTGACAACGACCTCCCATGTACCTCTCCCATTGACAAACATAATTCAGACGGCGACAACGACCTCCCATGTACATCTCCCATTGACAAACATAATTCGGACTGTGACAACGACCTCCCGTGTACATCTCCCATTGACAAACATAATTCAGACGGCGACAACGACCTCCCATGTACATCTCCCATTGACAAACATAATTCGGACTGTGACAACGACCTCCCGTGTACCTCTCCCATTGACAAACATAATTCGGACTGTGACAACGACCTCCCATGTACATCTCCCATTGACAAACATAATTCGGACTGTGACAACGACCTCCCATGTACCTCTCTCATTGACAAACATAATTCAGACTGTGACAACGACCTCCCATGTACCTCACCCATTGACAAACATGATTCGCCATGTACCCCTCCCGACGACCGACATGCAGCAGATTGCTATGAGGCTCAGCCACTCGCCGAGAATGAAAAAAACTTCACAGAACCTGCTGAGCTTGCCGTCGAGCGACAGAAGGATCACACCATGTCTGCTCCAGTCACGACACCGTACCGGAGCAGCTCTTACACGTCTCCGTGCGGCGCGGCTAGGCACTCAGTGGTGGCTGGCGGTGCGGCTAGGCCCTTTGCGGCTGGTGGCACAAACCAACGTCCAGTACGCCCTATGTATCAGAGCAGGCCGTGGAGTCAAGACAGACACTGGAGTCATGATACCAGACGATCCATGCCGCATGTAAGACCACTGATGAGCATGACACCCGCACCACCAGCATTTACCAGCCGTGCAATGAGACCGATGCACAGACCAAACGCGCCAATACCGAGTCTGATGAGCGTGAGAACTAGACCTCCTGGGCCTCCTCAGCCTCCACGTAAGTTATCAAAGTGTTGCATTGATTTTCTCGTATTTCGTCTATTTAAAGATTTTCTGTGACATTGCGTGCTAAATTGCGCTTTTTAGGGCAATTCTCCAGCACAACCTAACAATTGTCCGCTTCGCAGCCAGCCGCGCCGTTATTAAGGTTCTCTGGGACCCGTGCGCTTGATCCTAAGTCCAGCGCACTAATTCACTTATCGTTTTTTATCATTTTTCCCGGGGGGGATGGCATCCGGGACAACCCAGGGGATTTGTTTTGGGGATCAAACGAAAGTCTACTTAGTCTCTCAAGCAGTCGTTTTTAGGGGTGATCAATTTTTTGTTCTCTTTGCACTAATCTTCACGCAGCCTCCATGTTACCAAAATTGCCAGCTTGGCCTTTCCTTATCACACTTTATCGCGATCTTGTAAAGAATGTTCTTTTCGTCCAATTACGAGCGGCAAGCTGAGAAAGCAATCAGCTCTAAGGAGCTCAAAAGAATCAATAAGCCGAGGTATATTTTTTTGCCGGAGTGTGCGCGATATTTAAGTGGATTAATTTTTTGTATTCCAATATTTATTTCTACGTTTGCTTTTAACTCGACAGGTTACCGACGCTGGTGACAGGATAATTCAGGCTAATTTCATTATGTTTTTGGACTTGTAACTGACATTTTTGTGGAATTGTAAACACCTTATTTTACTACAATATTTTCTCTGAGTTGTATACTATAAAGGGTTTAATGTTGCTTCATCACTTGCTGAAGCAGTAAGTGATACTTTAATAAAACGGTTTTTGAAAGGTTGCATTTAGTGCTTTACTGACTTCATGCTTCATGCATATACGGAAAGCAGCCTCTCTCCTCCATAGAGGCCTCTTTCGTGTTCCGTACGGGCTGGAAAATGGGGAGAGGTGAAAAGTAAGCGCGCGGAGACTGGAGAAAATCGAAACGGAAGCGCGCGGGGGACACTGGGAAGGGAAAAGTAAAGCCGCTCCTTCGCCTTTCCCGTCGTCTCCCGCGCTCCCCCATTTTTCAATTTTCGTACTTTTCGCCTTCTTCCGTCATGTTGTTCGACGAGAGGAAAGCAGCCCAACGTGATTTGAGAATATACCCGAATCATACTTTAAATTATGATTCAGGTATATTTTCGAAAAGATGTTGGCAGTATATAATTTTATAATGAAATTAAACGCTAAAATATTGTTAAAATTCATTTTAAAACTTTAAAAACTTTAAAAAAGTAGACGACGTTTCGGCGCTACTCTACGCCATTATCAAGTCAAAAGAAGTGATAGTTGAAACAAGAATATATATAACGTGAAACAATAAAAATAGTTGTGTGTCCTATGGGCATAATACGTAAAGTAAAAACAATGGAAAAACTAAAAGTTCTAATTAAAAATAGAGAAGTGTCAAGTAAATAATTTGGCGCGGATAGAGTCACTCTGGGTGTTCAGGGAAGGATTAATGTCCCTGATGAACAGCATTTCGTATACGAGGCAGTCAAACTTGCTTCTGCATTTCTTTAACACTCTGAAAAGGTGATTAATGGCGTAGAGTAGCGCCGAAACGTCGTCTACTTTTTTAAAGTTGTTAAAGTTTTAAAATGAATTTTAACAATATTTTAGCGTTTAATTTCATTATAAAATCGTTTTCAAAATCTCTGCTGTTACGAACAGTATATAATTTATATTGCTTTTTACTATGGCGTCACAGTAAATTTGACGATGTTTTGCTGAAGCTTTCGATTAAAACGTTACGTATACACGTTTCTGGTCTATTCTTTGGTGTGCTGTTTCTTTTCTCTCTCTTTTTTGACCTTCATTAAATTTGTAGTAACTGAGTCACTTTATTTACGCGAATGTCGTCGATAAATCATTCATTAAATACCTTCGCTATTTGACAAATTAAAATAAAATAACCAGCCTATGTATAAATGTTTGTATTCGATTTGTATTTTTCTTTACTCGTGAACATGGCACAGTCCAGTTTTTTTTTTTTAAATTTTTTCTTTTATTGATATTTACACACTTAGCATTACATAGGTGATTGGAATAAAAAAAAAGAAAGTAACAAGTGTTAATTTACAATTAAGTAACAGATGATAATAATTTCCATATAGCAAGTTAACATCAATAGTTTCGACTTTTAATAATCGAAATTAATACACGCAACAAAAAGAAATAAGCAACAACATACACGAAAAAAAAAGCGAATCTAGCACTATAATTCCTTACTTATTATCTGGGAGAATATATCCACTTCTTTTCGAAATATCTTTTCTTATTAATTTTCTTTTCAGTTTCATATTTAGTGAGTATTTTGTTCTGATAACCTTTAATTTTAGGATATGTTTGGTTTCTTCTGCAGTCCCACAAAAACAATTTTCCAATAATAATAAAATAATTTAGTAAATCAAGTGAAGGGCATTGTTTTGATATTATTCCAAACAAAACGTTTTGCAAAGTAAGACGAACTGCTTGATTTGATAAGAGGTACCAGTAAGATTCAAAATCATTCCAAAACTGCCTGACGCGGGAGCACTGGTAAAAAAAGTGATACAAAGTTTCTGGTTCCGCCTCACAGAAAGTACATAAATCATTTGTTCTGTAACCAATTTTGTGTAATTTCGTGTTCGTGTAAAGAATATTGTTAAGTACTTTGTACTGAAAGGCCTTTACATATGATTCGAGTACAACGGAATGAGGTAATCAGTGAAAAATTCTCGTAGTTGATCATCCGAAATATTGAAATCGCTTTTCCATTTATGAACAATATTAGGAGGCTGTGCTTTGTTCATAACAAGAAGCGAATAATAATCTTTTGATTTCTTTTTCTTCACGTCGAAGACGTTGTGGTCAATGAAAAATGAAGAAGATGTAAGTGGCGGGCATGCATATCTACCTTTTGAAAGGTTGGGTATAGAGTGGCGAAGGCCTGCCCATTGTAAAAAATTAGTTTTACTTATTTTATATGAAACGCGGTCAAAGGAGTCAATATTGTTTAAATTGAATAGCAGATCCTTTATACAGATGATTCCAGATTCAACATAATTTTTGTAATAAACAGGCTTGTTGTCTATTCGTATTTCTTTGTTATTCCAAATGATGTTTTGCCAGTTCCTTTCGGTAGCAAAATTTTCGCGGAATTGCGACCACCACAATAACAGTTCACGATAAAACTGGGAAGAGATTGTATAATCGTTAACATCGTAGTTACAATTAAAAAAGAAAAGACCCCCAATGGATTTTAATTGGTGTTTTAAGTACTGCTTCCATGTTCCATCATTGCCATTAAATATTCGTTTTAGCCATGCTAATCTTAAAGATTTAACCATGCTCTCTAGGTCGATCATTTTTAGGCCACCTTTCCCATATTCATTTATTGCTGACAAGCGTGTTACTTTGTTCCTTTCCACAGGAATTTAAATAGCAATTGATTCAATTGTTTAACCAATTCGTTAGGTGTGGGCAAAAGCGAGCATGTGTAAACAAATTTTGGGATTAGAAATGATTTTATAATTGTCACCTTTCCGTAAATTGATAGGCCTCTTGAGGACCAAATGTTGATAAGCTTTTTGATGCTGTCCAATCTTTCAATGAAATTCTTTTCTTTAAGCAGTTTCTGATCATAAGTGAAATACACTCCAAGGGCCTTAATCGGTTCATTCGGCCATTTGATTCCGAAGGGTTTCGTTTTGTTTTCCTTAGATGATCCAATCCACATGCCTTCGGTTTTTGTACAGTTTATCTCAAGTCCCGAAATCGCTTTAAAACTATCCAATAACTCAAACAATATTTCTGCTGAATTAATGTCTGAGAGCACTGCAGTTGTATCATCTGCATATTGTAAAAGCTTAGTTTCCTCGTTCTCGATCATTATTCCTTTAATACTTTTGTTTTGACGCATAGCGATTGCCAGAGTTTCAACGACTAATATAAAAAGGTAAGGGGAGAGTGGATCTCCCTGCCGGACACTTCGCTCGAGCGTAAAATATCGTGAAGCAGTACCGAATGGTGCAGCTTTGTAAAACTACACTACAAGGTGGCACAGTCCAATTGGTAAACACGGCAGCAACTAGCGATGCACAAGTGCAACAAACTGGTAGCTTGGGCTAAGTAAAGGATGTGTACAACTTTGGTTAGAGCAATGAGCGAAGCGATAAATAGAAATAAACCGTCTTACTTAAGGACTATTATTATTCATTCAAAATATTTCTTCGTTTCTGATTTGCTTTCAATCCCCGGCTAATTCCAACAAACCGGCTAGTACCGACCAAATTTGGAAGACGCTTCTATTATTGGACGAATGACGTAATAATTATTGGACGATTGACGTCACGCGACAACGGCTTTGTACAGAGCTCAGCTTAAGGCGAAAATGGTCGTATTGTCACTTAATTTTCGCGCATGCAAATATTCGCGACACTTCACTTTTGCGACATCAAATTTTCGCGATTTTCTGAAAATCGCGAAGTTTAAGTGTCGCCAAAATTAAGTGTAATAAGGTATTGTAAGAAGTAAGATTACTTATTATTAGAAAAAAATTAATTAATTTCCGTAGAAGGTGTTTTCAGCTGTGAGATTGAGAAATCCGAAATTTTGCCGAAACGAACCGCTTAATTAGAACGAGAAACCGTTCGCACTTTTAAAGTTCGAAATCGCATATTGATTATTGTTAGTGATCTCATTGGAAACTGAGTCGTTCGCACAAGTTGGCACCTTCGAGTTTCCTTGTTTACAGCTGAAATGATTTTTGTTCAATTTCATGTTGTTTTCTGTTAGTAAACTGCAATCTTTTTCATTAGTAACTTTATTAAGTTATTAGCTTTCGACCAAGCGAGTTGTTTTCTGTATTGGGCATTTCGTTTGGACAAAACCAACCTTCATCAGGGCCATATTAGTCTGACCCAATAACTGCACCAAATTTAATAAAAACATCAGTTTTCAGCTGTTTCATCAGCCCTGCATTTTAAAGTTTGTTTTGCGCAGTGGAATACTGGAAGGCCAGCTTTAATCGCATTCGCCACTTTTGTTTAATATGGCACACTCAATGATGGCTACCTTGTCCACATGCCAGACGCACTTGCAATTCTTCGGTGAAAAGGCGGGAAACAGGGAGCGAGGGGATTAATGAACTTTAATGGTTAGGTGGCTATTCCACGGTGTGCAAAAGACGCACAACTCCACGCGCACCGCTATCTTACCAATGAGGGAAGCCTAGGAACGAGGAAGTGGTAATGACGTTATAACATGGTTCCACAGTACCATGCATGCATGTTTTTCCGCGATGTGGTTTCCTCTGAAACGCTGAGAAGATTGAGCATTATAGCAAACAAATCGTGTTTTTCTAATTAATTTTCTTTCAGCATTGCGTTAGTTGTGGTTTCATCTAGTAACTGTGGTTCTTTTGCTTATGTCAGTGATTTAAAAATTTCGCGAGCTTGTCAGTTGCGATTAGCGCTGTCTCACGTATTCAAGCTTGGTCTCCCTTTGCCTAAGATTCACAGTTTTAGCTTTAGAGTTTTTAATGGTAAAGAGATTCACTCTTTAGGTGCAACAATATTTTGTATAGAAGTATTTCGTTTCATAGTCTAAAGTTGCCGATTTTCAATTTTGTGTTAGCTCGCGCAACAAATGCATTAGACCACATTTTTGTTTCAGAATTTTAATCTCTAGTCTACTTAAATAAAGATTGTAGGAAATCTCTCTTGGTTGAATGTTTTTTTTGTGTGCAGTTTTCCAAAGTGCCATTTTCTTGGCTACACTCAGCAATTACTACAGAGCTGTCGAGGAAGTCCACACGAATTACAATTCAAGAGTATATTTTTTCTGCAGAGGTGAATCTGGTAAAACTGACGTTCGATTTATTTATAAAGGAAGGGCTATCGATCAAAACATCAGTCATCCAAATTTCCCATGTTAATCAGTCACATCAAAAAACACACTCAGCTAGAGCTTATAAAATGCCTCCTCGGCATAAGGTAAACTTTTTTCTGAAAGCAATCGTCTTTTCTGTGGCAACCATATGCCAATTTAATTTATTCACACGGCTTCTTATTAAATTCAACCAAAAAACATTAATTTATGTGCATAATTATTTATATTAACTCCAACTACAAAAATATATTGCGAGTTGTGCTGAAACTTCAGCTGGACAACTCCACCATTGTTAGTGAAATTTCATTTTTCTTCCCATCTTAGATGCGGACCTGAGCGGTATATTGCCGATCAGTCAATTAAAAAATAAAAATTATTTCCTCGTTATATTTGTCTCAATGTTCATTATTGACGTTATTGTCATGATCAGACATTAACTCTATGTCTGGGACAGGTGTGAGCGAAGGAATAGCTCTTAAAACGACATGAGGATTTTCTCCCTGTGACCCTGTTCGCTTATTTAGATACCACGTCTTTTTGAAATGCGGCGTTTTAAGTTTTGGTGGGCGTCTGCATTGCATACCGTACCAAACTTCGCTGAGAATATCTCGATATCCTTCACGGAATCGATCGTTTCTTATGACAAAGATAATCGGATTTATGGACGAGTTTAAATATCCACACCAGTACGCCGCTACACCAAGGCCATAGGGCAGGTCCGCTACACCAGCTGTGTTCCGCGTGGCTAACAAAATCAAGAACACAAATGGGAGCCAACAGAGTACAAACACAAGCAACACGAGTAACAGCGTGAATGTTATGCGTCGTTGAAGTTTCATGACTTCTAGACCTCCTGTTGTATACCTAGCAATCCTATCTGTGTGCTTGCGAACTGCGAAAAAAATCCTTATGTAAGCAAATGCCATTATCAACATAGTAATGACATAAGCGACCAGGACGAGAAACAGCAGATATAGTCTATCCCAAGTCGTGCGCGGATAGGCGACTCCGCAAGCTAGCGTGGTTGAGTTGTACGCAAAATGTCCCCAGCCCAGAACAGGGCCCAAAGATAGAAGAGTTGAGGAGATCCACACTGAAGCAATCATATACCACGCGCGGCGAATTGTCATTGTGCGCGACAGCGGCTTGACCAGCGTGAAATACTGTTCGATACTCATAATAGTCAGCGTGAATATCGAAACACAAAAGAAGAACGACCCCAGAAAGCCGTGAAGCTCGCAGAACGAATCACTCATGATCCATCGGCGAGATATACAGGTCACAAGGGAGAAGGGCATTGATAACAGCGTCACTCCCAGATCGGCGCACGCCAGGTTGATAATAAACATATATCTCGGCGTCTGCATATTGGAATTTCTGTACACTACAATAATATTCATTGTATTCGCCACTATGGCCACGAGCATAATTAAAACCAGCGAAGCGGCTTGAAAAGCAGCTTCTAGCGGCGAATATTGAATGGACTGTTCGATCATTGTCGTGTTTACCTCTGTTCCGGCCATGTTCCCGTCGAGGAAAATGTAAATTTTAAGCTTATTTCCTTGGGTGGGCCGATATCAAAACCGTCCGCTTCACCGCCATTAGAGAATATGAAAAATTGCGGTACCATTCGCCGACAATATCGAAGATAGTCCTTTGATCGCAAGAGCTGATAATAAATATTGTGACAGATTCAGTTGACTTAGCTCGACAAGTCATGTCACATTATGGTTGGCAATTGTTTCCAATGCAATCGTTGTTAGCACTTCCCTTTTCCTTGAATCGCTGACCATAAAATGCAAATATATTAAACTTTAAATAACAGCAGGTCCCTACCGGCTCTTAGAACTTGTAAATTTTTCCCACAATGTCATTTAGGAGTAGTGGTCTCGTAGCAACCTGTTCGTCGTGCGAACAGCTTTCAGTCAATATGTAACTTCTTGACACCTTCAATGTTGATGGAGAAAATTGCTAACCTTTCAACTAACCGTTTTTGGTAGGCGGCACGCAGGGAAATGTAGACAAACTCCTTCACAAGTTGTTAGTCTGGTGCGAAACAATAAAACCGATTGACCCCAAACCGTCGACGAGAAAACAAAGCGGGGGCTAAGTGTCATAGCTAAAACCTTAAAAATGCAAATTTTCGGCTGGCCCTTGACGTTGTCTTGCAGTACAAATCATTAAATAAACAATATGGACTTTGTATTTTACTATTTTAATAGAATGGGGTCTTAGTCTGTTGTTTCTATGTAAACTGCCGACTAATTCGGGAATTAGGGCATTTTATCACTTAACTGCGTAAAACAAAAGTCTAGTTTTATACACTGGTGTTTCGTCTCTAAGCTCTTCAGAACATGCATGTGCACATGTAATTTTCACACGATTTTTCGAGACTAGCCAGTTCATACCCAGTGTTATGCAAAACATTTACCTTACTAATGAACTTGGGTTTTTTCGCGGTTACTGGATGACAAGTTCCTTAGGGAATTGAAATCGCGCGCCATTAGCGAGCCAGAAAAAAAACAAATCTTCAAGGATTACTCCATTATCACTTGACAGTAATAATCACACGAGTCAATTCCAATCAAGAGCGAGACCGTGGGTGATTATTGTTGAAGCAAAAAAACATAAGAGAGATTAATTTGAGGTTGTTGTCGTTTTTTACAAAAATTTAAAACATCCAAAACAAAAACAGGAAGTTGGCCTGTAGACTCATTCGCTTTAATGCAGAAAACATGAGAAAACATTGAGATAAAAGAGTATCTATAGGTCAGCTGACGAAAATCGCAAGGTTTTTAATTAGTTGTTTGAGGAAAAACACACGTGCAGGCCGGGTTTTCATATTAGGAGGCTGCAGATCCTTCAACAGGGTCAAATTTGGCGATCGGGAGCAGACATTTTGTCGCGACATTTGCGTAGTTTCTTACGTATACCATTATGTATACTGCTTTTTTCCCATTTTAAAGCGAATTGCTTTTTAGTGACGTCACGACTTAAACCAAGAATTCCGGTAACGTGGGCTTCCTGTGTCACTAATAATAAATGTCAGCATACTCACTTTCCTTATGTCATTTTAAATTGCCAAATCATTTTTTAACTAATCACTTTGATAAGTTGATATTTTATTAACTGACTGACACAATTTAAATGCCTGCGAGCAGCCGCCTCAAATATGAGACGGCAGCACGCGGGCAGGCTAACAAGAATCAAAGCACATATGGTAGATCAGTTTCTGTTTATTTGCCGTTTTATTAAAATAAACCGAATCAGAAGCAAGTTAACTCTGTTAATACTCGTAGTCTTTTGTATTTATAATAAAATGCTGAGAAAAAATAGCAAAGGAAGAAGCCACCATGGTGTCCATGGAAGTGCTATGAACCTGAGGATAACATAGTGAACCCGATCATGCGTGCGCGTGTAAGATTCAGTTCACATGTACCGAATTCCACAGCGTGCCCATCCTCGTTCACATGGTTTTCGTTCCTTTGACAGTGTGCCGATTAACCGTTCTCCTCACCCCCACCCCTGCTAGTTGAGGCTACAAGCGCTTAGGGCAGCACAAGGGGAGCAAATGGTTTCGTTTTATAACACATTTTACGATCCCTAGATTGAAGCAGCCTTTTTACATGCGGTCAGCTAATGCGAGATCGAGAAACCTTCAACTATTAAATGCGAGAAACCCTCGGAAACAACCTCGTACCCAGGGTCTTCGTGTAACGAACGAAGACTCGAGGTTAGAGATTTCCTTCGGAAACCGCTCGGAGTTTCTCGGAGCTCCGATTCCTGCCGCGCGTTTCCAGACCCCGTACCAGCCGACCGCGTGTTGGAAAATGGCGCCCACGTACCTTTCAAAACACCGGGAAAACAGTAATAGTCTTCCACCATAGGACTGTGTAGACGGCGCCATTTTAGCCGATCTCATGTGGGAGACTAATTTCCAGTAAGGCGATTTCTTGACTTTCTTGATAGCTCACTTTTATAGCTAGCTGCGGTGTTGTCCTCCTTGAGAAACTTTCACCCGGCTTTGTTGTCAACTCAGCGGTGTTGTTGTCAGGGTCATGTTGTCAGACGATCACAAAATCTTACAAACCTGACACTTTTTCCTGTCATCTGAATTTGTTGGTTGCTGATTTGAGGTATGGGTTCAGGAGCCAGTTCGAATCCTGTACGATCAACCGTAAATGCAGGTCTGGCTGCGGCCAGGTGGAGGTCGAATGCACACTCTACTCTCTCGTCCAATTCCAGTGCGAACGCGCCGCAAGAGAACGAAACTGAGGCTCTTACAAGCGATGGCAACTTAGATGGTATCAAGGTTGAAGGCAGGTAGGAATAGCTCTCGTGGTGATTAGATCTAGTCAACTAATTTGCTCTACCTGGGACTAGATTATTTTAAGTTTTATAAGATTTCTAACTTTAATGAAAATTAATCATTTGTTATGTGTAGCCAGGAGGGGTCATTCCATATTATAACCACCCCCCTTCCCCTCCCCCTCCATTGTTCTGTCAGCATCCTTTGAGCTATTACGGCAGTTGCGGTATGGTGGCAGGAGTTGTGGGCGGGGGAGGTTGAATATGGTTAGTGCACTGGTTTCCAGATCAAGTGGTCTGGGCTCAAGCCCTCAGCCAAGGTCATTGTGTTGAATTCTTGGGCAAGACACTTGACTTAACTCTCACAGTGCCTCTCCACCCAAGTGCGTAAATGGGTACCAGGAAACTAATGCTGGGGGATAACCCTACGGTATGTAGCATCCCATCCAGGGGAGAGTAGAAATACTTCTAGTCATTACAGAAACCAGAAAAAGCTCTAGCTCAGCAGTATGGGCCACTTGGCTCAATGCAGACTTAACCTTCCTTTACAACATTTGTTGATTTCACATGGATAACAAATCAACAAAATAATAAAGTAAAGTGGAAGAGTATATTATTAATATCTCATCCAAGGACGTTACCTTTTGTGTGGTTCCATAAGTTTTTCGTACCTCACGGAAGGGAAATTTCATACATTTTCATTCATTTCCTTGATGTTTTTGGCCTTTGAGAGCCCTCCCACCCCCAGGAATTTCCAGTCCCTTCTGTGGGGGGAGCATGGACATTTTCTAGAACCACAATTTTATTTCTGATTTTGTCTTGAATATTGCAGGACCATTAAAGGTAATAGTAACAAGAACCCTGCTGCTAACTCTACACAAGCTGTTACCAAGCAACAGAAGGCAAAACAGAAATCTGGTGAAACTAAAAGTGCTGCCACGGCAACTGTAAAGCCTAGTCAGTTTGGAAATAAAAACAAATCAACAGCAAAGAAAAATGTCAAAACTGTAGAGACAAAGAAATCCTCCACAAATACTGCTTTGAAATCAAAAGGACAGAAGAAAAGTGTCCAAGTTTCAACAGGGTGAGCTTACCTTATTGTTACTTATTTTCGTGGGAACTTAATTTTGCGAAAATGGAACAGGCATATTTAGTGGGACTTAAATTTTGCGATTGGGCCAAAAAATACATTTAAATGCACTAAATTTTGCGAAAATTGGCAAAATTCTGGTCTGCATTTACAAACACGGCAGGGATTCAAAATTTACCTAAATCCCAGTTCCTTTTTTCCCCTTCAGGTCTCTCACTGTTCCTTGTGAACCTTGTACATGTGAAGTCATTTAATGAGTGAATGGGCATTTAAGGCATCACTTCTGTTCTATTGAAAGCAGTTCTTTTTATTTTATAGATCTGATCTTTACCAGAGGGTGGAGAGAGTTTTGCATGGATTCATAGAAGAAAGTTGTCCAGTGAATTCAAAAACGATCCGCATCTTCCTAAGTTCTACTTTCACTGGTAAGATTTTATTGCTCATACTCAGTCTGTATACATGTACAGCTATTATAATATTAAGTTTTATAATGTTAGTGCCTAGCTGCAATTTTTTGTTTAACTATTATAAAAGCCTTTTTTTAGCAATGATTGATTAACTGCTGTTTGGTGCAAAATTTTCAGATTTCTCTGGCCAGTCCTATAGTTGTTTGGTGTAGTGCAGTACATCATCTGAGTTTATCATAATCAAACACATTGTGTACGGTACAGTTCTTTAGACAGGATTTGTATAGGAATTTGTTTGACATTTCTCATTATCACATTCTGTGTTTTCAACATAATTTTCAGCTATAATGATTGTATTTTCAACTACTATTTAGCAGAGATAAAGCAAGCAGTTTCTTTAAACATTTATGACTGTTTGTTTTTTTGTAGACACAGAGCATGAACGCAATGCTCTCATGGAAAATGTCTATCCCAAACTAAGGGAATTCTGCCAGAAGAAGGGCTATGAATTCCAGGTAACTAGTGCTTTTATCGTTCTAACTTGTAAGGAGCCTGAATTAGAATTAAGTTAATTACCATGATTTTGAGAAGTAAAAAACACTAGACAACTGATTATGAATAATGGAAGATCTAAGAAACAAAGAAGAAGTTTATCATTTGAAAGAAGATGAAATACAAAATAAGATAATCAACATCAAATACAGAGAATTGATCACATGTACACTGTATGTGACATTCAAGTATCTGATTATGGCATGCAGACTTTACACAGTCTTGCCCTAACAAACTCGATTAGGGGAGCAGGGATAGCCCAGTGGTGAGAGAACTCAATTCCCACCAATGTGGCCCAGGTTCGATTCCTGGACCTCAGGCATCAATTGATGTGAGTTGAGTTTTTTCGTTGGTTCTTGTCCTCTCTCCTAGGGTTTTTCGTCGGGTTCTCCAGTTTTCTTCCCTCCACAAAAGCTAACACTTCTAAATTCCATGAATTTGATTGGGGATTTAGGGCCACAATGAAAACTACTGGGACACCAGTAATATTGTGTTACCCTACAAAAGACATTAGCGACCTTCAGATTGGACTACGAGTACGAGATTGAGTACGAGTACGAGTTTTCAAACTGAATTTGTGTGCCTCCTATAATCACTTATCACTCCAATGTTATCCTTAACGTTTATTTATGTGTTAGTCAACAAAAGGGAAGAGTTATAGCTTCAGTTGGGGGATATGATTGTGTTGAAATTCCAAAGTCGTACTCGTACTCGATCTCGTACTCGTAGTCAAATCTGAAGGTCGCTAATTTCTGATTCTGACTGCAGGTTGTTGACATGCGATGGGGTGTGCGAGATGATGCCACAGACACTCACATGACAACTGAACTGTGTCTGGGAGAAATAAAGGCCTGTCAAGAGATATCCATCGGTCCTAATTTTGTGGTGAGTGTACCATTAATGTTCACTTTTCATTCCAGCTTTAATTTGGGTGGTGATTGTTGTAAATAAAATCATTGTTATTGTCTTGTTTGACAGACATTGCTTTCTGAGAAGTATGGTTATCGTCCATTGTTACCTTCTATAGATGCTCAGGAGTTTGATTTGCTTCTAAATACTGCCACTGATGTACAGACAAAGGAACTTATGGATAAGTATGGTTCAAAATTAGCCTGAGAATACAGCCACCTCTAATAATTGTTTTGCTCCAAGCCTGTTGCAAAATGCCAATGTTGTATTCACAGGCTAGGTTCAAGATGTTAAGTGGAACATCATGCAATATTTATTACCAAGTATTATAGCCATTGGATGGACACAGAGGGCTACAGTGTATGCAGCTGCAGCAATTTGCACACATTGCAGGCCTATAATACTAGCTTTTTTCAAAAGTTTGCTTCATTCACTTTCATTCAGCAGTAAAACATTGCTGCTCATGCTCAAGTGACATTTTCTCTCATTTTTCCCTGTTATGTGTAGTACATTACATTAGACCATAGCTTTTGGCCAATTATCATGCCAAAAAATTTATGATAATTTTTTTTAGTACCCCTCCCCCCCCCCCAAACCCGGATAAAAGTCCCCTTCTCCCAGTATTATTTCAAATATTGAAATAAATTTGATTTTTAATGAGTTTTGAGCAAATTATATATAATTCGAAATCACTTGATGAAAAATTAATGTACTTTGCTGCTGTAACTCATTTTGAAACGTTTTTTTTTTTCTATTCCACTTATAAGCCCCCCAGCCCTCCCGTTTATAAAACCCCTTACAAAGTTGTACAAGCCAGGGGCTTAACAAAACCTTTTAAATCAGTTTAAATTAAAACAAGTCTTATTAGCTACACTAACTTATTTAGTATCCTTGTGCAGTTCTTTTTCAAGTTTCATTATTTTGTTTTATCAGCGTTGGCTGTAAATTTTCTTTTTTGTGGTTTTCAGGTAGAAGTTGAGTATGTTAACACTAGTGAGTGTCCAGGAAGGTAGAAAGCTATTAACACTAGTAAGTGTTCAGAAAGACAAGAATTAATGCCTGGCATTGTTTAGAATGGTAGTAACTCATCTAACAACTGAAAGGGTCCAGGAAAAGTAATAAGTCAAGGCATTTAACACCAGACAAAGTCTAACTTTTAATCACTAGGCAGTGTCCAGGAAGGTGGAAAATAGATAGAGTGTCTCTTACCCCGGATAATAAAATTAGAAAAGAAGATATTTACATGCAAGAGCCCCCTCCCACAAAAGGTTCTTTGGTTTGAACCCCCAACTCGTACACATGTAGTTGAAATCCTTATAAAACCTTCCATTGGCTTTGGACCTCCTGCCCTCTCCCAAAGTTTTCTATTGGAAATCCATCAATCTGATTGGTACTCGAACTGTTTACAAAAACTGCGCCTCGTTGACTATTCGCTCATATAGAAAACTCAGGCTTGTACAGTCAACTCTTTCTAAGATGGACACCGTCGGGACCGGCCGCAGCTGTCCGTCTTAGAGAGGTGTCCGCTCTGTAGAGAGTTGAGGTAACATTTCACCAGTAATTCTGAGATAATAAAGCTAAACCTTTGCACAATGCAACAAACCTTTGCTAACTGCAACAAGACTAAAATAATAAAAGGACTGTATTTGGTGCTTGTTAAAGCAAAAATTGAGAGCTTCTACAAACTGTAATACTGTAAGTAGAAAACGACCTGTTTAGTGTCCATACACGTAAGCAGAGAAGTAATTCGTTAAAGCGTCATTGTTTGTGGTTAGTAAGCTTGGAATACATGTATCCTTAGTGCGCTGACTAACTTTGCTTTGTTCGATACAAAGTTTGCAAGTATTTTTACTAATTAAACGTGATAAAAACACTTCTCAAGTGCTCGTTAATGATTTCGAAGTGTCTGTTGTCTGTCTTAGAGAGGTGTCTGTCTTATAGGGAGTTTGGTTACAGTAAAATGACCTGAAAACAGCAGGGACCATCACCAGGTGTCCATCTTATAGAGGTGTTCATCTTATAGAGGTGTCCCTTAAGAGAAAGTTGACTGTAGACTAATTATTAAGTAAAATACAGCGATCTAGCATCATTCTCTGTTTCGTTGTTCGTGCAGATGGTACAAGAAAGATGAAAACTGCTTTCCTGCATCGTACATTCTTCAGCCTGTTACAACATGGATACCAAACTATTTCAATGACAATGATCCATCTCTAAAACAAGCGGCACAAACGGAATGGCGGAGCGAATATAATAAGATGAGAGAATTTCTTCAGCAAGCTGCCAGAAAGGTGTTTAAAGACAAGGATCATGACCTTTGGCACAAATATGTTCGATCAGGTGAAATATTAAATAAAATTGCTTGTAACAGACATAGACTAAGTAGGACCCTGCTATTGCAAACTCCCAAAGGACATTAAACATTATTAAAAAATAAGGGATTTTTTCCTGGGAGTGTCAGAATTTTTGAAGACGACCTAATCACATCCATGCATAGATGTCCCATGAGAGTTGACAAGTATGCTTTTTTATTTGAGATGGTAGAGAGTTCGTGGCACATGTACATGTGGTTGTATCCTACTGTGTTTTTTTTCCACCATTTTTTGACTGTTCACAGCCTCTCTGTTTTCAACACAAAAGAAACAGCGAGCCTCTTGCCTCCCTTTTGCGCTGGCTTCCAGTTCTCTGGCTCGTAATTCTTTTCCTGCATTTAGTAATCGAAGAAGTCAATACAAAAAAAAAATAGAGGACTGTGAACTGTCTAATGTTAACTGGCTGTATGATTGGTAGCTAAAGGGAGCTTTATGTTAGTTTTTTTCTGTGCAAATTGCACTCAGTAGTTTGGTATAAAAAAAGTTCTTAACATTAGTCAATTGTTGTTTATGTTGTAGCTTAAATTTTTCATTGTCTCAAATTCATTATCATAATCTGAAACAAGGTAGACCAAGGTAAAGTCTGCTTCGAGCCTAGTGGCCCATACAGGCCGGAGCTTATCCCGGATTCCGTATTATTAGTAGTATTGCTACTCCCCCCTGGATGGGATGCTAGTCCATCGCAGGATTACCCCCAGCAGTAAATTTGCTGGTACCCATTTATACACCTGGGTGGAGAGAGGCACTATGAGAGTAAAGAGTCTTGCCCAAGAACACAACGCAGCACCCCGGCCAGGCCTCGAACCCAAGCTAACCATTAGCGCGCTAACCATTAGGCCACCGCGCCTCCCACAAAGGGAAACATAAATAAAACTAGTTTGAAAAATTTTAAACCAAAGATAAATGTAAATCACGACATTTATGCAAAGTGTTGCCATGTTATAGCATAGTTTATTAGTAGTCCCCTTTACTAACTTTGGTTATAGTTAGATAAATTGGAATGATGTAGAAGTTTCATTTTCCTTTTTGTTGCAGTTTGTGAAGTAGAAATTGAATATGGCCTCCTACAAACAGAAAACCACAAACGATCCTGTGTCTGGTTTCACTGAATAATCAGCGGACTCAACTCATCACAACACACACAAAATCCAATGGTTTTAAAGTATCGCGATTATTGTCCAAATGAAATGTGTGACAGTGATGATGTTCATCCTCAAATCCTTTTACACAACTTAAAAAACAAGAAGATGAAGGAAGCAATGCAGATAGAAAATATTTACACTTATGATACCCCTTGGACACCGAAAGGTAATCTGTGATTGACAAATAATTGACAATATTGTTCCAGTTTCTAATAGTTATTTGCTTTAAAATCTAAAAGTCACTACTGGCGGTATAGAACTCCAGTAACACGAACTCGGATAACTAGAACTTGCCCGCTAACTCGAGCTAAATCATATCTTCCCCGAAAAATTTCTGTTGGATTTAACCCCAATTTTCAGTCATTTTTTTACCAGGATAACTTAAATTTCACGCTAAGTCGAACCAAATTTCGTTTTCCTTGTTCAAAATTTACCCTAGCCTGTGTACAGCCGTCTCCTTCCCCAGTCACTCGAATTCGGGTTCTTGCAACTCGCCACGGATGCCCACTGAAACACTAAAACTAACACTAGAGCAACTTGAATTTAGTTAGTGCAACTACAGATCACGCATTTGACAATTATTTACCGATCTTTTGAGTCATGCAATGTACATGCATTCCCAGTACTGTACTATCACAAGAATGCATATTCGTGTTACAGTTTCTGACGAGATAAGTTTAACTTGCACCGTACATACTGTATACTGAAGTGCTGAAAAAACAGAAAACTGTCAATTATTAGCTTGGCAAATCGACCCCGATAACTTGAATTGTTTTTTTTTTTCGTTTCCTTTCTAGGTATCGAT
This sequence comes from Oculina patagonica, assembly GCF_052425735.1. Lineage (NCBI taxonomy): Eukaryota > Metazoa > Cnidaria > Anthozoa > Scleractinia > Oculinidae > Oculina > Oculina patagonica. Next base: position 3,896,185 of record NC_135764.1, read on the forward strand.
CCAAGTGTCGACATGCACAAAAACTATCTCAATCAATTGTGTGAGGACTTTGAAAACAAGTTGAAGGATATGATAACAGAGAGCATTGCTGAGCACAAAGTGGCTGAAACAGACAACTTCCTATACGCTGAGGTGGTACAACACACACTGTTTTGCAAGAAGAAAACAGAAGTTGTTTATGGAAGAGAATCAACTCTTAAGGTACTAAAGGGAGAGGATTTTGGTGACTCATATTTGGAATCCTATACTAGTCAAAGAATAAAACCAAGCAATGCGAATAATATTGCACGCTGACCGTAAGACATGTACTCAGAAGATGCGCACTAAATTGCAGCTATTATCACTTCACAGTAGACGTCTTTTCATCAAGCTACAATATGTTTACAAGATAATTAACAACATTAACTGCCCTAAGCAGTTGACAGGTTATTTAATGAAACGATCGCAGAGACATTGTCGATCTTTTAGAGATCCAACACTATTAGATCTACCACAAGTTAATACCAAATGTGGACAGACCTCCTTTAGGGCTTCGGCTGCGAGTGCCTGGAACAAACTGCCAAGAGAGATTCGCGAGTTCGCAACACTTACACAATTTAAAGGCAAAACATTCACTTATCTCATGAACATTGACAGTGCAAATCACACGTGTACAATTTTAATTTTAATTTTTGTATATATATTCATAGTTTTTAGATTTGTAATTGTAAATTTTATGCTAGTAATTTTTTATGCTTTTAAATTTTATGCTTTTATACTGGTCACCGCTTGATACCTGTCAATCTCCTTGATTGACTGACCGGTCTACCAGGATAAATAAAGTTATTATTATTATTATTATTATTATTATTATTATTATTATTATTATTATTATTATTATTATTATTATTATTATTATTATTATTAAGTTATCACTGTGTATCTTACCCGAGGGTACGAGGGTGGAGTGGGCTGGGGTTTTCAGAAGAGGTCTACATTACGTTTCACGGAAAATAAAACAGAAAAAAGTCATCTCGTAATTAACAGTAAAATCAAATCAGGATTTCACTTTTTACAAAAAAGAGGTACATTAGAGAGATCAAGCATGACGTTATATGGCAAACGCGAGCTTGCCTTTCATTTTGTTACCTTTTTATCGCATTCTAAAATGAATCCCTCGTAAAACTAGGGAAAAAATCCCACATCCACGACAAACACAAAACTACTCATTTCCTCGTACAAACGGCAGACAGCAGAAGTTGAATTTTTGCTGTTCGCAGGAAAAACAAACGTCATGCTTAATCTCTCTATTATTCACACGATCTTCTTTATGATTAACGTGTGAATTTTGAAACGTTTCGTCGTTTCACGGAAAATTCGTTTGGAAAATCATGGTTCACGTCTATTAACGAAATTGCGATTCGCGAAAAAAAAAACTAGCTAGTCATTTTACAGTTTACGGGGTAAAATAAGGCCAATAACGAACATGCCCTAGTCCATACCGGCATCTCCTAGTTTTGGTCATTAAATGACTTTTTTTCGTACAGGATATTGAAGAGTATGTCCGAGGCCCAAGTCAATACCCTCTGGTGATCCACGGGAAGTCTGGCTGCGGCAAAACAGCTGTTATTGCTCTGGCGGCCAAGGCGATAAGTGAATGGATGGATAAAAAATGTTGCATTTGTCTCAGGTAAGCGTGTGAGTTATCCTGTTTTACCTTTCTAGCTTACTGGCGTTCCAGATCTTTAGAGAACAGGCAATGCGCACTGGCCGTTTTATGACTTTACATTTCAATTTTGCAATTACCCTTTAGATTAGTATTGAAGCTGCATTTACACTGTCCGTCAACTACCGTAAAGCTGCGGATTTATGACTTCCCTATAAATATATAATTATTAATAAATATATATGATTAATAAAAATTTAATATACAATTAATATTATAAAGTAGCCACCCCGGAAATGTAAAGACCCTCTGAAAAGTATTGACCTCAAAGGTAACTTGACTGAATGTATGCGAACGTCAAATGAAAGATAACACCATAGTGCGCTTAGCCTCATAGCGGAAGAAAACCCTTGAAGCATGGACTGTGTACCACGAAGATCTGAAGGATTTCTAATCAGCTTCCAGCAACTCAATCCAAAGGCCATGCATACTTTAGAAACTTTACAGCCTGAGTTCGGTTGAATGATATCATCTTTGCCTTTGCAGGTTCCTCGGTACAACACCAAGAAGCTCAACAATTCGCCGGGTTCTCAAATCAATCATGTGGCAGATCAAACATGTGTACAAGTTAAACTCTAAAGTTCCACGCGTGAGTTTACCTGATACCTTAAGTTTATAATTCATAAACCACACAGAAATGCAATTTTATCAGAAATTAGTTGACATTGAATTGCTCGAAGTTCGCACACAAACTTTGTATTCCGCACTACTTTTACCCCTGTTTTCATTATGGCGGTTTAACCCGCGAAAACGTTTCATTGAATTTAAAGGAGCTTTTCACGGATTTAAACAGATTTTTGAACATCCAAAATTTATATTTGTGTCGCAGGAAACCTAAAAATAATGGTCCATTTTTTATAGCAATTGCTATATTAAAGCACTGAAACTGTTACCAAGCGTCATTGGCTGCGGTTGGCTAGGATGGAAATGGATTGCAACTTGAAAAGTTGAAACTAAACTTTTCAGGTTGTTTCCACGCGTCTTTGAAAAAAAAAAAATCGATATTTAGTTGTTTGATTTAGTAGTTTGATTTAGTAGTTTGATTTCTATCCGTAAATTTACTAAAAGGTAATACAGTCCGACCTCTATTAAGCGGCCACCCTCCATTAAGCGGCCAATTTCCAAAGTCCCGATTTATTTGTCACTAAACTGCTGTATTTGATACCTCTATTCAACGGCCACCTCTATTAAGCTGCCGCGGCCACCTTTTTGCCGTCGCAAGTGTAATTTTTATATGTTTTTTTCTTTACCTCCATTAAGCGGCCAGCAAATTATCTTTCCAAGCGAAATGGTGACAAATAAATAAATCGTCCGTGAAATATCTCGAGCTAAATTTTTTCGCATACTAACTGTTGATGCAAAAAGACCTGAGTAACTTGTCAAGATGTTTTGCATATTTTTCTGTACATTATCAACCCGAAGAAGTACTGTACATTTCAACTATACGTGCCCTCTGTGTTATAGCTAGAACTATGCATGGGCTGGAAATACATTTGATCAGGACAACTCGGATTAATATTAATCCGCGGATTATAATAATAATAGATTATAATAGGATTATTATAATCCGGTAATAGATTATTATAATCTAGTAATAGATTATTATAATCCAGTAATAGATTATTATAATCCAGTAATAGATTAAGGCACGGCAAAAAATTGGAAGGATTAGATTATTATTAATATTATAATCCGGATTAATATTTATCTCTATTATAATCCCGATAAAATTCCTTGAATGTTCGGATAACAGATATGTCTATTTGACTATCTGACAGATATGTATATGACAAACACACTGCAGACTTAAAACAAAGGACTGACAGAAGTCACTAATCACATCTGTCAATTGAAAAAAAAGGTGACGGGCCTGCACGACTCCTACACTGTACGTTCGTAACATTTGTACCTTTGCCGTTCTATGTTAAGTTCGGTCTTTCGACCTTATTTGCTTCTGACTTCTTTCTGAGGGTACTGTTTTTATTTGGAGGCATTATGTATTGAATAGAGCCCCAAGATTGTGTCCAAGGAAGTGTCTAGAGGTCATTAGTCCGCGCTGCGTGGTTTCCGTTTGTAAAGTTGAATGACACCTCTAAATCTGTACTCTGCCACATGTTGTGCTAGTTCAGTTTGTTTTGGCTCAATTTAATTTGCAAGATATGCTTTAGGCTCAAAATGTTTGCCCTGGAAGGACAAGATAAGATATGAAATGTTCCGTGAAAATGTAAACTACTTGCATTTTATTTACGCCGAGCCCTGCATTTTAATCAATACTGTTGCAAGATGTATTGTCTTATCACGGATTATCTTGATCCGGCTTCACCACAGACCGGTTCAACTTTACTATGAAAAAGCTGAAAGTTGGTTTCAGAGAGACACTCTGTGTTGTGAAGGCTATGCTTCTTGCATTATTTTGATCAAGCGCTCTGTCTTTTTAGCTCGATGTTTAGGATTTTTTTACCTCCCTTGTTCATTGCGTTAAGTTTGCACTACATGATTCAAATATAGATTTGAAATCTTTTACGCGCAAGTCTGTTGACTATTTTGCGTTTTGTATTTGCCAGTATATGGTTCAGTTCGGAAGCTTTGGACTAGGATTGAGTTGTTGAGATTAATTATTAAGATTAATATTAATCCGATTAATATTAATCTTACATAAGATTAATATTAATCCTAATGGATTAAGGCACGGCTCAAACCTCTGTAATAGATTATAATAATCTATTACTGGATTATAATAATCTATAACTGGATTATAATAATCTATTACTGGATTATAATAATCATTAGGATTAATATTAATCCGATTAATATTAATCCGAGTTGCCCTGTTTGATGTTTTGTTTCAATGAATTTTGGATTCATCTTCATATATATTTACTTTTTAAAAGCATTTTGCTATAGACAGTCAATAAAATCATGTTTACTGCCATTCCTATCCAATTTATATTGTACCTCTATTAAGCGGCCAACCTCTATTAAGCGGCCACTTTTCAAAGTCCCGAGGGTGGCCGCTTAATAGAGGTTGGACTGTAGGAAAAGTCTGTGTCCGAGCCATGAGGTTCATACAGCCGGAGCTTATCCCGGTTTCCGTAGCATTAAGCGACTAGGAATACTCCCCCCTGGATGGGATGCTAGTCCATCGCAGGGTTACCCCCCAGCAGTAAATTCGCCGGTACCCATTTATACACCTGGGTGGAGAGAGGCACTGTGAGTGTTAAGTGTCTTGCCCAAGAACACAACGCAGCGCCCCGGCCAGGCCTCGAACCCGGGCCGTATCTTCCTTTAAATGTCCAAAGATAATGTTGTTTTTTTAAGTTGCCTACCACTAATTTCAGAACAGTTAAAACCAAAAATCTGCGAAATCCCGTGACGTAGCTCCTTAAACTCTAATTCGACTGCAGTTTTGGGGTAAAGGTTTTTCACATTTTTTAAAATTGCTTTCTTTTCAGTCAACCAAGGGTGCCTTTGATCAGTTTCCCATCTTTTTGTCGAGTGCTACAAAACAACAGCCGTTAGTGATCATTCTCGACTCACTAGACCAGCTGTCTCCTCTTGACGGGGCACGGAAGTTAACATGGTTCCCAAGGCAACTTCCTCCTCATGTTAAGTTCATTGTGTCCACTCTGCTTGATGAAGAGTACAAGTGTTTTCCGACGCTTAAGGTACATCAATGTATGAAATAAGGTTAAGACGAAATTCATCAGGAAATCGAGTAATATTGATTCTAGTGGGACAAAAACCGAGTACCAGAACAATTTAAAAAATATTGTGCGATTTTCTACCCTTTTTAAATTGTAAATTTTAACCGTGATAACACCAGCAGCAATTTCTTATCGGAGCCCGAGAAAACGAATTTCAAAGTTCACAAAAACCATGTAAACTATTGGTAAAATCCCACGTGTGTAAAATCGGGATTCAGTGGAATTCAGTGGAACTTCGAAATTTGTTTTCGCTGTCTGGTGCGGTAAGAAATGATTTCTTTTCATAAGATATTTGAAGCAGTAACACAGAAGTTTTCCATAAAATGTTAATAATTTTGATACATAATTCTGTCCAATTATAATACTCGAAGTCCTGGCGGATTCCGTCATAATATTTATGCATTGGCTAATATGCCAGGACAAATCTGAATAAGAACGAAATTCTGTTCTCGAATAAAACGATCTGGCCGGCGAGTTAATGAAAAACGTCCTTGATTCATTGCAGGCACTTTTCAAAGATTCAAAATGCTTTGTGTCTATCCCTGAATTGTCTTTAGCTGACGTGTCTGACATATTGACAAAATGGCTTAACGCCGAAAATAGGACCCTTCAGGAGCATCAACTGCAGGTGCTCAAGGACGCCTTCAAGCATTGCCCGCTTCCTTTGTTCCTGAAGATCTCGTACGATGAGGCACGTCTATGGAGGTCGTATTCCCCGCCAAGTGAGACTTGTTTAGAGACAACAATACGGGAGGCTATCGACAAACTTTTTGAGAGAGTTGAAAAAAGCCATGGCGAGGTTCTTGTACGACGTGCACTGGGATACTTAACTGCAGGTAACGTTAATATTTAAGTCTGTTATAACCACCTTGTACAACATACATTACTTCACACGAAAGAAGTGTTCAATTGCTTTCATTTGAGTGGTCACACACCTAGGTTTCATCCACAGACTTAATAGCTAGAACTACCTTGTACAGCATAATTAACAGTCACCACATGAAAGTACTGCTTAATAGCTTTGGTCACTCACTTTGGTCACTCACTGTGGTCACTCACTAGGATGTAACGCACAGAAATTTAAAAACGCATGATCATTTGACTTCAAGTCTGATTCTGGGATTGGAATTGTTATAATTTTCTTCCTTTCTTCTGTGCCACCAGCTTCACAAGGTCTGACTACAAACGAACTCGAGGACATCTTGTCCTGCGATGAAGCCCTCCTCCATGATGTGTTCCAGTACTGGACCCCACCCATCAGACGACTTCCCCCCCTGCTCTGGGTCAGAATAAGAGCGGATCTTGCCTCATACCTGGTGGACAGGGGGGTGGACGGCACCCAAGTCACGTGCTGGTATCACCGTCAGTTTATACAGGCTGCCGAAGCCAGATACTTGTCTGATCCGGTTGAGAAGAAGCGTTTGCACAGTTCCATTGCTGATTACTTTTTGGGAAGAAATTTTGTGGGTAAGCGGCTAATGATATTTGTCAAACCATGAAGCCGATAAAATTTGGTTGCGTACGCGCGCGTTCCGCGCCTACAGACTCTCGGGGAGAGGGAGGGGAGTCCCAACGCAACCCCACCCGAGAGAGGTGAATGCGATATTTTCTTGGCGGGAAATCGCGCGACGCTGCGGCAACCCGCGTTTACTTGGCGAGAAATTACAAGTCTATCGTCACTTTTAAAAGAAAAGTTTCCTTGAAAGATTTTTTCAGCTAATTTAGCGAAACGATTGTTCTACAGAACAGAAGTTTTAAACTCTAGAAGATTGTTTTATTGTGCTATTGTCATGTCAACAATCGATAGCGAAGAGAATATAACGTGTAGTATACAGGGTTCAAGTGAAGAGCAAAGAGAGAGTGAACGACAGAGAGCAAGAATTAACTGAAAAGCCGGCGCACATCTAAAAGCATGAACCAATTTTTTTTATGACAGCAAGAGGGGTCTGGAATGTTCATTTCGATAAATGTCTGTCCGCGCAAATTTTAGAATTTGTTGCATTTGAGCCTCCGATAAATTTGCAAAAAGTAATGACCACCGACAGTACGTTTTCATTGCCGGTTTTTTAATGTTTTACGGGCATAGAAAATCCACACTGATAGAAAAGTTGGAACTTTGCTACAGTTCTCCATTTTCGAAATTAGCAAGAATAATTCTTAGTGCTTTAACAAGAAAAAGAGCGAACAAAAAAAATTCTGCTCAGTGGCGATGACAATTGACTTTATTAACGTGTCAAATCTGTAGTAGCTGAGGGGAAAAGTCCCCTGTACTAATTGTGGACACCTAACCTGCCTAACTAAAAAAACGTAATTAATATATATAAAATATAAAATATTTATATCGCGCTGCTGTTATAATATTTTAAGATCGCGCTGCTGTTATAAAAAGGTTTACTATTTTGGAAAAGAGGGGTGGGTGTATGCAAACGATCATCGCAATTTTTGTTTTATTTGTTTATACAGCGGAGAACGCGAAAGAGACGACCCTCATTCACGGCAAACCCGTGCGCTTGGCGAGTATTTCAGGACAACCTCTGTTATTGTCCAAAGGCAGCTACAATTTAAGGAAACTCCACGAGCTGCCAGTTCAATTGATTCACAGCCAAAGATGGGACGAGTTAAAAAGTGAAGTGCTTTGCAACTTTCACTGGCTCAGCACAAAAATAGCTGCGCGTTCACTTAGGTAGGGGAATCTTTAGTTAACGAAACCTCACGTAATTCTGGAAAAATGTTCTAGGAAGTCGTTGCGCGGCAAAAGTTACCCAGGTGCACTTTTCTCTTTTTTATCAAGCCTGAGTCGCGAAGCGGCGTAAAAGAGGCACTGAGCAACAGAAACGATAAGAATGCGAGTTATAAAATGTTGTTGTCTGTATAACCAGCCGTGCTGCAAAGCGGCAACGTGTTGTACAAAGCTGATGTAAGGTGTCCGCAAGAAGAGGTTCGACCTTTTGTTTTTTATCCCTTTATTTCAAACTTGTCACAGGACTATAGTATTTGCTGGTTATTTTTTTAATCTAAAATAGTGCATCATTACTGTTACTACAGGTCTGTGTTGGATAATTTCCATACCGCCATGAACGCTGTTAACGACCCTGACATTGCTGCTGTTGGGGAAACGCTTAAACTAGCTCAAGACGCCATTTTGAGCGACCCCAAACAACTCGCTTCACAATTAGTAGCCCGACTTCACGAGGTATCTCTTTTAATTTTAATGTCTCTCCTGTTTCTTTATAGTCAGGAATTTTTTCTTTAGATTTTGTTGCATCATCGTTAAAATACCTGGGCCCTTGTTCAAAGCAGGATTTATTTTAATCCAGGATTAGCGAGTTGTTCGAGGCCGATAAACACTAACCCAGGATTAAAAGTTGATCTAGAGTTCAATTTCTCTTGTATAGAACTGTTTTTGTTGCTTATGTTGTGTGGAGTTTGAGATTAGTGAGCGTCAGAACTGGAGGATAGAAAATATAAACAGAAAACCTTTCAAAAAAAGTTAAAAAATTAAAATAAAACTTCACGCTAATCCCGTATTAGCTTAATCATGCTTTGAACAACCCGATCCTGGCGACTTAAAAATGTATCTTGTGTAATAACCGTGTCGCTGTTAAGGTCAAATTTTACGTGGTGTTCTGGTTACTGGTTTTTAGTCTTACAATTGTTATTTCTGCTGACTTTTTTTGACAGTGTAAAGTTCAGAATGCCTATCACGTGATTACCACCAACCTATCACCAGTAAGTATACGAGTTGCTGTAAGAGACTCTCTCTTGCCATTAGAGTGTTTAACAGTGGTCAGCAATCAATAAATGTGTTTTGTTTGGTGCTCCAAACAATGAGAGGAAACCTGATTTATTTTCAACCAATCGGTAGCCAAACCGAAATCCCTGTTCACTGGCTTACGCTTTTTTTGCGTTTGGCAATGAGCCTGCCACCAGTTACGTGTACGTTTTCCCGTGTATTTCTTGAAAAAAAAAATCAGTCTTGTTCAACTGGGAATTATTTTCCCAACTAAACATATTTTGTCTTTAATTCTGGGTTGAAAACTAGACGAGGCAAGTGCCTTGTCTTGCCTCTTGCTAGTTACGGCCTTACAACCGTTACTTTGGTTGACATACAACACTTACGTTACTTTGGTTGATACACAACACTTACGTTACTTTTTTGTCACACAATACTTCTGTTACTTTGGTTGTCGCACAACGCTTCCATTACTTTGGTTGTCGCACAACGCTTTCATTACTTTTTGTCACACAACACTTCCTTGTGTGGGCACACAACGCTTCCATTGCTTTTTTGCCACACAACACTTCCGTTACTTTGGTTGGCACACAACACTTCCGTTACTTTGTTCAGTTGTCACGCAACGCTTCTTTCAATGGAACTCCATGAACGCCAATCCTTACCATCATTCCTTTTTACTTTAGGTGCTTTCCAAGCTTGTCCAGGATTCTCGCAGCCCTCCAGAGCCCACACTCATCCCGTCCAGAGGTTTCTTGACCCCTCCGGGTGGACAGTTGGTAGAGACATTAGTGGGACACTCGACAAGCGCGGTATACGGTCTCGCCGCTACGAGTGACGGCAGATACGCTGTCACAGGTATCTGCTATATATCTTTTCTGAAGATTTTCTGATATTCTACTTATAGAATGAAGATAACTGCATTCAGTTATTCGGGTATTCCGAGTCGTGGCAAGGAGACCCAAGTAGTTTAGATCACCAGAACTACTCTCAAGAACAAGAATGCATTTCCTAGTTTGCAACGGCAATATTACGATACTCAAAAAGAATTGAAAAAAAAGAAAGCAATATTTTTGAAAATGATATGGCATTATTCTACTTTTAATGCAGCTGTGGTTTTCGACCTCAGTAAACAAGCGCTTCTCCTCGCCAGCGCGCTCAATTTTCCCCCAACTCGAGAGAAATTTGAATTCGACCTGACACTGATGACGTAGTTCTACCGAGATCCGTGTGGTGTCTCTGATTGGCTGTTACTTTCGCGCCAAAATAAGTAACTAAGCAACAAGCAAAATTAGTAACCAAGCAAAAAGCAATCAGACACACCACGTGGTTCTCTGTACAGCTACGTCGCTCTCTCCTCCGCAGAGGCCTCTTTTATTTTTCGTACGGGCTGGGAAATGCGGAGAGGTGAAAAGTAAGCGCGCGGAGCCTGAGGAAAGAAAAACACAAGTGCACAGGGGACGTCGCCCCCCACGCTCCCCCTATATATATTTTTTTATTTTTCGTGTTTTTTTCCCCCGCATTTTTCCTCTTCCACTGAAGGAGCTTCTTCGGAGGACAAAGGCTACCTCGGGATTTCCGAAGTCTCTTGTGCGGGAAATAAATTGTAGGTCATTTTGTCATAGGATCGGAAGATGGTGTGGTCAAAGTCTGGGACATCAGGGATGGTTCCTTATTGCTGACCGTGACGGAAGCCGGGGAAGAGATTGGTATGATCATGTGCTGTTGTGATGATGAAATCATCGTGGCTTCCTCTAAGCGCGGGATAGGCGTGATCTCATTAGAAACTGGTGAAATACTTCACAGGTAAATATTCAGCTTAGTTCTTGGATACAATTGTGTTCTCTTAATCTGACAGTCCGTCTACGTGCGATTTGTACTGTTATTTTTCTCGCTTTTCTTTTTGGGGGTTTATTGTAGTCATTGTTCTTTTTTTTGTTCAAGGTGTTTCGAGAGGCTGACAGTAATCAGCACCGCTTGACCAGTGTTCTTTTTGAGCTGAAAGCTTTTTATTAAATAGATTTAGCCAAGCCTAAAAGCGGAGCTCCCCGGTAATTTACTTTGCCCTTTATTAAAATATCTAAATTCACTGACCGTAGGCATTAAAAATAGTTAATGAGCCCGCAATCCAATAGAAAAACCATGCGAGGAACATGGCGGACGCGTTCGAACAGTACTCCGCATAAAATCGTTCTTAAAGACCCCGAATATGGCCGCATTGCTTTTACAAGAGAATTAATAATGTCGAAAGACCAAGATTCAACAAGACCTTCAAAGCGCACCCGTGAAGGTAGTTCCCAAACAGAAGAAGAAGAAGTATTTGCGAACGACAATCATAGCTGCCAAACATGCATGGCGACAAATGCTCGCCTAGCCGAAATCGACGGGAAGCTTAGCAAGCTCCTAACGCTCATCCCGGAGCTGGAAGACTTTGGAAAACGAATCAAGACTCTCGAAGATGAAAATGATAGCATAAAAGAGAGTCTTCAAAGCTCCCAAAGCGAAATTAACGAGATGAAAGTCTTACAAGGCAAAGTCACTAAACAACAAGAAGCCATCGAAGCGTCCCTTCAGCGCACCGAACGTGATCTCGCAGAATTACAGCGTCGACATATAAAACTTGAATGTCACAGCCGCAGAGGTAATTTAAAATTCTTCGGAATAAAAGAGCGCAGTCGTGAATCGAATGAAGATACCGAAGAAGTGTTAAGGGAATTTCTACGTAACGACTTAAAGATTCCAGTCGAAGATGAAAGAAATATTCGTTTCGACAGAGTACACAGGATTTCATCGCGTCGAGCTTCCAACGCTCAAGATCTAAAACCTCGACCCATCATTGTTAAGTTGTCGGACTTCCTCGACAAAGAGTTCATTAAGTCCTTTATTAAAAATCTTACTAAAGGCAGTAAGCTCGGAATCGCCGATGATTTCCCCAAAGAAGTGGAAGAAATTAGAAAGAAGTTACACCCGGTGTTGAAGACCGCCAAACAACAGAAGCGAGCCGCTTTTTTTCAGAGTAGAGAAGCTCATTATAGAAGGTTCACTCTACCGCGGACCTGAGACGAAAGCGTTCCCACTGTATGGACGTTTAATGGACGTTTAAATTAACTGTTAAAACATTGAAATCGATCACGGCCATATTGCGGTGGCCAATGTAACATTGCTCTACATTCACGTACCAGTATCTGATAATGCCGAACAAACAATTAGGTAAGTCCTTGATAGTTGTAGTTATAATTTTTCTGTACCGCATAATGTTAACTTTCTTGTTTAAATCCGTGCGGTTTTTCGTACTATATTTTCCTATCCCTTTTGTCGCGATTTTTACGATTAGTTTGACGACTAGCAATTCAAGTCGCAAAAGCAAGAAACTGAAACTTTATTCCACTTTAGATATTTCCATTTTTCTTATGAGCATTATTGTCAGTATTACATTTAGACTAAAAACATGAACCTAAATGATCTATAAGATTTTATCTTTGAATATTCGAGGGCTAAACAGCTCAAGAAAAAGAAGGCAAGTTTTTCGATGGTTGCATCGTCAACAATCCGATATTATTTTCCTTCAAGAAACGTATTCTACACCTCAAACAATTAAAAGGTGGGAAGCAGAATGGGGTGGCAAAATTGCTTACAGTCATGGTTCTTCACACAGTAGAGGAGTAATGATTTTGTTTAAACCGCGACTCGACGTCAGCATTGAAAAGATCAGCACAGATAATTACGGAAGATGCGTCTTAGCTGAAACCATTTTAAGCGATAAGAAGACAATTTTCGTAAACATTTACGCACCCAATGAGGCAAGGCATCAAATCTCTTTCCTTGCTGAGCTTTCCAATTCTTTCCTTAGGGAATACATCAATGACAATGTTGTCCTGGGAGGCGATTTCAACTGTGTTATTGATAGCTTAGACAAGAGAGGCGGCAAACCGTTTGACGCTAAGAAGGCGTCTGTTGTTGAACTCCGAACGCTAATTAGTACAAATAATTTAGTTGATTGTTGGCGTTTTAAAAACCCCGATTCGTGTGGATTCACGTGGAGTAATCCCTCCAGAAAGATCCAAAGCCGGCTAGATTATCTCTTGGTTTCGAAAAACCTTTGTAAGCTAATCCGAGAGTGCAATATAATTCCAAACATACATTCCGACCACTCTGCTGTAGCGCTTAACATCACTTTCGACGAAGACAGCCCTCCACGCGGACCTGGTTTCTGGAAGTTCAACAATTCACTATTACTTGATATCGATTACGTTGAACTGCTCACTTTTAAAATTCCCGAATTTGTTATACGTCATCAACAAGTAATTGATAAAGGACTCTTCTGGGAAATGATCAAAATGGAGATCAGGGCTTTCACAATTAAATATTCAAAACGCAAAGCAAAGAAATCGCGTGATGAAGAAGCGTCGCTTCAAACAAGATTAATAAGTATTCAAAATAAATTGCAAGCTAACCACAATGAAAGCGACAAAATGGAAATGGACAAATTAAAAGCTAAACTCGCAGAGGTAGAAGCTCGTAAAACACAAGGCGCAATCGTGCGCAGCAGAACACGTTGGTACGAGTACGGTGAGAAAAATAGTAAGTATTTCTACAGTCTAGAAAAGACCAACTATAGACGAAAACACGTGACTTCCGTTAAAATTCACGAAGATAAGAAGATAACCGACCCAAAAAAGATTCTTCAAGCAGAGGAAAATTTCTTCAAGCAAATATATACTTCGGTTAATTCGGACCCACAGCTTCCGGAATTTAGTGACTTTTTTGAAGTTATCGAGAAACGGTTATCAGAAGAAGAAGCTGAGACCTGCGAAAGTGAAGTAACGCAAGAAGAATGCTATAACGCCCTAAAATCAATGGCCAAAAATAAAAGCCCAGGCTCAGACGGCTTTACTGTAGAGTTTTATCTACATTTTTGGAATATGTTAGCAAAATATATGACCGAGAGTTTCCACTATGCACTTCAAAGCGGAACTCTGTCCATTTCGCAACGACAAGGTGTGATCTCTTTAATTCCAAAAAAGAAAAAGAATTTAGAGCTCCTAAAAAATTGGAGACCAGTTTCACTCTTAAATGTAGATTACAAAATTTTAACTAAAGTCATCGCTCTTCGGATAGAGAAAATACTACCAAAAATTGTTTCTTCTAGCCAGTCTGGGTATGTCAAAGGAAGATACATTGGCGAAAGCATAAGATTAATCAAAGACGTTATGGATTTTACGAAGCAAAAAGAGTTGCCTGGAATAGCCGTCTTCCTAGATTTCGAGAAGGCCTTCGACTCAATCGAATGGGACTTTCTCCAAAAATGTTTACAAACGTTTAATTTCGGTCCGCAGCTCAGGCGCTGGGTTAGTATTTTTTATAATAACATTACTAGTTGTGTTTTAAACAACGGCTATGCATCCAGTCACTTCACTTTAGAACGAGGGGTACGCCAGGGTTGTCCCCTCTCTGGTATGCTATTTATCATTGCCATAGAAGTTTTAGCTCAAAAAATCTCTAATTCCAAAGAAATAGAAGGAATAAAAATACAGAATAATAAAACGGTTAAATTATCACAATACGCCGATGATACCACAGCCTTCCTCGCTAACGTTCATTCCGTAAATAACCTCTTTGTATTGCTCTCCCGTTTTGAAAAGTGCGCGGGGCTAAAGATAAATGTATCAAAATCTGAAATGTTATGGCTTGGCTCAATGAGACATAGAAAAGACAAAATTTCAAATCTTCAAATGACAGATGAACCTGTCTATGCTCTAGGTACACACTTCTCGTACGATGACAATCTGTCAGACCAGAGAAACTTCTTCGACAAGCTGTCAAAATTACAGAAGACTTTAAACTTTTGGTCTCAAAGGGATATCTCTGTTTATGGAAGAATAAACATTGTTAAAACTCTAGCCCTTTCAAAAGTCATATTCATCTGCAGCTCCATGGAAACGCCACCACGATTCGCTGAAGAAGTAAATAGAATGACTTTCGACTTTGTATGGAGCCACAAACCTGCGAAAATCAAAAAGTCGACTCTGATAAAATCTAAAAAAGAAGGTGGCTTAGAAATGAAAGATTTCGCCATTTTTGACAAAGCTCTAAAATTAAACTGGGTAAACCGCCTATGTTCAGACCACGACGCTCCATGGAAATATATCCCAGCCTCTTTCCTTGCCAACGTCGGTGGCACTTTCTTATTTCAGTGTAACTATGACTGTAAGCTTCTTTGCCTAAGTGAACGCCTCCCAAGATTTTACAAAGACATCATAGCCCATTGGCAGAAAATCACTGCGACCGATCCACAAAATAAATCTGAGGTACTAGAGCAAGTAATCTGGAACAACAGGTTTCTGATTGTTAATAAAAAATCGATTTATTTTCCACATTGGCATCGGGCTGGAGTCACGCACATATCAGACTTGCTTAACACAGAAAAAAATCGCTTTCTATCTTTTAATTCTCTTTGCGAAAAATTCAAGACTAAGTTTAATTTTCTACAGTATTACAGCATCATTTCTGCTTTCCCTCGCTCGTGGAAAAAGCTTTTAGACTCTAACAACCAACTACCCATTAAACCCCTTGATTCAATAAGCGAATCGTTGAGTTGTAAAACTCTCTATGAAAAACTGTTATCCCTAGAAAAGTTATCTCCCCCCACAGCAGAAAGGAAACTTATTGAATATGGGGTAGAAAAGAACAATCTGTGTAAGGTTTATCTTTTACCTTTTAACGTTACAAAAGAAACCAAAATGATGATGTTCCAGTACAAGATCATCCATCGCATCCTACCTACGAATAGCTTATTACATAAGATGAAGAAAGTTGACTCCCCAACTTGTCCTTTTTGCCCTACCGAAATCCATACCATCTGGCACCTTTTTATAGAGTGCACTCAAGCAAAAACTTTCTGGGTAGATTTTCAAGATTGGTACAATATTCATAGTAGAAAAGGAGTCCATCTTTCGAACTTAGATGTCTTATATGGTATATTGGACTCTCCTCGTGGTTGTTTAGCCCTAAACCATCTTATTATATTAGGAAAATACTTTTTATACCTTAACACCGGCAAAAAAAATAAAGTTCAGTTTAACGAGTACATATCCCTCGTTCGCGACAAACTATCGTTAGAAAAACATATTGCTATCAAATCCGGTAAATACGATAACTATATCAAGAAATGGAATTTTTTACAAAACATTTAGTTTCCTTTTGTTTTTGTATCTCGCTACATCGTTCATTTTTCTTTCTGGTAACAATTATAGGCAATGTTATTTGTTATTTCTTTTTGCATTGTTAGCCTAAGTGTTGTAATGTTAGCCTAAGTGTTTCGAAAGTGTTGTAATGTTAATAGTATTGACTTCATAAAGTAGAGTAATTTTTGTAACTATTTTTCCACACTTTCTAAGCTGTACTGTAAAGTAGCTCCTTTTGTAAAGTTAGTGATCTATATTTTGTAATCATCGTAATGTTGTATGTTTAATGTTGTAAGTACTTGCAAAAAAAAAAAAAAAAAAAAAAAAAAAAAAAAGAAAAACCATTTTTCGGTCAGCGGTCAACTTTATAAAAACGCGTTACCTCGATGAGTTATACACCTGAGCCCGCGATATGATCACGTGATACTGGTCAGTGGATACCTTGTATTGACAGCTGTCAATTGACCATAACTTGGATGCCCAGTAACAAATAGATGAGTGTTTATCTATTTCTGAAGTGCGCAACACCGTACGCCGTACGTACGCGCCCGCGAGCCATGCCGCTAGCCATGATGACCATGAAAACTCAAGTTCATGGTTTTCCTATTTCTGTGAATTTTCTATGGGTATGGGGCTCCGCTCGGCGGCCCTTCGGGCCGCTGTGGAGCTCCGCTAAAAATGTACTTCATTAAAGGGGCAGTATTATGGGGATTTTGATGCATTTTCGCCATAACAGAGCTAAAATTATGACTAAATAGCTTCACTTGTTCATAAGATGCGCCTAGAACCCTAAGGTGAATCATTCAAAGGAGAGCAAAGTGTAATTAGTTTTTTAAACCTATAAAGCCTAGCATACCAAATGAATGAGTCTTCCTCGATTGTTCCGCATTAAATCAGCCTTCCTGACTTTAAAACTGCCATTCAAACCTTGCGAGTGCACCATGAAATGCAAATGGTTGATTGGTGTTTCGCTATCTGTAGTTGCAGAGCATTCCACCGTAATGTCGGACTCGAAGTTACATTTGGCTCTCCAAGATACAAAGAGTGATGCCAATATTTGAGTAAAGCATCAATGGCATCCATACATAGATAATTTGTAGAATTTAGTCAACTTGGTTTAGCTCATGCCTAGGATTATTGACGTTATAAACTAGTTTAGCCCCTTTTCCTAAGTAAACGAGTTTTCCACTCTTTGATTACAAAAGATCTGCCTTGCTGTCTTTAAAACTGCCGTTCGAAGTTCACGAAGACGCCAGCAATACAAAATTGGATTGATAGACGAATTCATAAATGCCACCGTATCTGCTAAGGTCCATGCAACTGTCCAGCGATTGCGGGAAATGGCTAAAGTTGACATTGAAGCAAATAACGGAGTATAACACAATATCATAACGATGTGATATATAAAAGTGTTTTTAGCACTTTTAGTCAGTCGCAACATGTTCTGCTGCTTGATATTTGCAGCATTACATTCCACAGCCTGTTGTTGAACGTGAATTTGTAACTGATGCTGTCTAACAATTCGATAGATTCGTACGTAACAAACAGTACAACTTAAAAGGCAAATGATAATGCCAAAAGCTGCAGCAAAATAATAAGCATCCATTTTCCAAAAGGACAACAAAGACAACAGAAAGCAAATGAGCCAAAGAGTCGCTGATGTATACAGAGCACGATGTATAGTCATCAAATTCGGATATCGCATGTGATAATGAAGAGCCAAGAACCGATCCACGGTTATGGCAGTCATTATAAGAAGGGAGACGCCACATCCCAAAGCGGCCATTATGGACAATGCTTGGAAAAGCGAGCCATTTTCCGTTAGATAATAGGCAATGTAAACCGGTTGTAAAACAAGGCCAACAAAAAGATCCGAAACAGCCAAACTGCAGAGTAAAATTGTTGATGGTGAGCGAAGCGAAGGAGTTTTCGATATGGCGGCTAGCACCAAGGTGTTTTCAAATATTGATATCATCATCAATAAAGCATTCAGTACACAGTTTGTGATAACAACAGTTTCAGGACGAGAATTACTGCCCATATTGCTGGGAAAAGCCGCTTTTGGCTCGTGTGCCGTTGTCAGTTGCACTCTCTCTCTATCGTTACGTTTAAAGTTACAACACGATATTCCGGAGTGTTCGGTTCTTTTACTAAACAAATACTACTCCCTCCCCCAAAATTTAAATTTTATATTAAATGAAATAAACAAACCATGCAATAAGGTTATTGTTTGTCTGTGGCATTGAATGTATGAATGTTGACATAACAGTATAGTGTACGACGGCAGATGTTTGTATTCAATGGATCGTTCTTTTGCTTCAAAACTTTATTAACGGAGCTTCGCTTTCATTCTTAACCATTATTGTTTTTTTTTTAGGTTAAATATTTCTTGTTTGGTGTTTTCTACCATAGAAAATTAATATTATGAGATTTTCTTCAATTCGAAAGTTATTTTCTTCACCCGGAAAATGGCTTATAATGACATAGCCTAGTTTTTTTATGAATGCAAACAAAATATAGTTATAATGCACGCAAAACAAATCTTTCTATTACTATTTAAAGCTACCAAATGCAGCATACAGCTATTTCAATAAACGTTGTCCGGATCAAAGCTTAAAGACAAGACTGAAAGGCAGTATGGGTAGAAGAAGAGAGCATTTGCACGTGCTAAATATTAAAATATATAGTGACATGACAAACGCGAATTTGCACGTTTTCTCTTTCTTCAGACATGTGAAACAAGGTGCTTTAAGCCACACTGAATTTTAGACGAATTTCCGAAACTCAGAGCCAAGCGACAGTGAAAGTAAAGCTGCAGAAAAGCCTCCTGAGAGGAAAAACAAACCCGTGAATTCTCCACGTGCGAAATACAAATTTGTATATTTAATGAAGCTTATATGCAAATTTGTAGTGAATACCCAGAACGCCATGCCGTCTTACCTTTTAGCTTTAAGCTTTGACCCGACAACGTTTATTGAAATAGCTGTATGCTTCACTGTAACAATTAATAAACACTTTCTGAGAGATAGCTTCGACTTTTAATTAAAGCATTCCACTAAAGCTAAAAACATGTTAGACCGCCTTGAAATGTTTAAATCGAGCCCGATGTTTCTCTTGCACCTCCAATTAATACGTTTTTGAAAATTACTTCCGGAATCGTTCCAGTTTTACGATCTGCACAGCGAAAGAAGTAGTGTTGTGGATGTCGCTGCAAGTTTCTTTTTTCTAGTTTTATTGTTGCAACGTTTCTTGTCTCACGCTTTTGTCTCTACGCGATGTACTCGCGTTGTACCAAAACCGCGCGACCAGCGAGCTAAACTGTATAGGCTGTCTGTTGAACTGAAGTTTAGACAGAAGGCTGGGATTTTAACATTGTAATACGAAAAGTTAGCCTTTGTCTAGTCATGGTCAGGTCAAACTCTCCTTATGCAAACATAACTTCGCCTCCCACTAGGTCTAACTTAATTGCGTGCAGTTTAATATTTATTTGTTAAAACTCTTTTTTCGTTTGACAGAGTAGAAACGAAGTATTTTGAGAGCTATCCTCCATTCACCCTAGCCGGCGATAAAGGCTCAAAAGTTGTCTTCCTTAAAGAAAAGAGCTTAAGTGTGATGCTGACCGCTACTGGAAAAATTCTGCATCAGTTTACAAGCATTAAACCTGTCGGCAGTGCGGGGCAAAACACTTTACTAACCTCCTGGAAGGACATTGTACTCTGTAACTCGAAAGAAGATGAGAATTCCTTGAAGGTGATCGACATTAACGACTCTAAAATACTTCTTTCATTTAAAGTTTTCGAAGACAAAGATGAAGAACAATTTCTTCACCTCACTCAGATCGTATTGAAATCGGAAAATGAGGTTCTTGTGGCCAAGAAGATGAAAATTGACCTGTACTCGGTCGATAAAGGCGAGCTCTTACGAACATACAGGTGCAAAATTGACGACTGGATTCGAAACGCCTCGCTGGATCCTACACAGAACGTGTTAGTCTTTCCAAAACGCGATAAAGTGGCTCTTATCGATCTTGAAAGCGGCGAGAGAAAAGACGTTCTACCGCATCCTAATTACGTTTCTAGGACGTTTGCCGTGGGCCGTGATCTCATTCTTACTTCCGGCGGCGACAATGTTGCGAGGGTCTGGGATCTAACCCGACAGGATCTTCACCAACAAGAAGAAAAGCCCGAGACTTTGACGAACATTTATTCCATCCCCGGCGACTCCCGACACCTTGTGACAGTCGGACGATTGGGGATTGACAATTTCTGCGTGACTATTTGGGATTTACACACAATGTTACCTGTGCGAAAAGTCACCGGCATCACAACAAGTTACCTTCAAATCATCGACGACAGAAGAGCTGTTCTCCGTGTGGATGAAAATGTGACGATCGTAGACTTAGAAACGTGGAAAGTTGTAGCGGTCCTCAAAGGGAAAATCCCAGCGTATGACTTTTTAGGTATTGATGATATCTGCGTTGTGAACAAAAGAACAGAAATTCTTACATACTCGTACGACCGCAAGCATTTGACCCTTTACAACATCGAAACGGGAGATGAAGTCGCGGTTTTGAAATCAAGCCAACCTCAGCACAATCTTCGCTCATTCATCGTGAACTCACAAGGAACAGTTGCAGTGTGGACAGACGAGCCGTGTAGGCAGGTGTTTGTGTGGGACCTGGTGACGAGAGAGCAAATTTTTGTTATCGAAAGGGAGGGGTATGAGAGGCTGACTATGTCGCACGCAGGGCTTACCCTAGATGGCATGTATTTTGTGTCCAGTGCACGGAAGACCAAGAAAAGCGACTATATCCGACACTCGGCTGTGTGGGATGTGCGTAACAGTAAGTACAGTCTTGTTTGAAATTCTCTCAACTAGTACTATAAGAAATGCATGGAGACCAGTAAGAAGAAATTGTATGTTGACATCAGGGCTTAAAGGCGTTTATACATCTTCAAATTCTCCCAACTAGTACTATGGGGGGAAGAAATGTTTTGAGACCAGTAAGGAGAATTTGTTTTATGTTTCAGGAAAGCTTGCGCATGACTTGCGATACACAAACGATACAGACGCCATTTCTTTGGCAGTAATGGACAACAATCGTGTGGTGACGGCTCACAAGGACTTGAACATAGTTTGCTGGGACATTTTAGAAGGTATGACGATCAATTCCATCTTCTTTTTTCTTCTGAAAGTACAACTAACAGATTTAATTTAAAGTATCACGGAAGAAAAGTTGGCGTTTGCGTTCCACACGAAATTGTGCGCAAACCATCAATGCTTACCCCAATAAAGTATGTATTTTCTAAAAGCTTATTGAATATTGATTGTAATTTTGGATTTTGTTTTGATCATATAGACCATTATAAGCAACGTCAGCATTTTGTTTGCAATTATGATATTGCGCAACATTAGGTTTATTCGAGAACACCTTTACATGAGCACCTAAACTTTTATGTGGAATTACATATATTGGTCTAAAAAACGGTGTCTCAGATTTTTCTTTTCTTGCTCCATTATTTTTTGTGAATTTTAAAACTTGAAGAAACACTTGGCAGGCTCCCCCGCTAGGGTCTGGTCAGGGAGAACATGGAAGGGGGGGGGGGATCAGGGAGGGTGCAGTGGTGAGAGCGCTCGCCTCCCACCAATGTGGCCCGGGTTCGATTCCCAGACTCGGCGTCATATGTGGGTTGAGTTTGTTGTTGGTTATCTTCCTTGCTCCAAGGGTTTTTCTCCGGGTTCTCCGGTTTTTCTCCCTCCACAAAAAAAAAAATCACTCCGAAATTCCACTTCGATCGGGAATGCACGGCTCCACAAGTTTATGGCTTTAATCCTCACCGTGTCTAAATAAAGGTAATTTATTATTTAATATTATGTAAACCTGGGACACGGGACCACCTTTAAAAGCAAGATTTTGAGCGAGGCCAGAGTTTATTTACCACGTGATGTCCTTGTCATGCTTTTTAGGGACCGTCCTTCATATCCTTCCCAGCAGCCATTTCAGCAACCTGAGAATTGACCTCATTGCGTCAGAAGGGGACTTGGTGGTTTCCTATGAGGAGAAGACGCTGATCCTGTGGGACATGAAGGCGGGCGCACAAAAAGCCACCTTCACGGCAGACAAGGTTAAATAGCTTGTTATGGTATTAGCAGAGTTCCATATTCTATTTACCTAAGCGCGCCAAAAAATAAAAAAATCCTCGCAGAAATGCGACGTTTAAACCGGGTTCCAAAACCAGCAATCGTAAAATTGTGCAGATGGCTTTTTGGCAGGCATATTTTCGGAGGTGTTAAGCGGAATAAATTTAGTGTTTCGAAAATGGTCTGAAAAATTTTAGGTGCACATAAAGAATAGTGCACGGTAAAATGCTTCAACTGCCCGTTCAGTTGTTGCTTTCTCTAAATATAAGCTTATGTGTTTATATTCGGTTTATATTTGTGGAGGAAGGGGGGATTTTTCGGAATTTTAAAGTGTTCTCTCTTTTTAGGAATTGTATTTCGTGTTCGAATTCGAAACCTGAGATAAATCTTTTTTCTTACTTTTCACAGATGACAGCTGTACATCCCGTGGGGGAGGGTCAGTGTATTGCTGTGGGCTACGAAAGTGTATTGCCCTTAGTACTTCTTACTCTCCAGGGTGGGGATGTGAAGCCGTACGAATTTCCTACAGAGGGTACGAAGGAAACGACTGGAACAGGTACGATTTGTGAACAAATGTTTGTCATAAAGCTAAGAATTAAGATATTCCTCTGCAAAAGCAGTGAGAGGCGCGGTGGCCTAATGGTCAGCGCGCGCTGTATTCCGTATCGAGTAGTCCGGGTTCTAGCCCTGGCCGAGGTTATTGTGTTGTGTTCTTGGGCAAGACAGTTTACTCTCACAGTGCCTCTCTCCACCCAGGTGTATAAATGGGTGCCAACGACTTTAATGCTGGGGGGGGGGGGGGGGGGGTAACCCTTCAATAGACTAGCATTCCATCCAGGGGGGAGTAGATATACTCCTAGACGTTTCGTACTACGTAAACCAGGATAACATCCGGGATGATGGGCCACTAGGCTCGAACGAAGACTTTAACTGCAAAATTAAAATTAGAACTGCATCCCGTGATGACATGTTTTATCTAAATTTAACACATACATTCGACGTCTTGTCTCAGAAGAAGACATTTCCGTGTTTCGTATGTTGAAACATGTACTGCCATCCGCCTCGGGCTCCAAAGAAGCCGCGACACACATTCATTCTTACTTTATAACCCTATAGTTTTCCATTTATATGTACAATGTATTGCTCAAAGTATTTATAAGTTTGATTAAAATCTTCGACTTTATAGTCTGCGTGCCTACTACTCTACTACTTCTTCTACTGCCTACTACTTCTTGTCTGCTACCTTCTACTCCAGCTATCTTGTCTTTCCTGAAAAACATTTAAACTGGGCTGCTTTCGTTTCTCGTTGCAATCTGTACTTATTTTAAAGTACCTTGTCGTCTCAATATTATTTGTTATTAATAAATCTGTTGCTGTTTTTCTTAGACGCGCAGATAGTCTTTGAAGGCATCCAGGGTACGTTTGGTGATGAAGGCAAACAAGGAAGTCGATAGATAAGACAAGAATAACGAAACAGAGGCAAAACATATGACAAGAATTCGGGGATCGCGTTTACGCACAAATCGCGCGTATAACTCCTGGGGGGGCGGGGATACTCCCTATAATGGCCTAGGAAGGAGGCTCCGCCCGAAAGGGGGTACCTTTTTTAGGCTTCAGGTATTTAAAAGGGTAGAAATTTCACAAGTTAAGGTATATGAAAGGGAAGGGAAATCAGTCATTAAGATAAAAAAAGGCCTTTAAATTAAATATTTTGAACAGACGCAACTTATGGCTGTATCGTCTTAATTTACTACATAAAAATGACAAGAAAACTTCCTGTTTTAAGTTTATGTCATGTCGTGATGGTATATGAAAGGGGTACCTTTTCCCAATAAAAGGTATACGAAAGGGGTGCCTTCTCTTTCTATCCGTATAAAACTTTTTTGAGTACCCCCCCCCCCCCCGGTAACTTTTGTTTTGTTCTTGTTCAAGGAAATGTCTGCCCCTTTTGCGAACTTATCCCACGAAGAAGTTTCTAATCCCATTGAGAGTAAAAACTCCAAAATATGCAGCCAACGCAAAGAATGATTTCTGAACGTAAAATTAAAAAATTACAAGCGTCGCAATACAGTGTTGAAAATTTCAATAAATATTCAATTGTTGAATTATTGTTGTTTACAAGTTTTAGTGCCGAATGCATTTTTGGGATGATTTGTTAGTGGGCTTTGCTCTGGTAACTCAGGCCTAGTTCAGACGTCGTGCTTCTGCCGTGCCGAACTAAATTCAGGAATTACTTTCGACAAAAGAACGGGAGAAGCACGGCGTCTGAATCAAACTTTTGAATTAAGTTCGGCAAAGTAATTTAGTTCGACACGCCATGCCGTGCTGCACGACTTTGGCACGGCAGCGGTTCAAACGTCGTGCTTTTGCCGCGCCAAACAAAATTCATAAATTAAATTAATGTATTTTGGCGGGATTACGTTCCCGCTAGGAGTTACGAGGAGACCCGAGAATAATTCTCCTTTGAGGAGTATGCGCATTGAATTTTATTTTTGCCGGACGGCAAAAACATGGCGGCCATGCAAAGGAATACAAACGAAATTTTCTCAGCTAAAAGGCTCGACGAGGATCTTTCATTCACGAAGAAGATGAAAGTCATGACAAGGGAGCAGGGCAAAGAAGAAGCTAGCGAGGCTGAATCTGAAATGAGCAAAGTTTTCGGAAACAAGTCGGGCAAAGAAACAAACATTCGCCGTTCTTGAAAAAGAAAACAACCGTTTTTTTCTGTTGCCTTTCTTTACGTCTTTTTCTTAAATCTTACAATGATTTAAAAAGTAAGAGTTTTTGCTGCAATTTGGAAAACGGCGTCATTTTTGTTGGATCACCGCTGACTAACTGTTACGTAGCTTCAGTAAATCCTGAATTTGGTACGACTCTCGCACGACGCCTGAGTCGTGTTTCTACCGTGCTACAGTCGAACCTAATTGCAATTTAGTTCGGCACTGCAGAAGCACGACGTTTGAACTAGGCCTCACAGTACAGATTAATAACGTAGTAAATGGTTTAAACCCAGGCGTATCAGTAGCTTGTATAGTGTGATCGTCCGGATGAGAGTAGTTCTGAAAAGAACTGTTGGTGAGCAGTCACAAACAATAGTTTTTTGCTAAGAACTACTTCTCCTCCGGGCGATCACACCAAACGAACTTTAGTTTGATTAGGAAGAAAGCTCCTTCCCCCCCACCCCCCCCCCCCCCAAAAAAACCTGATTGTTTTTTTTTTTTTTTTTTTTTGGGGGGGGGGGGGGGGGGGGAGATTGAGACGATTACGATCAAGAAAAATGACAATTTATGCAATTGTTTTATTGATTCAACACATATATGAGCCAACTTGTTCAGCAGTGGCGTTGAAGCTGTAGCTCTCTATCTTATCCTTTAAGAATTGAACATCATGCATTCCATGGCACATAGGTAGTACAAGTAATTCGACGAGACCCGTCTGCTCCAACTTGGAGCTCCCCACTTGCTTCGGCATGTCCTCCTACATCCCACTTTGGAAGCTATAGAAAAAACGCAAAAGATAGTTATTATTAAATATTTCATAGCAGATGGTCACGTGATCTTATCAAGAATAGTAATAGCAACACTAACACGACAACCTAAGTAAAAGATCAAGGTAAACAGCTAAAACACTACATTAGTTGTTTGTACTTTTTAGAACAGAGATTGATAAACAAGGCAAATGAAAAAATGCAATACTGTAGAAAGTAACTTATAAGCCGTTAATTAATAAATAAGCCATTATTTATTATAAATAATAAGCCATCAATTATATCGGCACTTTTCGAAGAAAAACTCTTAAACCGATACTTAGAAAAAAAAAGCCGGTTCAATTTAGCAGGAGTGGCAAAAAACATGTTCGTAAAGGCTAACTGATGTGTCATACGACTTGGGATTTTCCGAGTGGTTAGAAAATTAAAGGAACCATTGAATGGCCTTATTAGCTTGCCCCATAACATAAATTTTCACTAAATAAGCTTGTGAAAACTGTTAACTATACATCCTTGGAGACCCAGGGACAGTAGTTAGGGGAGGGCAAGTCTATATGGGCGAAAAAAAAAACACTAACTGCCCCTAAGTCTTGGAGGATTGGTCCGGGTGTACTGCAACTGGGAAGCGTATCAAATTCAACAGGAATTGAACGGGAAAGCAAATTAGAATATAAAAAACAGCAACTCTAAGTAACAACTAAGTGCTTGATGGGCTTAGCCCCAACATATCTGTCTGATCTGGTCAAGAGATATGTCCCGAGACGCAATCTATGTTCCTTGAATGACGTCAATTATAATTTGCGCAACTACGGATTTCGAGCATTTTCTGTAGTCTCGCCGCAACTCTGGAATGCCTTACCTTTAGACATTCGATCGTGCAGTGACATTTCAGAGTTTAAGCGCAAACTTAAGACATATCTTTTTAGGAAAGCTTTTAGTTAGTTATTTTTTTATAATTAAGTGTAGTTAGGCGAATTAGCTAGTCTTTTTATTCTTTTTAATTTTTTTTTATTGATCTTTGATTTTTTATTATATACAAATTGTATCTTTTTTAATATAGATATGTAATTTTTAATTGTAAATAACTTGTAAAGCGCTATTGTTTAGAAATAGAAATAGCGCTATATAAGTGTTATTGTTATTGTTATAACTCACCACTGACAGAATTTTCGACAGACAATAGCAAAACTGCAGCCACCAACACTACCAGATAGATTGTCTTCATCTTTGATCTAAGAAAGGAACAGCATTCATCGAGATCAAGACGAGATTTGAAAGGTTTCCTCGATATTCAGCCCTAAGTGTATAGTCTTTATGTTATCGATAAAACTGCTGAGTATGAGATATTTACGGAGGTCGTGTGCTCCATTATTATTTATGGCTGAGTAACGGAAATTGTTTACCGATCCCAAAATGGAGTACAACCAGTGTACTGTATCTGAAGGATGTGCCATTGTTAAATAAGGAGCTATTGTCTCTAGGCTTTCTTACCCACCCCTCCCCTCGAACACGCAGCCTTACAAGCCTCGTTAAACTCTTTGGTTCTGTAGCACAGTGATCGTAGTGCATAATAATAATAATAATAAAAATAATAATAATAATAATAATAAAAATAATAATAATAATAATAATAATAATAATAATAATAATTTAGCCATTCCCATTTTGATTTTTTCTTTTCCATGACCATATGATAAATAAGTAAGACGTATATCCTTCCCACTTCTAGACGTACAGATAATAGACCAGGAATGGGCAATGTCAGTCCATTTCAAAAAATGCCCACAACACTCCGACTTGTAACTTTCAGTCTGCGGATTTTTTTCTCTGGTGAAGTTAAGCTATAAGTTAGCAAAAAGCGGCGAAGTAGTACGTCATCACTCCATTTGATTTCGCGAATGGGAGTCTTCTATGAATGTTACCTGGATGTTAAAACGATACGAGAATGGATGCTTTCGTAATTACTGTGTAATTGTTCTAATTTAATGCGAGCCAGACCTGAAAATTATTTAAAAAATTAAACAGCTTAACTTGTACGCATTCCTCGAAGGATCGAAATCGTATAAAAGCATGAGTCAGCTTTGCTGAACGCCGATTTTACTCGCGGCAAAGTCAGTGTTTTTGGGCACTCGTATCTTGCCAGCCCTGTTTTCACTCAGCTCTAATTTAAAACAATTTTCATCTCACTTCTCCATCGGACGGGTAATTCACAAAGGAAAACAAAAAATATAGCTGACTGATGTACATGACACGCGATGTCGATTTTTCCTCTATCCTTTGCCAGAAAAAATTTAATTGGTGGTTTTTCATCTGACATCACCAAAATTTTTTAAATCAGTAAACTGTTAACCCTAGATCAAATTTTTTGTATCGAACCAGTGCTTCGTTTAGGAGATAAATAATTTTTAAATTTGTGATGTCCCGAATAAACTCGTAGTCGTGCAGGCGCGGCGAACCACTGGGGAACTAGATACCGAAACGAAGAACTGTGAGTAAACGATTAAACATAACTGTCTGGAGGAAATTTGAACTCCTGAAGAACAATAAGCGGATTAAGAAGAGCTTATCTTCCTCTACTTTGTCGCCAAGCCATTCATTGTGTAAAGAAAAACACATTGGCCTCGAGCGAGAGTGAACGATTGAACTTATTACTAATGGGTTTCTGAAAATATCTAGAGGGGAAGAACTGTTCATTCCTTTTAGTTTTTAGGACCGGATGCATGCTTTCATCTTCAGTTTTTAAACTTTTCAGCTTTTGAACAACACTTTTGTTTCGCAGAAAAAAAGAAAATTACTAGCCGAGATAGTCGAGATAGCACCTACATAACTTTAAAACTACTTGGGTTAGTAAAGCGTTCTTTCCTCCTCAAAGAACACAAGAGATTGAACGAAACTTACAGTCGTATTAGCATAGGAGGGATTAAATTTCCAGTCACAGCACAAAATGGTTTTTGTTTAGCGTTGTCACTAACCAGGTTTGCCTATAATCATTAAGTGCCACCCAATGATCAATTTCATAGAATAATGAAATAATCAGTCTGCTAGAATACGTGTCTAAAACTAAAATATTTGGAACATTGATACACCTCACCAAAACGCGGGACTATTTCTGCGAGAGAAAAGAAGAATTATTGAAGTATTTGGAAGATTAAGACCGAGAAAAAGAACGTTACCTAAAGCTTCTTCTTTCCCCAGGAACGTGAACTCCAATGTTTCGTGATTAGAGATGCGTTTGACTGATGAAAGATGACGATTTTCTTTCACAGTTATAGCCTTAATTTGCAATTCTTACCTCAGGTGTCGTTAACACGTGGTTGCGTTGTGTAAGGAGCCCGGGGGGGGGGGGGGGTACTCCATATAATGGCCTATACGGGGAGGCTCCGCCCGAAAGGGGTACCTTTTTCAGGCTTCAGGTATATTAAAGGGTAGCGATTTCACAAGTTTGGGTATATGAAAGGGTATGAAAATCCGTCATTTAGGTTTTTAAAAAGGCCTTTAATTAAAATATTTCGAACAGACGCACTTTATGGCTGTATTATTTTAATTTATTGAGCGGTACATAAAAATGACTAGAACACGTCCTGTTCTAAGGCTATGTCACGTCTTTTAGGTATATGAAAGGGGTACCTTTTTTCAGTAAAAGGTATACGAAAGGGGTAAAATTTCTGTCAAAATGGTATATAAAAGGGTAAGGGGTAAGAGCTTGGGGCGGAGCCTCCCCGTATAAAACTTTTTTGAGTGCCCTCCCCCCCCCTCGGGGTAAGGAGTGGATTGGCTCTTTTATTAAAGGAAAGTTAAATCACTCGTAGCAAAGTGGTTTTGGGCACTCGTATCTCATTCTAATGAATCCACCCGCCCTGTTTTGACACAGACTCAGGGCTTAAAACCCTTTTTCAGTTTCACTTGTCAATCGGACGGGTAATTCACAAATGAAAACTTGCAAAATTGGTGATATAAACTGAAAATTGATTGATATACCTGACAAGCGCTGTCGCATTTTCTTCTATCCTTTATCAGAAAAACGGTCTGGTATCTGTAGTAAAGCAGGGCTGGCGCTAATTAATCGGCGCGTTCGCACAAGAACAAATCGAAAAACTGTTACTTATCATAGCTGTCTGAAGGAAATTTGCACCAAAAAACAAGTGTTGTTGATTTTTCCTCTATCCGACCAGAAAATCTTTAATTACAGACGTTTTCGTACAATACATAAGTCCGTAGACCTAACAAGATGTTTTGTTCACATTATATCAAGGTTTTGGAAATTTGCACTCCTGACGAAAAATAAGCCGATTGAGAAAAGCCCAACTTTCTCTGCTTTTTCGCCGAGCCATCTCTACCTGTGGCACATTATGTAAAGAACACATAGGCCTTAAAGAGGTAGTTCCTTTTAGCTTTCGTTAGCATGTGGTTACGTTGTGTAAGGAGTGCGCCGGGGCTCTTACAGGAGATTAGCTCACCCGTGGCAAAGTGGTTTTGGGCACTCGTATCTCATTCTAATGATTCCACCCGCCCTGTTTTGACTCAGTCTCGGGGCTTAAAACTTTTTTCATTTCACTTTTTATCACACTAAAACATCGATTGGCTCTGTCAGAGAGATTCAAGCACTCTTAGTTTGTTGCTTTTGAACAATACTTGTTGTCGCCGAAAAATTAGCCACTAAATAGGTGAAAGTGTTCTTTCTCAACAATTAAACGTACCGTATTTACTCGAATAAGCGCCGCGGCGCTTATTAATTTTTTTCGCGCCTCAAGTGCGGCGCTTATTTGAGGGCGGCGCTTATTTAAGGGCGACGCTTATTTAAAATTTGGACGCCACAAAGAATCTTATATTTTACAGTAATTGTAAAGAGCGTCTTTTGATTGTCAGTATTAGTCAACAGAAGTGGCGCTAACTGCCCTGGCAAAGTTTGCGGCGTTCAAAACATTTACAGAACTACGTATTGTAAGAATGTTGAATTGAAAAACTAATGGGCAAGCGGTAAAAAAATCACTTTGAACTGCAAAACATCGCTCTTGATGAAAAGAAGTGTTTAAGCTTGTTTTAGAGTTGCTTTGTACTGACAATTTTTAGTTCAACGAAGTTCATCAAATAAGCGCCGCATCAGGACTGCGGTGCTTATTCGGGGGCGGCGCTTATTCGAGTAAATACGGTAATTTAACAGTCGTATTATCATACAAAGCGTTTAATTTCCAGACACAGCACCAACTGTTTTTTTTTTTGTTTCAGCGTTGTCAATAACCAATTTTTCCTGTACATCGAATTATTACGTCTATAGAATAATCAGTCTGGATGCAGTATCTAAAAGTTAAATATTTGGAACAATGAGTATATGATTTACTACAAATAATTACACCTCACCAAAACGCGGGACTATTTCTTAAATAGTCAACTGAGATATGGAATAGAGCATTTAAGTGTTTGGGATATTGAGAGGGAGAAAGAAAAAAAATTACAGCAATTTCCTTCTTACCCCAGTGTCGTGGACTCCAATCGAACTCCAATGTTGCGTGATTTGAGATGCGGTTGGCTGATGAAAGATAACGATTCTCTTCACAGAATATAGCCTTAATTTGCAATTCTCACCTCAGATGTCGTTAGCACGTGGTTACGTTGTGTAAGAAGTGGATAGGCTCTTAAGAGGGACTCAATGGGGTGGTGCCTTTTACGGCTAAAATTTTGGCTTTTTTACGGCTAACAGTTAATTTATTTCCATTACGGTTAACAGAAGTTAAATATTAATTTCCATTGTTTTTAAAAGTTAAAAATTAGTTTCCATTAATGATCATGAAAAACATATTTTTTGGTCTTAGGCTATTCTGGGACGGTGAAGTGATCAATTCTGTTCTATTTAATTACTGATCGCTTTTTTACGTTTAACATAATTTACGGCTAACGGTTAAA
>NC_135764.1:3933039-3968350 GCF_052425735.1 Oculina patagonica
CCGAGTTCGAATCCCAGGGGAGACAATTTTTTTCTTTTTTCCTTTTTTTTTCTTTTTTAACCAGTAGCACTAAAATGGTTTGTTTATTATATCGCTCCGTAGGTATGCATTGCAGAATAATTTACATATATCAGAACATATAGCCATATAGACTGATTCAAGTACAAATGTATTAAATTGTGCTGTTTCATCTGAAAAGCTCTTCCTTTTGTTCCGAACAAGCAGCCACGCACTCGATTTTAGCCAACGCTCTGGTTTCTAGATAGATCCATCGTTAATGAAGCTTATGTGAAACCCGATTTAGTTTTCGAATATTCCTACATGTACGACGCTAGCTCGACAGATACGAAAGAGATCGATCATTACATCGCTTTTGCGGCTCTCAATATTGGCTTGCGTATAAAGCGTAAAAGCTCCTCTTGAATTGATGTGCAACCTGCACAGACTTCCAGCCAAACGAAATGTTGGCTATTATGACTTCGTGAGCTGCTGTAATGACGAGCAACTACAGGAACAGCTGAAATCAAAACAGTACAAAAACAAACCACACGAAACGACACGCCAAAATCCAATATAGCCGATTTCTACTCGACACGCACCACCGACCTCATCCCCAGGCTCTCTCTCATTTTCTTTCCCGTCTCCGGCCTCAGGCTCTTTCGCAGAAGACCACGTGACACAAGCAAACCCACGCACAAATAAATAAATCCCTCAGTCGACGACAATGTGCGGGCTTTGCCCCCACAAAAACCCAACCAAATTCACTGCATTTAGTGGGTTTCTTGTCTGGTTATGTTTTGTTCGTTAAATTTCGGCTTTCAAGACTTTCATCCAAAAAGGTAAAAAATAACTCAAGATACTCGTTTTTGATTGGGCGCGCAGAAGAAAGTTTAGTGGTGAACAATAAAAACGATAGAGTGTTTGTCGGTCTGATAGTTGCCCCTTGGAAATTTGATGTTCTTAAAACTGGCATATAATATATATGTTTTAAGAACATCAAATTACCGCGGGGCAACTATCAGCCGATAGTTCCTCGACAGAAACACTCTATTGGGGAACCTCTGTTGTTTAGGCAAGTTGACGTTGAGTTGTTTGAAATAATGCCTAAACTACAAATTTTACAGGACAGGGGAGAAGCAGCATTTAATAACAACCGTAAACGGAAAAGATTATGGCTTTTAAATTTCCCGCTCGGCGCCATTTTGGAATTTATGACGTCAGTGCGTTGTCCAATTGTTTCACACAAAAGAACCTCTGCTTTCTAATAATAGCGGCAACGCAGTGACGTCATAAAATTCAAAATGGCGGCGCGCGGGAAATTTAAAAGCACAAAAATTGACAAATCAAAGGCCCAGTATTCTAATGAAAAAAGGAATCCGCGACTTTAAACAACCAAAACGATTTTAGACTGTGGTAAACTTATTATTTTGACCAGAACTGTTTTACAGTCGAGGTTCCGTAGAAAACTCGGACTCGAAGTGTAACTGTTACTTAGCATAACCTAGTGACCGACCATTAGAAAACTAGCAATCTGATTTGGCACCTTCCTACCTTCGATTGCTGCCTTGAGGCTGAAAAATATTAAACGATCGGTTTTATCGACATTCTTTACAGAACAGCCACCGAAAACAATTGGATTGCTCATTTTCTCAACGAGTCACAGTTTCAAACGAAACGCTAATCATAAGGAAACAAGAAACATAACAAGCTACCATAGCAACGGTATAACTCATAGAAAACCCTTAATTAAAGAAAAACAAACTGTATGATCTCCGTTTTTTATTCCTGAATAACAATCAGCATTTTAAGATACAACTCGTTGCAAAGTTTTTAAAAAATAGCCTGCAGGGGGGTCAGAGCCACCTTAAATTGTGTAACATTTAAGGTAACTTTCAGCCCCCTTGTTCCTAGCAGCTACCGAGGGACAAGGCTGTCTAAAGGTACGATAGAAAATAGAGGAAAGGTAGCAGGGGCAAGACAATGACTGGAATCAGTGACTTGACCAATGTACCTCCTATGATGCCGCACATACTACTACAAACTGTGATACATTGATTAGAAAAACAAGTGAAAAATGAAACAAGAATTTTTTATCTCAATAACTGATACTAAAACGTGATAGTGTACCCTTTCCCTTAATGATTAAATAAAAATGTGAATTAGATTTTCTACTTTGCTGCATTGTACGTTTTAAACTGTCACATGCGAGACAGTGGAAAAAAATTTCAAATAATGTAATTTAGGTCAATTTTTATTTAACTATCCTATCTACCGCAACACTAAAAATACTTTTCATGTAAAGCGCATTTGACTATTTTTTATGAAATCCTTTCAAATTTTCATGTAAATTTTCCATCATTGTAATTTAGCTTAGTAGTTTCTATCTTTTTAAATTTTTATGTAAATTTTTAGATGCAATGCCCCTCTAAATATCAGCCAACGAGCTAAATGGGCTACCCTGCTCCTTAAACTGATTTTTAAAGTAGGAGAAGAACACAGTGACAACAACACTCATTTTTGGTTCGTAAATCGTCGTCAAAGCGCTCGGGACGTTTCCGATTTTTATTATCCAATCAGAGAATAGCACGAGCCATTCAGGAATACTCCAAAAGTTTCACGCCATCATAGCGTAATCAGTTGCTTAGCAACTTGGATGGAAATCGCGGGCTCAGTGTGGTCTCAGAGACCAGAATTCGTCATGAACTACTACATTTTCATCACTGACTTGTTAGCATCCACCAGCTATTTTTCAGTCGACTATTTGTAAAAACTAATCACGTGGTACATTTCTGCTCAACCAATAAAAATCAGCGAAAATTTTAACCGGCCAATTAATGGCAAGTGAGGATTTTAAAATGCCCTCATAATGAAAGTCCTCAGTTTGTCTCAAAATTTTGTAACCGCTCTGCACTGACTCCTCTTTGAGTTCTTTGATTAACTCAATGTGGATGTACTGCGGATGTGTTTTAAATTAAATTTTATTATTATTATTATTATTATTATTATTATTTTTTTTTTTTTTTGGGGGGGGGGAGGGAAAGGAGAGGTAGTATTAAGAATATTATTTAATTATGATTATTGTAGGATAATAACAGTGACAGTACATTTTGGCTTTTAAACTTGTGTGTTTTTATATCAAAAAAAGTCGGCTATCTAAGTTAAGCAAAATTGAACATTAGTCAGTAATAGTAAAGCTTGAAACTACATTACATTATCAAGCTTGGTTTTTACATCCAGCAACGGATGTACAAGGTATAATGCGAAACACATACTAACCCTTACCACTCGCTAAGGTTTGATACGAGAGGCACATGCAAAAAGCCGCACGTGCAAACAGCCGCACGTGCAAGCAGCCGAATAATGAAAAATGATTATTGATTCAACAAGCAGTGGGTTGACCAATTAAATTAAATTGGGAAATTAAATCAAAGCTTTTAAATAACGAGTGGCAGAGGCAAAGTCTGTTCTACACATTGTAACTGCTTGCTTTTCCTGTAACTTCTCTTAATATTTATCTCTCTGTCACAGTGACCCAGACCTCCTCCGCTGGTGACGTCACCAGGCCGTGATGAGGTTTCACGTCCTGTCCTTCTACAAGATGAAACTTGAATCGTTTAATGAGAACGGACAGGAATACCAGTCCCTCTGCGATCGAGAATCGCCATCCGGGACATTTCCGTTTCCCTGCAAAGCCAAATGGCTGGTAAGCAAGACTTGGGAGCTGTTTGATGTTCTCTGGGCTGAAGCGATCTGGATCAAACCTGAAACACGGAATTTGAGTCAGTTGTGGTGTGGGAGGCACGGTGGCCTAATGGTTAGTGCGCTGGACTCTGAGTTGAATGACCCGGGTTTGAGCCCTGGTTGGGGTGCTGCATTGTGTTCTTGGCTTGCGCAAGACACTTTACTCCCACAGTGCCTCTCTCCACCCAGGTGTATAAATGGGTCCTGGCGAATTTACTGCTGGGGGGTTAACCCTGCGAAAGAGTTGCATCCCATCCAGGGGGGAGTAGAAACATTCCTAGTCGCTTAATGCTACGAAAACTGGGATAAGCTCCGGCTGTATGAGCCACTTGACTCGGACACAGACTTACCTACCTACCTACCTACCTACTACCTATCTACCTACTTACCTGTGAAGCATTGGTAAATGAGAAGGCTATAAAAAGCATATCTTAATTTTCACCCTAGCATTGGGTATTTACTCGAAACAATCGGTAATAAACACAGGACCAGCCTGATTAAATAATAATCTCTCCGCACTATTAAGGTCATTCCCCTGTATTGCATTGCACATCCTTACTGCGCAAAATTTTAAGCGTAATTAGTGCGCGCACATCAACAAACTGGTGGCTTTTTTCTCTGTGGCCTAGTCCACGAAAAAAATTAATTGTTGTTTTCTCGTAAACGAGTACGGTAACCTATAACTATTTTCTCATATTTTGGGTGTAGTGATCACATTCTTTTTCCAAAATGAAAACAGATCAATTTCTATATTTCAATGTGGAAGACACAAGGTATTCCTGCTCTCAAATGAGTATGGTGACCTATTTTTATATTTTAAAATTGAAGTCCCCTTAAGGTAATGAACCAGTAGGTAAAGTTTGGTTGAAAATCTTTGTTCAGTTTTATTTTAGGGAAATGACCTAAACGTCACCTCCAGCTCGAGGCATGACCCAAATGGCTCGTTGTGCACAATTTTTTCTCCACTTTTTCTGTGTGGAAATTACACCATGGGGGGCAAATAACTACGTAGCTTATGTAAGGGAGTACCCCTCTTTGCCCTGTCACTTTTATATGGGAAATCCACCATATGAGTATGGTGACCCATTTTTATATTTTAAAATTGAAGTCCCCTTAGGGTAATGAACCAGATGCATTTAACCCTTGGACGTACAAGGTTTTTCCCAAATTTTGAAAAAAAGATTTACTCTACAATGCTGAAACTTTCAGTAGCTGTTCATTCATCCTTCGCGGAAATTTTGATATGTCAACCATGTCTCCATGGTATTTGACGTTGCCATGGCAACGTCATAAATACAGGCAGGTCTTGCCAAAAATCGTCATTTTTAACATTTTTCTTGATTTTTTCCAGTTTTTTTAAACAGAAATGCAAAATTTGTTTATTTTTACATTCCCTAAGCATTCTGGCTTGATTTTGCATCAATTTCCGTTATTTTGTGACTTTCTAAGAAAATGTTGAAATCCAAGATAGCGGATCCAAGATGGCGGATCCAAGATGGCGGCTCTTGTGACGTCACGTGACGTCATATGACGTCACAGCCAATTAAAATTATGTCATCTTGTAGAGTAAGCTAAGGGCTTTCTTCTCAGTGCAAAATATTTTCGCTATGCCTTAAAGGGGATACGTCACGGGGATTTAGCAGATTTTTGGTCAAAACTGCTCTGAAATAAGTGGTAGCCAACTTAACCCCTGTAAATCATTATCTTTAAACATCTAAAGGAAGATATAATCATAATTTGCCGCGAGGAATCAAACCATGGCTATAAATATCCATTTTTTGAAGACGCACCGAAATCATTTGAAAAATTAAGCCTTAATTTTTCAAATCGCAATCCATTTCCATCCAAGTCATCCGCAGCCACAGACGCTAGTTTACAGTTTCAGTGTTCTAAAATAGCAATTGTTAATGAAAATGGACCATTATTTTTGGGTTTTTTGTGACACAAGTATAAATTTTGGCTGTTCAAAAATTCTGGTAAAATTCGTGACAAAGCCCCTTTAATATAACGAAAACTCCGGGGAGGGGTTCCATCCCACCCCCCCCCCCCCCCCCTTGTACGGTGGTGGGGGTGTGAGTTTGCTTGTACGTCCGAGGGTTAATCAACACACGATAATTATACTGTATGATGTTATTACCTCCTGGGTTCTGGCCACAAATTGGGGTCCTGAAGAACAACTCCAAATGGCGTAATGATTGGTGTCTAAAATGAAACAAAAAACATCAGCTCCTCAGAAGAGAGATTAACTCGGAACAGATATTGTTCACAGACAAATATCAGTGCATATTTTCGCGCCAAATAGAGGCTATTACTAATAACTAGGACAGAACGCTGCACATGTACATACCTCTTTAGGAATTACGAATTCATCAACCTGGAGGTCATATTCATGGACTCGTGCACCCCATGGAGCCAACACTGAAGCACGCAAGGTCTCATCTATTACTTGACGAGTGTATCTAAAAGGAAATGGCACATGCTGAGATAAGCCTTAAAACAAAATCAAAGTTTCTTCACTACTGGATGTCAATGGGGATGGAGGGATTGCGCGATGGTATGAGCGCTTGCTTCCCACCAATGTTGCCGGGGTTTCAATCTTGGACTCAGTGTCATATGTGGGTTGAGATTGTTGTTGGTTCTTGTCTTGCTCCGAGGGTTTTTCTCCGGATTCTATGGTTTTCCTACTCGGCGTCATATGAGAGTTGAGTTTGTTGTTGGTTCTTTTCTCTGGGTTCTCCAGTTTCCCCTACACGGCATAAGATGCGAGGTGAGTTTGTTGTTGGTTCTTGTCTTGCTCCAAGGGTTATTCTTTGGGTTCTCCAGTTTTCTTCTTGTCCACAAAAACCAACACTTCTACATTCCAATTCAATCAGAAATCCAAGAGCCACAAGATTGTATACTAAGTTGTAAGACTGTTCCTCTTGTTACACAAAGTTAATTTATTTAATTTAATGTGTGTCATGAGACAGTTCAACAATCAACTTAAATATATCCCTTTCAATTCCTTTACTGTGTACCAAAGTTCAAAATAGAAAAAAAAAAACAATCTAGATTTCTATTTGCCAATAATGATTATAAAAACAAACAGTAGAAGAACTGTGCAATAGCTCTCATTTGAATGACCACTCAAAATAAGAAAGAAAGTAAAGCTCTACTCACTTGAGTTCCGAGGCTACTTGTGGTTTGATGTCTTCATCTCCCAGAACTTCTTCCAGTTCTGCGAAAACCTTCTCCTGAATCTCGGGATGTTTTGTCAGATAGTACAAACACCAAGTCATCACTGAAAGAAATGTTTTTTTTTTTTTATTTTACTGTACAGTTTGGAAAAAGTGACGCATATTAACTGGGCGGAAAACTTCTGTGTTACTCAAATGACTGCTTTTCTAAATTTTTTACCGTTCTGCACTAAACCATTCTAGCCAAAGCAGCGGTTAAATATTAACTGCAAAGTTAGTATTTCTTCATGCTTCTTGTTACTTTCAGGTTTAGCTGCATTTTCAGAACTTCTTTTGGACGGTTGCAACTTTAGGGGGTGGGCTTGCTGTTTTTGGGAAGCTAAAATGTGTACTGATAAGGTCGATCCATGTGGTAAAATGATATGCTTAGATTGCTACTATAACTAAATTTCAACCCCTTGCAATTTTAGCCCTGGTCTCATGGAGCATTCCATGAAAGATTTAAAATGGCATTTTTAATTTCAAATACAGTAATTTATCTGTATTGGTTCCAGAGATATTTAAGCTCAAGAATTGTTTAAAACATGTAATTTTTTTAAATAATCAAGTAAATAAATAGAGCTATCTTGGTCAATTTGCTGCAGAGACCACTGAAACTGGTAGTCTAAGAGTTCTTTAGGGGACACACACAGGGTGAGACGAAAATAGAAAAGTCAGCTTACCCTTTGGGCAAGCCATTATCTTATCTTACTAGCCCAACGCTCTGAGAAGCTAGCCCGAAGGTAATTTGCATAATGAATTATATGCAAATTTAAAATTGTTCTTCCTTTGGAGACAATAAATACATAAACATTCAAAAAGAAAAAGAAAATAATCTTACCACAAGAAACAAACACATTACAGTCAACTCTCGCCTTGCGGACACCCCGCTATTGCGGACGCTCGCTATTACGGACAAAATCCAGATCCCCGGCGAATAAGGTTTGACTGGAAATGACTCCCGTTATTACGGACTCTCGCTATTACGGACACTAAACGACGCCCCGAGCGTGTCCGCTTTAACGAGAGGTGACTGTATAGCACACTTTGTAGCTTAATGTAGATCCTTCAGGATCCTTCATATTTGTAATCCTACATTTCAAGAGACACAATTCATATGCATACATGACGTACCCAATGCCTGCAATGCATTTCGGGGCGTTTTCAAAAACGGTCAGCCATTTGCAAGTTTTACGAAGTGATGGAGTACTTTACGGCTAAGCAATACCATGGATTGGAACACTATGACTTTTTTTCTTATTTTGAACGTTTTAGAAGAAAAGATCTTCCAATATAATTTTCTGAAAGGACACAATTCCACAGAAAATGGCCGTTACTCATCATAGTCGCCACGTTCAAGTTGGTGACTATAAAACCAGGAGTTTTAGTCGCCAAGGATGCAGTGAGTTACATTTTCGAGCCCCAAATTTTTCTGAAGGTTGTCACAAAAAAAAACAATGTTTCTTGCCCGTGTGTTGCTTGCCCGTCGGGCAACTCGTGATCAGAATACGCTAGCCCGACGGATAATTCTACTAGCCCCGGGCTATCGGACAGCACTTTTGTCGCGCCCTGGTCACACATATGGTTATGATAAATATTTGTTTCCATGATAACACACTCTTTTCCAGTACCCTCCAACCCATATTCAATATTTTAGTGATTTTAAACACAGACAAATTAACCAGGCCAAGAAGTCTACCTAACACATTAATATGCTTGCTAAATCATACAGATGGGGCATCATTGGCAAATATCAAATGGAATGCCAAATGGCCAGACAAGCCTTCAACATCGGGGAGGTCTGGCACCCAGCATGTTGCCATGGTAACAGAATTGTTAAGGTAGTAGAACTGTTCAAAACATGCCAATTTGAAAATAAATGTCTTCAAAGTTAAACATGCTTTGATTGACTACAATTTAAACAAGGGGAGTTTCAAATCAAGCCAATCAAACCATAGTTACAAATTAAACTCTAGTATAACAAAGGGATTTTAAAACAGTTCATTTTAATGGCTGTTCCCTTTTGTTAAAATCCAGGAAATCGAGGAAATACAGTACATGGTCTCTACTAAATGACTTTTGGATTTGCTAACAACCATAAAAATTTTACTGCTACCTTTGGAGGATCCCTTCTTTCGGGGATACTTACTTTCAGAGCTTAAAAGTAAAATTAAAATACATTAATTTAATTCACTGTTCAGGCACGTCAACTACATGTAGCCAGAAAGCCACTCACCACTAGAAACATAACAACTAGTGGTAACCACAGGTTAGAAGGTGCGGGCCTTGACGCACTTAGAAAAGGTACTGGTACGAAAGTGCGTAATTTTAGATGGCAGTGTCGATAAATGATTAAATGGACAAAAGACAATTATCCCGAGTAAGCGTCACGCAAGGAATGCATGTTTTTATCGTTTGGGGAGTGTAATCGAGCACGCGGTGTAAATTGAGATGTGATTTTTCTCAGTCGGTAAACTCGCTATGTTGTGCTCGCCTTTTATTAACGTGGCGCGATTAATGATAAATCACGCTTAATTGCCGCGAACCGGCCGCGAACCAGTCAGAGTTGTTTTTTGTCGGATTGACAGTTTAGTGAACTGCAGTCGAGCATGCGGTGTGAATTGAGATGTGATTTTCCTCGGTCGATAAACTCGCTATGTTGTCAGTGTTATAACGAATTTCTCGAGAATAACCGTTGTTGGAATCATTCGCTTTGCCGTGGCTTATGCGTGATACAATCAGAGCAAATTTTCGCAAAAGCAACACCCGTAAAACAAGTCTGCAAATTGTAATGTTTGCAATCTTCCATGTGACAGAAGCCTAGATCTTATGTGACAATCGTTCTTGGAGAACAGATTTTCTCTTCCGGTGTTACGACAAACTGTCGTGATTGACACATTTTTTGCATTCCGATCGTTCTTACTGGAAGAACAAAATTTTCAACTTCCGGTTTGCAGATAGCCTTTATAAACGTGGCGCGCACGCGTAATACGCAATCCGCTGGTCACTGTCAAGATTAGGGTTGCGGGCCTCTCTTGGGCCCGCAATAATATTGTGACTTGCACTGCAAGCAAAATTTTTACTCACTGTTTCCTGTTGTATGGAACCCTCCAACGATGAAGGTTATGACCTGATCACAAGTCTACATACAGGAAAGGAAACAACAAATTATTATTAACTGATAATAAGTATTTATAATTAATGGGTCAATAATCCATGTGTTGATCATGGTTGGCCAACAAGTGAATTGACACATTGTCAAACACGACCTGGGAAAACACTTTGTTGAAATGCATTGTCAAACAGAAGAAAAAAAAATATTATGTTTATAGTGGTCATGCACTTAGCTTCATATCTCAACGAGATAGCTAGTTTACAGGCATGCCACTGAAACAGAGGAAACAAATTTTTCTAAATGAACATAACAAGGTTAAAAATCCCAACTGGCAGGAGGCAGACCAGTTGGCTATATACAAAGCGTGACCGAGGATTTGAACTCGGGACAACCGAGAAACAAATCCAGCTGGTGGCAAGGGCAGGTCTTGAACTGGGGACCTCCAGATTACAATACCAGCGCCCTTAACCACTCAGCCACGCTTGCCTCCTAAAGAATGCAGAAGACATGTAGCAAACACTCCAGCTGTGAGCCTGCACTGCTTGATTAGGAGTCAAACTGATGCTAATTAAAAAGCCACCGCATTAATCAACAGCTGTGATTAAGAGGTTGATAACTCAAGTAAATTTAACACAAGCAAAATGGAATCAAACCTCTTCCTCATCCATGAAATCACAATCTAATATGGAATCAATGATCAGCTTTTCAGCTTTATCGTCATCCTGTCGTCTGCGCTTGATTATTTCTTTGACAAGGTTATGAAAGTCTGCCCTTGCTGTAGAGTTCACATTTTTGCATAACATGTTTACCATATAAAATTCATACGACAGTCATACAAAAATGAGGTAATTTTTTTCACAAGTTGTTCTCATCCTTAAATTCTCACAGATCTATATAGCTCTCTACATGATTGTATCTTCAGCCACAAGGTTTAAATTATTTCCTAGCATTGTTATACTGTAATGAGAAAGCCTAAAAACTATTGTAACTCGTTAGGCTTCTCTGCCTTCCGCTTCATAGCTACTTCTCTTATGCATGCTAATGTTATGGATGCATTGCAAACAAATAAAAGCTGCTGAGGTGTAATGAAGTGATGTTTTGGTCCGAGTATGTCTTTTTCATATTTTAATTAACAATAATCTAGTCTGCGAATACAACTACCTCTCATTGCTCTCAGCCCAAGAGGGCAGGGATCATGAATTCAGACATACATGTAGACTCTCCTTTGAGATTCCCCATCCAGCCAGGAGCGATGAGAGGTGGCTTTATTCATAGGCTATTAACAATCCCTTACAAGTACAAACATCATACTGTAGTTACCTTTTAGGAATTTTTTTTTCTCTTTCACTATCTTTATCAGGAGGTGGTCCAGTAAGCCTGGCTTCCATCTCTCCCCAACACTGAGGAAAAAATATCAAATTTATCAAAATTAAATCATGAATACCCCCAGTACAAGCAATTACATGCAGCAACCCAATGAATAGAAATTAAGTATATTGGGCATAGAACTTTTGTGTAAATGAAAAAAAAAATGATATTATTATATCATTCGAATTCTAAATATGCGAGAGTAATTTTTTGATAAATTCTGACACATTTTAATAAAATTAAGCTACCCTGTAATATAATGGAAATCTTACCACATCATAAATCGTGGTCAATTTGTCAATTTCTTTCTCGTCCATAAAGATGCGCCCCATTCCTGCAACAGATATGGCTTTAACAGCCATGGCTATCATGTTTTTTGCTAGAGGAATATGTTCTTCAGAACCACACTTGGCAAACTTGTCTGCGGTTTCTTTGGCAATCTGTTGAAAATTTAAGAAAAACTAAAGTTAAGGGAGATTTTTAGTAAAAGCTATTACTGCCACTTGTTAAATCCTGGTTCTCATTTTTGAGATACGCACAAGCACAAGCACATTAGCATCAGCATAGCTTAGCACAAGTAAACACTAGTGTGCACCAAGGTGAAAAACAGTAAGTTCCAGCCCAAGAAAAAGGAACATATGTCCCCTTTTCCCGTGCTTGTGCTTTTTTCGCAAGTGGGAACTGTGACTCCTATCATGCTATGTTTGAACAAATTTTTAAAGCACTGCCCTTGCATAAATCGTCTTATACCCATTGCAAGTGTGAACATTGTTGTGGTTATGCTTGCGCTTATGCCTGTGCTTATCTCTTAAGTGTGAACCAGCCTTAAGAATTTTAATTGAAAAATTAAATGTCACTCACTGGGATACCATTTTGAAATCACATAATGGTGTGTAGAATACATTCACGAGTCTGAGAATCATTTGGTGCCCATTACCAATGTGGTGTCTGAGTACAAGGTTTGTATGTACGACACAGTTGGTATCATTTGTATCAAGTTTTGCATAGTGCAACCAATAGTATACATGAAAACACGACTTGAATTTAGGGAAAGCACAAAGTTATGCCTACACTGTATAATGATTAGTGCTGTTCACTTTATGAAGGCAGTAAAATCATATTAGACTAAGTGTTATTCACCTTGACAAAGTGTTCATAGTAG
Source organism: Oculina patagonica (assembly GCF_052425735.1). Lineage (NCBI taxonomy): Eukaryota > Metazoa > Cnidaria > Anthozoa > Scleractinia > Oculinidae > Oculina > Oculina patagonica. The sequence continues at coordinate 3,945,641 of NC_135764.1, forward strand.
TCTTTCACAGCATCGTGACTAAAGCTTCTATCCATCATCTGACGTCTTTTTCTTCCCTCAGGACCATTGACATACTGGATACTCTTCTTACCAATAAGAGGCTCAAACAGTTTGAACATTTCCGCTGAAAGGTAAATGACCAGATTTGTAGTAATGTTACCACTAGTGATTATTTTCCCATTATTTTATTTAGCCTGAGTCACGCAATGACCATTGTTAAGAAAATTTGTAAATTTATTAGCGATGCTTAGCTAGATCACACTTCATTACCTTGTGCGCTGTCTGCGTTCAGTTTACTTGCGAAGGAGATTGCAAAGTTTAATGCGTTTCTTTTATATGTTGCAATTTCTAACTATCCAGGAGTACAAAGAGGACAATCGATTGACAGTCTTCAATCGCTGGATTAATGTACACGAAGTCCTGTGTTTGATACCAGTGCAGTGATATCCTTTAATATTATCTGAACTTGCGACTGAGCCTGAGTAAGTTGCAAGTAACATGTACATGATGGGTGAGTGAGTGAGTGAATAAGGAGACAGTAAGCCTTTATAAGAGGGGGAACCCAATGATCCAACCGCCAATGAATCTTAATAAAATACATGCAGTCTAAACTCAGCCGCGACACAGTCGTTAAGTATAACACCTCACTTACCGTAATGATTCGATTTAGCGCCCGGGGCGCTTATTTACTCTTGGCACCTCAAGGGAGGGCGCTTATTCGAGACAGGGCGCTTATTTAATTTTTTGAGAAACAACCAAATGTTCAAAACAAAACTTAAATAAATATTAAACTCATCACCAATAGATGAGTGTGGGGATGGTGCCTGAGACTATGTGGGAGCCGCCAGCAAGCGCGATGGTAACCATGACAACCCTGGGAGCGGCAACCACCAGACACCGTCACACTGAGAGAGGAAACTCAGTGGAAAGCAAAAACTAAATACTTACCAGTATTTACCTATGGGTTAGGGTGGGTGGGAACAAAACGGCGAAAAAGGTGGACTTGCTCAAATGGCAACGCGAGCGAAAATGGCTTGACCTTCACGGGAGAGCTGTAAATTTACTGAAACCCCTGAATAAACCCTGAGGCCGCCCCAACATCAGGGGAGCAGCCGCTGGCCAGCAACTATTGTCTCGAGTTTAACCTTGCCTAAATTTCAGTTAGCCACATTTAAAATAACTAACAATAACAGAAACTGTAACAGTAACAAATTGTTGAAAGTTCAGTTACTTTTTATTGTTCATTTTAGCAGTAAATATATACATGTACGGTACAGTAAATGTTCATGAGTTTATCTATTCGACGTCAATGACTTCAGTAGGGACAGTTATCCACAATAGGGGCGCTTATTAGAATAGGGGCGCTTATAAGAATGGGGGCGCTAATACGAATAAGGGGCGCTTATTGGAATAGGGGCGCTTATTGACAAAAACCTATTTGAAGGGGGGCGCTTATTCGGAAGGGGGCGCTTATTGGAAGGAGGGCGCTAAATCGAATCATTACGGTATAATAGTTTTTTACTTACGAGGTCTATCAAACAGAGGTTGTACATCTTTCCAGTGCTCTGGTGCTGCCAAACTGACAACATATTTTTTGCCCCACCAGAATCCTGCTATGGAACCATACTTCTCGTGCAGTAACATCAAATACTCATGGAGACTTCCAGCTTTTCCCACATCACCCAGATTTCCCATCCTGAAAATGACATCACAATCCCTCATAAGGCAAGTAAAAAGAGGCTAACGCAGACAGCAAATAAGTCTTCAGTCGAGCCGAGTGGCCTACTAGGCCGGAGCTTATATGTACCGTATTTATTCGATTAAGCACCCTGGGCGCTTATTAAATTTTTGGATCTTGAGAGTGGGCGCTTATTCGAGGTGGGTGCTTATTCGAGGCTGGGCACTTATTTAATGTTCACGATTTTCAACAAATAGTAAGTTTATTTTCGTAACAAAACAATAAATAATAACAAAACGTGAAGATGTACCAAAGCAGAATTAATTTTTAACTGTTCATCGAAAGTTTCTGTAAAATACTAAGAAAATTCGGTCATGCGGAAGTCTTCTCAGTATTACTTAGCTAAATTTCAATAATCAATACTCCTCTTGAGCACTTCAGTTTTTTATGGGGTGGGGGGTGGGTGCTTATTCGAGGCTGGGCACTTATAAACTTTTCCTACCTTCAGGGTGGGCGCTTATTCAAGGTTGGGCGCTTAATCGAATAAATATGGTATCTCAGTTTCAGTAGCATGAAGTGATTAGGACAATTTCTACTCCCCTAGCTGGAGGGGATGCTAGTCAATTGCAGGGTTACCCCTAGCATTAAATTCACTGGTACCCATTTACACACCTGGGAAGAGAGAGTTAAGTGTTTTGCCCAAGAACACAACACAAAGACCCCGGCCAGGGCTTGAACCCGTATGACATGATACTGCACCCCTCCTCTCCTGAGAAGGCAGGGAGGGCTGAAGAGTCATCTGATAACACATACTGAAACAGACTTAACATACTGGTAACCTTAATTCATTAATCACTTACTCTGAATCTGAAGGCTCTTCTCCTGGAATTGATGGGCCTTTTGATACACCCCTCTAGAAAAGATTAGTAAAACTTTCAGGATAAGATTTGTATGAATAAATGCTCAGCTACAGATCTGCAAGGAGTTGAAACTTGTACATCAAGGTTTTTTTAGAAGCTGAGACAAGTAGGTGCAAAGCTCTCCTGGAAAACCATTATCGTTATCATTAGTCCTTATCGCACCATGAGAGCTCCTTTAAATTGCAAATCCACGAATTAACTAAGAAAACAAGGTTGGAGAATGTTCATAACATTAACTGCAGTTTTCAAAGACTTGCAAACTCTGAAATTTAAAACCCAATCAACGATTGCCCTTTTTGCTGCCATCAATCATAATTATAGAGACAGCCAACGAACCTTGAAAAACCAATGAAAACAAACAAAATGGATCGAAATCAACCAATCACAACTGACAAATGTGACCTTTTGACCCAGTTGAAGTGAACTTCTGTTTCCCAAAAGGACAGCTAAGATGATTGACAGAAGCAAAAAGTGCAAACCGTCAGTTGAGGTTTGAATTTCAGAGTGCATATGTCTTTAAAAACCACAATAATAATGTTGACTCTTTCATTTGTAAAAATTCCGTAACTTTATATATGAAGCACGTATATATTAGAGAACTCTGTGACCAGACCTCACTGTGAAAAATCTTCTAATGAAGTGAGTTAAAGTCATGGTTTGCTACTGTAATTTCATTCTTTCTTATTTTTTGTATTGCTATTTTCAGGCTTAACTGCAGAATACCCCGCAAATAGATTCATCTTATTGAATAACAATAGTTCCTATATAGTTTCCTGCCTTGTTCTTCAAAGAGTTCCGACATGGTGAATCTCATTTGCAGGGTATTCTGCAGTTGCTCCATTTTCCATTCATGTAACACCATCAGTATATGGGAATACCGATAAAATTGTTGTTGTTGGGTAAAAGCAGCACTACTGCCGGAGTATTGGGGACAGCAATATTTTGGCGTTTTATTGATACTATAAAAACAAAGAAATCCAAAACCCCTCCTATCTAAGTTTTATGGGACAGATTATCCTCCCTTGCAGTGAAATCTGGGAAAAATTATGTGAATTTTTAACTTCAGGAAGGACTGACGCTCCCTTGCCCAGCGGTCGTGCATCGACACGTCACGAGACATTCATTCATTCGCTGCACCCAAATTAATTGCTAATGTACTGTAGCACAAAATTCGCCAGAAAACACTCTGACAAGTTGAAATGACGAATTTACTGAAGAAGGTAGTCGCTTCTAGGCTAGGAAATGAGCTGAAACATAAAAAAGGGTGAATTTTGGCGTGCGCGACCTCATGGTGCAAAATTGGTAGTTTGCAGACATCACGTGAAGAAGCTTACTTACCCAGTCAAACATGAACAGCAGAACGACTATCAGCCCAAACACCATCACCACCGCAAATACACCCAGATCATTAACAGACAGATGAGAGGGAAACATGTTTTCTGCTCTTGTATCGATCAACACAGCTCCCAGTACGATGTCCACGATCCACGAAGGCACGAAGAAGAGTTCGACGATTTCCTCTAGATCCCAGGCTTTTCGAGCGCTTATTTCGCGTGGAATCTGGGAATGCGGAAGTCCAATGGATCAAGTGTCTAGCAGACTCAACAAGCAGACGGGGGTCGCAGCTCGCAGCTAGAATTTTCAACACTGTCGACAAAACAGCAAACAAAAAAATAGCCTGCAGTCAAGCCGGGTTTTTATGGAAGTGGCGGAAGAGATCGGCGAAAAAAGGAACCCTGATCGCAAGTGACAAAAATAGAAATGTTTCATTCCTGGTTTTATTGTAACCTGCGTAGCAAAGCGCCTGAGTAGTTATTTAAGCCCGTTTAAAAGAGAGCGCTATCGCGAAAAGGCCACGCGAAGAAAAATCGATTTTTTTCCTAGCGCGGCCCCCTCTCACCTTTCGCGTTTCCCATACTCCCGCTCAAAACTGAAGTTTCGTCCAGTCTTCTCTGCAAATATCCGCCATGCGCGAAGTATTCTCGCAACATCAACAAATTCATATTCGCTTGATAACTACCAGTAAATATTAGTGGTAAAAAGAAACGCCTCCCATACAAGGTCAAAGAAAGTTTTGATTGAAGGAAGTCTATCCCCAGCTGCTCGTTGGAATTTTGATTCAAAAGGTCGCGTTTCATTGAAATTGATGTTAAGCTTACCAGACCAACCTGGAAAGTTACAACCTCGAGGTCATGGTACACCGCGATTTGGTGTCAGGTTTACTAGAACAGTCACTGTGCGCCTGGAAGCTGTAGTTCTTTTAAAATCGTCACGAGTGTAGTTTGCACTTATTACTTTTTGAAGAATTCTTCGCTTTCAATACTGCGTTCTCCACCCCCCCCCCCAATGGGGCGGGGGGGAAGGGGGTGCCCCCATATAAAAGGGACGGAGATGCTCGTCGTCTCGCTTCGGGCTGTTTTAGTCTTAGGCCGATGTTCTCATCGAGTGACCTTCTAAAAGTCAAGGTTGGCAATTGTAAAGGTTGGCAATTGTAAAGGTTGGCGTCATAGGATTGACTTAAACTTGTTCCTCAGACCTTATACATGCTCGCGACAGAGAGGACTAGGGACTACCCTTTCAAAACGTGAAACAAATTAGAAATATAAAAGGCAAAGGTTCGGCCAGTTGGTTCAGGTGGCCGCCTTCAACGTGAAGGTCGTGGGTTCGAATCTCAGCCCGACTAACAACCAGGGTCTTACAACAACTGGTAAGATCATGCTTGTCCTGAGAAAAGAACTTTGCCTCTTTTAGATGAACTCGTCCTTTGCGGGGGAAGGCGGCGGGGGGGGGGGGGGGGGGGGGCGTTACGTTGGCCTTGCCTTTTCCCACTCTACATCACAATTGCGATTGGTGCGCTATACACGTACGAGGTCTATCATCATCGTCAATGTCAACGTCAACATCATCATTATCATCATCATCATCATCATCATCATCATCATCATCACGGAAGCAAACGAAATTTCTTCAACTTCTTGCATATAACACACGCCGGCGAAAACAACAGAGTGAAATTTTTTATCATCACGATACCAAAGATAAAACAAAATAGCAAAGTTTGAGTTCAACTCCTTTATTTAAGTTTCTTTTTATATCACATTTAAGAGCGAATTTTTTTGTAGACCGCGTGAAAACAAAAATATGCGGTACAAACTTCCAAAGTCATCTACCTTCATTTTTGGCTTAGAGATACCTTATGGTAAGTCGATAAACGTGGTGTATTTTTTTTCGTTTAAATCTATTTTAATTTTCGAGAAAATATTCAGACACTGTAACGAGTGCCCGGCGACATAAAATGGCCGAAACAAGAGCGACGAACATGGTCACAAGAACTTAGCTCATCAAAAGCGTAAATTGAAGATGACCTTTCTCAAGTTTGTATATTTGTACAGGAGGCATTGACGAATGTTATGAGTCTAAAATAAGGATAATCAACTGAACTGTGAAATCCAGGCAGGCGTTTAAAAATCGCCATTTTCTCATTGTTTACAGATTTCATTTTGGAGACGTTTTTCACGAAGTACTTTTGCTATGCGGTATAACTCGGATTCGCCTGAAACTTTCGCTTAGATAAGTAGAAACGATGTACTTTTTAATTATATAAAAATTTGCTCTGGGCTTTTGATTTTATCCAAGAAATAGACCGTCCTACTTCGAAGAAATCGCTCGACAGTGACTTATGTAAACAAAGCAAATAATCGAATTACGCAGTACACTTTCTCTTAATATAGCCAAAATTCGAACACAATCTTATCATTTAGCTACACACGAGTTTATTTATTAATATTTTACTCTTACCTTGCAAAAGCAGTGGTAAAACATTGTTTTTCTTCATTCTTGACATTCTTTACCGGCAAATTGCACGGGCAAGCGGCTATGTTGCTTATGATACAATCAGTCGATATTAGCAAAGGCCCTCGTAAACATGGTATTTCTTGACAATTTTAACCACATTTCAGGTTCCATACAGCCATTCGTGCAAGGGACTTGATAACACGATGAACAGATTCACTTAACGACGTTTTAAGCCTCAAATGAGATGTTGTGAAATTCAAAGAACGGTTACATGTCATTGCTCGTGAACCCTCGTATTTGTCACGCAATGAGTCACGAACTCCCGGGGGGTGGGTGGGTACTTTACAGGGGGATCCCTTCAAAGTCTGCATTTTTCAACTGCCATTTAGATACAGTCGACTCCCGATAACTCGAATTCACGTTTTAAAAGTTTTCTCATGCTCTCTTGTTCGTCCACATGTGCAACCTCTCACTCGGTCATAAAAAAAGCCGCTTTTTGAACTCCATTTTCCCTTTTATTTATTCAATACAAAATAATCAAGATGTACAGACTTGAAAAAGCACTACATCTAGCACCAACGGTACGGTAATTTGTACAGGCTTTTTATTCCTGTTAAAATTATTATACTATTATACGGAACCCCATCTGGGCGTGGTAAAAGCTTTTTAATTTGACCCCGGAGCCGGATACCATTTCTATGTCTTATCAATGATCTGAAGACTGCCAACAAATCACGAGAGTATGTTTTACTTTGAGTGCAGCTCAAAACGGAACCTTTTTTGGTTAAACTGACAGGCAGCCTGCCACGTCCTGAACACCCTATATGTGTGACCAAAATCCGTAACTTAACCATAATATGGGAGTTCACCCTTCCCGCTTCCAATACACAGAGGAGTCTGTCATAAACGTTTTTACTTTTATTCATTTTACTTTGGGGGGGGGGGGGCTGATCAACTTAATAGTACGAGATAACTAGGAACGTCCCGCACACTTTTAACGGGATCGCAATAATGTTCGACTGCATTCACATAGGCCTGCATAGCAGGCGTCGAAAAGGGGGGGGGGGGGGGGGTGGGGGGAGGGAGAGCTGGGAAGAGGGAGAGAAAGAGGGAAAAAAACGTAGGGGGTTCTTAAGGCAGGCGTTCCCTCTTCCCCGTCTTTTTCCCTCCCCTTTTTACGCCTGCCGCGCAGGCTAGCATTCACTCGAATGCGGTGCTGTTTCAGCATATTATTACGTCAGGAAAACGTTACATAATCGACATTTGTTATCAGACGGCGCTAAGCTCGATTTTATATATATCCGTCACCACCGTTACCAGAATTTATCAGACTAAAACAGAGAAAAAGAACAAATCACTCTGTGTTGGGTTTCTCCTTTTTTAAACTTAATAATATCGCATTTTATATAACCAAAATATTAAACGGACTGAGAACTGACTTACAATAAACCCCTTCTAGCTCGAATTCGATGACGATAACGCTCATTCATGAACATAGCGCACTCGAGGCGTCACAGTTTCTATCCTTCGAAGCTTCACTTATTGGGTAATTTACGATTCCGATTATAATTACATAGTTTGTGGAGGAACAAAGTGGCATTTAAATTTTGAAAGAGTTTGGTCTTAATATTCATGAAAAATTGGAATTCCGGACAATCGGAAATCTGGATAATCGAGGTTCGACTGTACTTTCTATAGAAAATTAACAAAAATCGCAGACTTACCAGACCCAGCAGGGACAAATATGCCCGTACGTCGAAAGATCGTTCTCAAAAGCGCTTTGTTGATTTCCGGGGGGACTCGCCTATGAAAGTGACGGGGGTATAAATTTTTGATATTTGGTCTCACTTAGGGTCTTCCGCGAAAAAATAGCAATATTTTCAGCCAAAATGGTCTCGTTCAGGGTTATACACGCAGAAATATACAAATAGCAATTATATTTTTAGTTTTTTGGAGGCGTCTAGGGGTCAAGAAAAGCTAGAGCCACACTCAGATTGTTCTATTTTAGGGGTTCTTTTCAAAATTTCTGACGAGCATCCCCGTCCGTTTCATACAGTCCCCCCGGGTGTTGATTCCGCGGGCAGACTTGCGTGATTTCCCTTTTTTGGCATGCCTTAATAATTCTGCGGGAACGCGGCACCGTTGCGAACCTCTTTCTCCATCCATTGCCCAGAGAAAACCGATGAGCTGGGCAGATAGTAATGTCCGAAATATTCAAAGGTACATTGAAGATTGATGCCGCGCTAAAATGATATGAACGCAGAGGGAGTATAACAGAACTTCTTTCCGCAGCTCGACTTCGCATATCTTGGAGGCAGTATCCCCCAACTAATCTTTGAAAAGAGTAATTGATTTCCATTCTATACTCTGTAAAATTCTCTACTTATTAAAAGCACGAATCAACAAAATAAATTATCAGTTCTTGTTTGCTTTGGAAACTATGGCGCGACGCTCATTATATTGTTAGAGCTGCACCTAATCTAGTTTATTTTTCCTTTCTGATTTTTAAATAGAATCTCTGATATTTAAAAATGCTATTTCCACTTTGTTAAAACAAAAAATATGTGACCCCTTTCTTTAATCCGTGCCAGACCTTGACGTTAAAACCCCTCCCCAAAATAAAACCAAAAAAATAAAAAAAAATAAAAGTTACTTCGAAAAAACAAAACAACCAAAAATACAGCTGCAGTACTCCGTTAAAAATGCAACAACAACGGCAACAGTTACTCAGTGACCTTCCCCGTTTCAGGTTTAATAATATTTTTTCTATAGTATCTTTATGTGTGTTTTTTTTTTTTAACGTGAAAACGTACTTTCATCTACATATGCCGTGACTTTTTTGAAAGGGTTTTTAGACTTTTTATTACCCCGTTTATGTGCCATTACGTTTATATTAAGCCCCACCAAAACCACTTACGAAGTTGTATAAATCCAAGGATTATAACTGAAAGTTTACGGTATTTCTCAAAGTACATAGCCCACCAAATTTAATTCAATGGGTAACCTCCCCTCAAGTGACATATCATTGCGTGACAGATGTCAAGCCGCCATTTTCGCTCTAGTTGATCTTCTGCAAAAACAACGGCCAAAACGAGGTTTTTAAACTGTGAAGCAAGTTTCTTCTATGAATTGGCCGTTTTCACTAAATGTGGTTGGAACTGTGAAGACCGGAATGCGGTGGTTTTTTTTTTCAAGGACCTTCTGGCAAAGTTATTGCTGATTTGAAATTCTCTAAATACTGTGATTTGGTAAACACCGTTCGAGTGCTGGTAACGTATTTGAAACAAAAGTAGGATACAAAGCAATCTTCAACGAATTGTTACGCCAGGTAAGCTAAATATTGAGTTTTGGATCAAATAGGGTGTTTACTAATAAGATTTTGTCGGAATTTTGGCTTTGAGAAGGGAAAGCGTAATTCGAGCCTTATTCGATTATTTGCGGTTGTTGACAAGTCGGTGTTGTGATTTCGTCCAAATTAAAAGGGGAAGTTCTTCGTAGCAATTAAAAGCCCAAGGCTGATTTTTATACCATTAAAAAGAACATCATTTCCGCTTATTAAAACCCAAGTCTTAAGTGATTCTGAGTTATACCGCATAGGAAAAGAGTTCTTTGAAAAAATGCTCCAAAATGAGATTTTTAAGCAATCAATTTTTTGTAATTTTTAAACAGGCTCTAAATATTCAAATCGATCTTTGCAATACTGTTCTTAGACTCAAATCATTTGTAAATGCCTCCTTAACAAATACACAAAATCGAGAGAAGTCTGCTTTATTTTGCGCTTGTGAGCAGCATCATTCTTATGCTCTTAATCGTGGTATGAAATTCGACCATTTCATGGCAGTCGGCAGGCGTGATATTTTTTTATTTTTTTTTCTGCCAAACAAAGATAGCTCTTAAAGAAAAAAATCATAGCACGTTGATCGACTCACCATAAGGTATCTCTGAAAAAAAATTGAGGGTAGGCTTGTTTAAAATTTTGTACCACCTCTCACTCGGTCACGAGAAAAATTCGCTCTTAATTTATTTTAACCACCTTTTGAAAATATTTCCTTAATTCATTCATTATATTATTTGCTTAACCTATTTATCGTTAATTTATATATTGAGTCATTAAAAATATATACGTTTTAAAATTGATTTTTTGGTTATAAAATATTATGTACGTTTTAATGCAAGAATTAAATAAAAAGATGTAACATACACAAATTTACTTCCAGTTGCCTATTATACTTTGGTTATATAATAATTATCACGTACGTTTTAACGCAAGAATTAAATAAAAACAGCCTGTGAACAAGCTCACCGGTCGAAGATGGGGCGAAAAGAAATGGGAAGGGAAACGTCCTTCTCCGCTCGCTTCGCTCGCCGATCGTTTTCGCTCCGCCTCACTTGGGATCCTGCTTGCAGGCTAATTAAAAAAGACGTAACATGCGCAAATTTTTCCCCCCACTTGCCTATTAGTTCTAAGCAAATTACACATTACATTTACGCAAAATTCAAAATAGCCTTCGAAGTGTCTCTGTCAGGGCCAGTTTATATAAAGACAAGTTGTCCCTGGTTAGGGGGTTACCCTCCCTCCTCTCCTGAGCCCTGTTTTACCGAACCATACCTTGGTCTAACCGGTTTTGCACATGCTTTATATGTGTCTGGACTAAAGAGTTCATATGGTCAACATACTTTCGAAGCAAGTGACCCTCTACCCAGGGCCACCCTTCCTCCCAAGCCAACTTTGTGATTTCCCATGTAAACGGTTTGCGCGGATATTGACTAAGAAATATGTGAAATATTTCTCCCCCATTCCCCCTCCCCCCACACACACACACCTCGCCGGGTGGCTTATAGGTGGTTTTCACTGTCACGCTGCGAAAAAATAAATCCAAAACTATTGACTCAAAAAAATCATGAATATTACAGGTTGTAGAAAACTACAATATAAACTACTCGTCCAAGTCTCAGGTCTGTACGTTATTCCGTATTCGAGTTATCCGTCAAAATGTTTCACGCAGATTTAGACAGCACAGTATGGAATCGCCATGTTGGAGCCCAACTGCTTGGGCTCCAACATGGCGGCCGGAAATCAACAAAAACATCTGGCTTTCACTTCTGCTACAAAAGGCGGTCAGTTCACCATCATAAACAAGTAAATATTCAAGTAAATATTGTTAAAAATCACAAGATAAAGCATTTTTTAAAGTATACGTGACAGCCTTTTGGGGGGCCATCTTTGATCTCGTGTGGCGCGAAACTCCGAAATTCAAAATGCTCTATCTTAAAGACGGCGAAGGCTATCGAGCTAAAAACCTTCAACAAGATATGTTTTAAGGACTTCTAATAGCCAGTGAAGGATAAAAACTCAGGGGCCTTGCTATTCTGGATTTTAGAATTTTTATGACGTCACGTGAAAACCGAAGGGGAACACCCTCCTGGGACAACGTTCCTCTATATAAACAGGCCCTTTAGTAGAAAAATGAAATAAATGTTGGGTTACTGTCAATAAACGCTGAACTGATTGAACGATTCATTTCGTTCTTTTCGCTCGGTCACAGTGACCCAGACCTCCTCCGCTGGTGACGTGACCAGGCCGTGAACAGGTTTCACGTCCTGTCCTTCTACAAGATGAAACTTGAATCGTTTAATGAGAACGGACAGGAATACCAGGCCCTCCGCGATCGAGAATCGCCATCCGGGACATTTCCGTTTCCCTGCAAAGCCAAATGGCTGGTAAGCAAGACTTGGTCGTTCTTTGATGTTCTCAGGGCTGAAGCGATCCGGATCAAACCTGTATTAAAACAGGGAATTTAATATTTAACAATAAGAAACGGCCAATAAAATGAGCTTATACTACACTCCCAAAGAGCACTTTTGTTCAGGATTGAACGCACTTAAAAAATTTAGCGTTTGACGAAACTCTGAAAACGCAACGATTTTTTGATCCCAGCATACAAAACTTAGTGTTTGACGAAATTCTGCAACCGCAACGTTTTTTTTTTTTTTTTTTTCGTTAACTTTACGTTTTGTTGTTGCTTAGTAAACGCAACGCTTTCAGTTTTGTTACCTAGAAGGAAAATTTGCGGTTTTTCGCTTAATGGACGGTTTTTCGGTGTGCAACTGCGAAATGCTAATTCAAGCTCTTGACCTGAGCCCTCTTGTAGGTTTTTCTGAATAGTTAGCTACTTGATGGCCCAATTTTCTCAAGAATACAATTTACCTTTTGATTGTAATCTTGTACCTAATAAATTGACTGAGTTTGCTCGAGGGATTTGTTTTAAAGTTTCCATATTTACCTCTTGGGTTCTGGCCACAAATTTGGATCCTGAAGAACTATTCCAAACGGAAGAAGAATCGGCGTCTGAAAAAATAAAATAATAATTAAAAAGTGTCATAAAAAGGCATCGAGAGAAAACGAAAGAAGAAATGATAAACAATTGCGACGAAAGACGCCAACATCGAAACCCGTTAAATGCAGAGATAATTGTCCATATTTGTATCTATTGCAGTGCAAAAACATTCAACGCACACACCCAACAAAGCAAGTAAGAAAATCGGCGCTCTCTTGAGTTAGTACGGTGTTGTAACATCTCTTGTATTGGCCACTTCAGAGAGAATTCACGTCAATAATGGCCTCTTAGGGAGAGGTTTGTTTTTTTGAAACCCTTGACCGGGAGGAAGGCTGAAGCGCGTCGACCCTCGCTTTCGGTGGTTCGTGCCTTCGAGAAGGAACGAATTTACTGTTTTGCAGTCTAGAAAAGGGTAGCTCAGTGTACATATTATTGAAATAGAGTTTAAGTGAGTTATTGTTCCTCTAGGACCAAGTAAACTCTCTTCAATCCGCAGTCCGTATTATGGAAGTGTGAGAAGAAGAGATTCGACGCTCAATTTTTCCGCGGCTCACTACACGTCTCAGATTCGTGTTATACGCACTGATTGGTTGTTCAGGCTCACGTGCGAAGCCACAACCAATCACAGACACTACAAGGATCCCTGTCCCTACGTCATCAATAAGGAATTTTTCAAAGAGATTTTTTCGGGTCGACTCTCAGTTGTCCCAGACTCTCGCGGGAAATGAATTCTGCACATGATGAGAAACGTAAAGCTGGGGTTTTCTTGTCGAATGAATCTCAGGCTCTCGAGATGAAACTGAGCAAGTGATAGGAGATACATATTTTGGGGTTATAAATGTACCTCTTTTGGAATGACAAACTCTCCAACTTGGAGATCAAACTCATTAATTCGTGCGCCCCAAGGGCCCAGCACGGAGGCACGGAGGGTCTCATCTAGCACCTGACGAGTGTACCTAGATGGGACACAAAACAAACCATTAGAGGTCAATTCAGTGCAGGGATTGTGTACCAACAAACGCTTTGAGCTTTGAAAGTTAGGGCCTGTTTGTATGGTTCCAGAATGACTTTCATTCCGGAACGCAACTCGTTCCGGAATGAAGTTCGTTCTGCATTCACATGACAGAGTCGACCGGCTCAACCTAAGAAGTTTCACGTGCGTGGCTTTCGCGCGAGATCAAAACAAAGATGGCGCATGTTTCGCGCAAACATGTTATTGTGCCCAATGATGGACATATCTGCAATTTTAACGAGCATCTTGACCATAATGGCTGCTTCTTTGGGCTAAACGAGAAATGCTATTACGTTTTTTCACTCTGAGTTCAAACTGTGGCCTTTGTATGCTGTTTCATCTCGCAACGACATTCGTTTTGTGTTTACATGATACCAGAATGAGATGTCATTCCAGAACGAAAATTTTATTCCGGAGTGAAAACCGGAATGAACTCCGCTTTCGGAATGACTTGACTTTCGTCTCGGTATCATGTAAACAGGGCCGTACCTAGGATTTTTTTGTCTGCGGAGCAAGTTTTCCTGGCGGGGGAAACTGTTTTTTTATATAGTTTAGTTTTTATTTTTTTTCTTTAGCTTTCTTAGTTTTTTTGGACTAAACAGATACAGAGAAATATATGGGGATGGAACGAACTCGTTCCGGAATGAATTTCATTCCGGAATCATGAAAACAGACCCTTTAATAGATAGTAAAGCTCTACTCACTTGAGTTCCGAGGTTACTTGTGGTTTGATGTCTTCATCTCCCAAAACTTCTTCCAGTTCTGCAAAAACTTTCTCTTGAATCTCGGGATGTTTTGTCAGGTAGTACAAACACCAAGTCATCACTGAAAGAAATTAAAATGACACACTCTTTTTTTTCTATAAGAATACTGTTTTTCCGGCCATAGGTAAAATATTCTTATTTTTCTGTCGATCTTTGGCTGAGAACATTATTGTGAATGTTCTTAGATTTAGCGTATGGCATTTCAATTTTAGAATGTTTTGGGGTATCAATCACAAGCGTTTGGTGTACAACTTCTTGCAGAAATGTTTTTAGCATCAAACATACAGCTAGTGCTGCTTTTGTTTTGTTTTGCTTGGAGCCAGTTTTGCCGTTTAGAGAAAGGAAAATTTTTTTTTTTTTTTTTTTTAAAAATATATTTTTTTTTTTTTTTTTTATTTTTTATACAAAATATATATTTTTTTTTTTTTTTTTTTTTTTTCTTTTTTTAGAGAAAGGAAGAATTTTATACGTTTTAGTTGAAAACATACAATTGTATTGTATTTACAAATTTTCAACACACAACATACAGCTAGTGCTGCTTTTGTTTTGTTTTGCTTGGGGCCAGTTTTGCCGTTTAGAGAAAGGAAGAATTTTATACGTTTTTATTTAGTTGAAAACATATAATTGTATTGTATTTACAAATTTTCAACACACAAAATTAGAGAAAATCTCAGCCTCGGGTTTCTTTAAACGTAAATTCTTATAGCAAAAAAGAAAAAGAGATCAGTAAAGAGGTAAGCTCACAAGGCTCTATGTTTTTTTCAAATGCCTTTTTGGGCTTGTTTTGTGGGAAGGGAGTGAGTATTATTACCACAGGGGTGTTGAACGAGTGTCATACTTCACCCACTTCCACCTCTCCGAAACAAAAAAAAGGGGAACCACCAGAGCCTGAGTATTTTGGAGAATACGAACCACGCCGAAACATTTTCCATGTTTCTAGTTTTCATCAATACATGTTCAGGTACTTGACAGTTCAGACCTAAAACCAAACTGAATAGATTGTAATCATACCTACAACCTCGGACGAAACAGCTGAGACACCAAGTTGCTAATTTCAGCTAATTTTGGTACCACAGCTCATTTTCCAGCCCCCTCCCCGATTTCAGTGTCGTCAATATGTCATGAAAACAAAGCCTGGTGAATTGCAAACCCCATAAAACAACATTGAGTAGGGGGAGGTGGGGATAACATGTTTTTAACCAGCTCGCAAGTCAGGACATTCGCGAAAAATGTGTGAAATGTGTTTGTCTCAACTAGTTTCATCCGAGATTGTAGTTACCAGGTCAATTTGTAGAGACCTCGTCCTCGGCTCTACCATCGTTGTCACTTAAGATCCATACTACAGGAGCAATTAGCCGAGACATGGTTGAGTGCAACGTTCAATTTTGAACTGAGCAAAGTTCATGCTAGTTTGGCCTAAAGTGAGAGTAGCGAAGTGCGCAATAGAGCAGTTTTCAATTGAGTGTCGTAAAACCAATGCCAAAGTAATCACTTTCAAAAAGAACACAGACAATCCAGTAAACTAATCAAAACTGAAGGCAAATACATGCAGCCGGCACGAAGCGCAGGAAAACGTGCGCAAGCGAGTCACGATTGGTGTTGGTTTACTTCTGATTGGCTGAGAAAGTGGCGCGAGAGTTTCAAACAAATCGCTAAGCCTAGTAATGCAAAACCAAAGAGAACGCAAATTACTTTCGACACTCAAGTGAAAACCGCTCTATACTGTTGCATGTACCGCAGACAGAAGGCTTCTTGATAGCGTTATATACTTACTAAATCCCGTTGTGTGAAAGCCTCCAACCAAGAATGTTATCACATTATCACTCATCTAAAAATAACCAAGGATAGAAAGTATGTAGCACGTAACTAAAACTCTGCTAAAAAATAGAAAGTTTTTTTTTTATATACAATACATTCCCTTTATATAGACTCTGACGAACTACTACGTAATCGTTGGGTATGGGGGATGACAATGGATGAGGGTTTGAGGGCTTGATCTCTCCTAAATTAAAGAGTCGTCTGGAAGGAAAAATTAAAGCGCAAGCTGAAGTGAAGAAGCAAAGTCTGTTGTACACCTACCGAAGTAATTGATGCAAGAATAAATCACTCAGAAGACTTTTGAACTGTGTTTTGACAAGTAGCGAGCAGCTGACTGCAATTTTTTGTAATAATGTTATATGAGACTGATATTCGTGGTGTCCGCTTTACCGAGAGTCAAAACAATAAAATTGTTCTTTTGGTACCACGAAAGTGTCCGTAATTCCGAAATAGCGAGGGTCTGTAATAGCGGGAGTCATTTCCAGTCAAACCTCTATAGCTTTCGCCGGGGATCTGGATTTTGTACGGTAGCGAGTGTCCGTAATGGCGGGTGTGTCCGCAAGGCGAGAGTTGACTGTAGAACGAGTGAAAGCGCAAGCCTATAAAAACAATCTGGTGTATTACATAGTTAAAACAGAAAATTAAACGACATCATACCTCTTCTTCATCCATAAAGTCGCAATCCAAAATGGAGTCAATAAACAGCATTTCTTCCTTATTCTTTTCTTGCTTTCTCTTATTCAACAGACTTTTGACAGTATCCTTCATGTAAGTTTTTGCTAGTGAGTAAAAGAACGAAGGTTGAAATAACACAGTTACAAGTAATACGGGTCTAAATGGGCCATACTTAAGAAACTGCAGGAGTTTTTTCCAGTTTCGTAGCATCAGTGAAGTAAAGCCCTGGCTAAACGGTAAAGCAAGTTCGACGCAAGCATTCGCAAGTTGAACTTGCGTACAGACTTGCGTTGGCTGGCCAAACAGACCTGTAAAGGCCATGTTACACAACGCAATTTTTCCTGCGACTTGCAAAGCAACAATGACCACTAAAAAACATTGCAAGTTGCAGAGGAGCTGTCACACGCGCGCAATTTTTGTTCCCAACTTGCAACGCACCCGCTTAATAATTTAAATGTCAGCGGTGACGATTGGCTTTGAGCACTCTGATTGGCCGATTCCAACACAATTGCGTTGCTGTAGGTTGCACTTAATATGTTACACGCAGCAACTTGTCCCACAACGTTGCAAGAAGTAGAAGATAGTAAAACTTTTTCTACAACTTGCAACGCAACATTTTGTTGCATTGCAGGTTGCGAAAATGAGGTGTTACACGTGCAATTCTTTTGGCAACTTGCAACGCAACATTTTTTACATTGCAAGTTGCAGGAATTCAGTTTTTGAAGTAAACAGCGAGATTTGTGTTAAACTTGCGTTGGGTGGCCAAACGGTGAAAAACTTGCTTTGACTTACTTTCGTGCAAATTTGTTCTCGACCAAAGTGAACGAAAGTCATCGCAAGTCAACGCAAGTGCACGCAAGTCCTGGCCAAAGTGAGGCACAAGTAAACGCAAATTGAAAACTTGCATCTACTTGTGTCTCCGTTTGGCCAGGACTTAAGTGTTGAACGCAACACAACAACTCTGGCTTCCAATAGGCTACTGTACCTCACACATCAGGGGACTCAAGAATTAATGAATGAACATTACCTTCCTGAAAGTTTTTCTCCCTTTCACTGTCAGATGCTGGACAAGGACCAGCAAGCCGTGCTTCCATCTCATGCCAACACTGAAAATGATAGAATGTTCATTGTGGATGGTAGAAACAACCCAAACAAAGTTATAAATCAGGTAGGGGCCTTAAGGGGTAAACTGGAAACTGGGATTTTCCTATTTTTTCATAAGGAAAGTGGAATTTGGGTCACTGATACTGGGAATCACACACAAAATAAATGGGAGTAGGACTGGGATTTGGGCACCAATTTGCGCTGGGAAATGGGATTTATACCCTGCTCCTTCCAGGACCCTCTTCAAAAACAAGGCAGGGTTGAGTGTTTTACTACATTTTTAAAGAGTTCTTACAAATAAGTGGGTTATTCATGTACATTATCTAAGCCAAGGGATGGACCTTTGAAGGGGGATGGGGTATTACCAAAAAAAAAATCCTGCTCAGCAAAAACAAAGGGAAAAACTCTTGCACAACTTGAAGCTGAAAAATCGTTTTGCTCGGAAAAATTGCCTTACCCCCTAACCCCCTTAAATAATGCGTGTGAATGGCTTTCTGGCTGTCGCACTTTGCGGTAACATTTATAGGCCTGCAATGCATGCAAAGTGTTATATAGCTGTGCAACATCTGGGCTATGTAACAGTGAGTGAACCTTTTAGACATATTGCATTGTGGGCTTACAATTAACTTGCCAATAATTATTAAATACATTTGAGACAATCACAGTTTCTAAAAGCAGCAGTTTCAAGAAGCTACCAGATCTTGACAGAAACATCAAAAAATTGTGACAATTTGGCTATAAAAATTAAATAGACAATTTGTGGATTAAATGCTGAATAATTCACTTCAATGACTTACATCTTCATATGCTGTTGCCATTTTGCTAATTTCCTTCTTGTCCATAAAGAAGCGGCCCATTCCAGCCACACATATAGCTTTGATTGCCATGGCCATCATAGATTTCCCCAATGGAATATGCTCCTGAGTTTGAGAGCATGTAGTGAACTTCTCCACTGTCTCTTTTGCAACCTAAAATGAAGTTATATTAAAATTATGTTGCTGAGCCTACTCAGGTTGTACATAATTTGCAGAGTTGGCTGGTTCATTGTCTTGTGTTTTTGGGCAAGCCTCAGGGTGCCCCGTTTATTTCACCTGCTGAAAGAAAACTAATCAAATTTGATACACACTAAAAGCATATGGCGCAGCATTATAAATAAACATAAAGAAAAAAAGGTAAGGGTAGAGTCTGTGTCGAGCCATTAGTGGCCCATACTGCTGATGCTATCACGGTTTACATAGGAATATATCTATTCCCCCTCCCCCCTGGATGGGATGCTTAAGTCCATAACAGGATTACCCCCAGCATAAATTTGCCAGTACCCATTTATACACCTGGGTGGAGAGACGCACTTTAAGAGTCAAGTGTCTTGCCCAGAACACAACACAGTGACCCCAGCCAAGGCTTGAACCCAGACTGCTCAATATGAGTCCAGCACGCTAACCATTAGACCACCGCATCTCCCACAAACATAAAGAAGGAAGAGTAAGATTTACCTTAGTAAAGTGTTCATAATAGTGTGTCACTGCTTGATGGCTAAAACTCCGGTCAACCAATTGCCTTTTCTTGCGTGCCTCCGGTCCATTTTTATAGGTCAGGCTCTTTTTTCCAAACAGAGGCTCAAAGCACATAAATTGTTCATCTAAAGGGAAGTGGAACAATTGTAAAACAGTAACACCTCCCAAAGGCAAAGCAAAACAATAATCTATCTGACTATATTCTGATCATCTTCCACTGGGACAATGGTCTCCTGTTGTAAACACTACAAGATAACGGATTATATTTTCTCCCAGGGGCAAATCATAACCAATCTTAGAACAAGACTGTACATTTACGACCGCGTGTTGGTGTTAATGATTGATCTTACATGGTTTGTCAAAGATTGGCTGTATTTCTTTCCAGTACTCAATCGATGACAGACTGACGACATATTGTTCTCCCCACCAGAATCCAACTATCTCGCCGTACTGCTCATGCAGCTCAATCAAGTACTCGTGAACACTGCCAGCCCTTGCCATGTCACCTAAGTTTCCACTCCTAAAAAAAGATGTACACAACAGTTTTAAATTAATTTAAGTTTATTTCAGGGGGGGGAAGCAACTTCCCATACATTCTCTTATATGAAATCTGAGCGATGCTCCCACAACTTGCAAAGCAATCATCGGGGCGGTAGTCAGCATATGTCTCTAAGGCGCATGAGTAGCTCCTCTCTTTGTGAACTTGCCAAAACATTACAACAACATGGGGTAGTGGAAGAGTTCGATTTATTTTTTTAAAGAAGTAAAAAAAGTTTTCTAAGATTTGTTTTTAAAGCAGCGAAAATTTCTCCCGAAAGGTTCTTGGTGTCAATATGTGGTGTTTGTAATAAAATAAAACTATCACGGAAATGGTAATGAAAACGTGGCGATCGAATATTCCCGCGCCGGTTGGAGCTATTGTTCTTGCTCTATTGTTTTGCAGTTGTTTGTTGACTTGGTCGTTCATTGTTTTACCTCATTTATTTACAATCCCCATGTGGGTCAGTTGAAAATCGTGGTACAATCATTTGCATTTCAGCACTAAAAAGTAGCACGGCATCACAAAATTCTGCGTTCTTATAACTACACGATGATGACGAAATTTTCGGATAAACACACTGATTTTAGATTTTTAGTTAAGAGAATTGAACCCCTTTATAATAAGTAATTCCACGGCATGGTAGTTATGATTGCCATAGCTTCCAATTTGCGGGAAAAGATTGCCTGTTGTATCATCGTCCAAAAACCGCTGACTACATCGTGAATTGATCGCGTTGCAAGTTGTGAGAGCATCGCTACTCGGTCCCAGACCTTGTTTCTACCCCACCCCACCTGGTTTATTTACTCTGTAATGACTTTATTTAAGTTGCAAATGTTCTGTTTTTTTTTTCGTTTTTAGCCTTACTTGATTAGTTTCCATTTAATTTCCATTCAGTCCACACCCCTTGAGCCATTGCGTTTTGTTTAACACTTTACATCCCAAGAGTTACCAACATCAAATTTCTCCTTGCAAAATCAATACTTAATCAAGAGAAAAGGTTATGAGAATTAAAAAAATGTTCACCAAAGGGAAATTGCTTTTGCACTGTTTTAACAATTAATTTTCCCAAGTAATACTACAGAAAATGTATGGAGATCAGTCAAGAGATTTTGTATAAATCTGAGTCAAATCTGAGCCTAAGGCAAGGTAAGGGTAAAGTCAGCATACAAGCCTAGTCGCCCATCAGGCTGGAGCTTATCCTGGTTTCCATAGCATGAAGCAATTAGGAGTATTTCTATCCCCCCCCCCCCCCCCCCCCCCAGATTGGATGCTAGTCCATCACAGGGTTACCCCCTAGCATTAAATTTGTCAGTACCCATCTATACACCTGGGTGAAGAGGAGCACTTAATAATGAGAGTAAAGTGTCTTGCCCAAGAACATAATGCAGTGCCCTGGCCAGGGCTCGTAGCCAGACCGCTCGTTCCGGAGTCCAGCACCCCAACCATTAGGCCACTGCACCTCCCTAATGGTGGATTTCCACTGACGCGTAATTTTTTACGTGCGTAAAAAAAATTAGAGACAATATATGAACGGCTTGCGTACACGTTTACGCAGGCCGTTCATACATTGTCTCCAATTTTTTTCACGCACGTAGAAATTTACGCGTCAGTGGAAATCCACCATAAGGCAAGGCCATGCCTGAATTAAATGCCTGGCAGAGATTGGTCAAGGAGAAGAGCTTCATACTAAATACAACTCCAGTTAGCGTAGTACTGATTTGAGAATGGTTAGAGTAATAAAATATGCTTTTAGCATGATGATTCAGGCATTTGACTTGGATTCAGACTCAGATTTGACTAAACCAAAAATATTAGTATGCTCTCATTTGTGCTTACACTGCATCTGAAGGTGCTACTCCAGGTATCTGTGGACCCTGAGATGAGCTCCTCTGTTAGGTAAAGAAATGCAACATTTAGTAAATATAATCCTGACCCTGCATTCTCAGGATTCATGTATAAAAGTCTCACGTCACCTAAGGATTAAGTAAAATAATGATACTGCTAGTAACATCAACAAACATCCTCTCACTACATCAACTGTGTCGATGAATGTCTTATCTCAGCATAGTATAGATACAAGAAATGATGTTGAAGGAAACTGCAACAGCATGGAAACTTTTTTATGAGCATTTGCTAGACCGAAGATTTCCGAAGAATCTCCGATTGTTGTTTGAAAGACATACAAACATTTCCGATCATTTTTTGAACCTTTTGAAGATAAATGAAGTTTCCTGAAGATTTCCAAGGAAGTTTCAAAGATATTTAAACTCACTCTAGAGCAGAATATCTTGGGGGGGGAGAGGGGGTTGACATAAGCATAACCAAGTGGCTCTCAATTTTAATGTTCTTTTTTTTTTTTAACACAGAGAAAACAAGGGAGTATTGAGTTATGTGCTGGGCCTTTGGACTGGATTTAGGCTAATAGACCACTTTTGGTTAGACTTTGCAATTTGGACTCTCGCAGCCCCCTATAGCAATTGTACCTGAGTATCCTCCCCCCCCCCCCCACCCCCTCTTCCCTCCGTGAGATTGGTGCAGTACTGACAGTACT